>NC_134696.1:19784472-20109472 GCF_050947455.1 Rhinoderma darwinii
ATAGGCTTCTTTATAGGACTTTATAGGTGTTTTTCCCATAGGCTCCTTTATAGGACTTTATAGGTGTTTTTCCCATAGGCTTCTTTATAGGACTTTATAGGCGTTTTTCCCATAGGCTTCTTTATAGGCGTTTTTCCCATAGGCTTCTTTATAGGACTTTATAGGTGTTTTTCCCCATAGGCTGCTTTATAGGACTTTATAGGTGTTTTTCCCATAGGCTTCTTTATAGGATTTTATAGGCGTTTTTCCCATAGGCTTCTTTATAGGCGTTTTTCCCATAGGCTTCTTTATAGGACTTTATAGGTGTTTTTCCCATAGGCCTCTTTATAGGACTTTATAGGCGTTTTTCCCATAGGCTTCTTTATAGGCGTTTTTCCCATAGGCTTCTTTATAGGACTTTATAGGTGTTTTTCCCATAGGCTTCTTTATAGGACTTTATAGGCGTTTTTCCCATAGGCTTCTTTATAGGACTTTATAGGCGTTTTCCCCATAGGCTTCTTTATAGGACTTTATAGGTGTTTTTCCCATAGGCTTCTTTATAGGACTTTATAGGTGTTTTTCCCATAGGCTTCTTTATAGGCGTTTTTCCCATAGGCTTCTTTATAGGACTTTATAGGCGTTTTTCCCATAGGCTTCTTTATAGGACTTTATAGGTGTTTTTCCCATAGGCTCCTTTATAGGACTTTATAGGTGTTTTTCCCATAGGCTTCTTTATAGGACTTTATAGGCGTTTTTCCCATAGGCTTCTTTATAGGACTTTATAGGCGTTTTTCCCATAGGCTTCTTTATAGGACTTTATAGGTGTTTTTCCCATAGGCTTCTTTATAGGACTTTATAGGTGTTTTTCCCCATAGGCTTCTTTATAGGACTTTATAGGTGTTTTTCCCATAGGCTTCTTTATAGGATTTTATAGGCGTTTTTCCCATAGGCTTCTTTATAGGCTTTTTTCCCATAGGCTTCTTTATAGGACTTTATAGGTGTTTTTCCCATAGGCTTCTTTATAGGACTTTATAGGCGTTTTTCCCATAGGCTTCTTTATAGGATTCTATAGGCGTTTTTCCCATAGGCTTCTTTATAGGCGTTTTTCCCATAGGCTTCTTTATAGGACTTTATAGGTGTTTTTCCCATAGGCTTCTTTATAGGACTTTATAGGCGTTTTTCCCATAGGCTTCTTTATAGGACTTTATAGGCGTTTTTCCCATAGGCTTCTTTATAGGCGTTTTTCCCATAGGCTTCTTTATAGGACTTTATAGGTGTTTTTCCCATAGGCTTCTTTATAGGACTTTATAGGCGTTTTTCCCATAGGCTTCTTTACAGAAAAAATGCATGTACAAAATGACACTAAATTTAAAACACCAACAAAAAGGCCACTAAAAGTGCCTTAAAAAACGCATGTTACATTTTCATAGCGATAGTGTTTGTAGATGCAGTTCAAATTGACAGAAATATTCTGTGTGTGAAGGAGGCCTATAGATTATGACTAGACCTTGACAGGGCGGGGATCTAAGGGCCTCCATATGTACCACCGATTTGAAGCGTTTATGCGGGGACCAAAAATTATTATCAGTGTAGTCCCTGCAGTATGTGATACACTCGCTCATATACATTCCGGTTCCCCGTCACGCTGATTCCGAGATTTTCATAGATATTTATAGTGCTGGCGGGGGACCGGGAGTCTAGTTGCACTGCATTCTTTGCTCACGATATGTCCCTTCGTCATGTGACCGTCCCCGCTGTACTCTATGTATAAGCAGGAGCAGTAGTACAGCGAATACATAAAGAGTAAAGCAGGATCGGTCACATGACCTAGAGTCGTATCGCCATCAAAGAAGACTGTGCAACTAGACTCCCGGTCCCCCGGCAGCGCTATAAAAATCTATGAAAATCTCAGAATCAGCGCGACGGGGACCGGGATGTATATTAGCGAGTGTATCACATACTGCAGGGACTACACTGATAATAATTTTTTGTCCTATGCTCGTCTGCCCGATAATTGCCCAGTGTAAAACACCCTTAGGCTGGGTTCACACACTATTTACTGACGTAATTCGGGCGTTTTAGCCCCGAATTACATCCGAAAATGCCGCTCAATAGCGTCGGCAAACATCTGCCCATTCATTTGAATGGGTCTTACGATGTTCTGTTTCGACGGTCATTTTTTTTTACGGCCCGCTGTCAAAAGGCGGGGCGTAAAAAAGACGCCCGCGTCAAAGAAGCACCTGTCATTTCTTCAGACGTAAATGGAGCCGTTTTCCATTGACTCCATGGAAAAACAGCTCCATTTACGTCCGTAATGGACGCAGCGAAAAGCGCCTCAACATGCCATTACGGCTGAAATTACGGAGCTGTTTTCTCCTGAAAACAGCCCCGTAATTTCAGCCATAACGGACACTGCCGTATGAACATACCCTTAAGATAGAGGTCGGACAAAAACTCTTCTGGGCCAACAGTTCTTAACCCGTTCCCCTATAAATATACCCGTTTGGCTCAATAGGTGGTAGAGAAGTGGCTTCCAAATAGCTGTGACACCGCTTATCTGGGAACAGAGAATTTTACAGAGTTCAAATGCAACTTGTCCTATCCTTTTACCCAAATGGGAAAAATCAGTCCACAGTCAGGCTGTATGTAGAAGTATTAGGGTATGTTCACCCAGGGCGGATACGCTGCGTAAAAGCACACAGCATATCCACCCTGGCAGCCGCAGGGAATTCCAGCCAATAAACCACACCAAATTGTGGCACAGTTTTTCGGCCGGAATGTCCGCTGAAGAAAACAGAAGAGAAAAAAAAAAACAACGCCCGTACTTACCCTCTGATGTCCTGTAGACCGGCCTCCTGGGCTGCAGTGGTCACATAGGATGAAACGTCATCCCTGGAGGCCGGTCTGGACAAAAAAGCACAGAATTCAGGGTAAGTATAAGATTTTTTTTTCCCGAATTGCGATTTTTGCAGCGGAATCGCAGCTTTTTCCCCGCAAAAATCACAACATCCGCTATTTGTTGCGGCTTTTACCTCCCCATTGAATTCAATAGGGAAAACCCGAAACAAAAAAGCAGCGATTATGCTCTACAATTGACATTCTGCGGATTAAAAAACCGCACCGCAGGTCAATTTCTGAGCGTTTTTACACATTTACGCAGCGTGTGGATGAGGCTTGTTCAAATCTTATTCACTTTGCAGCTACTGCGTTAAGCTGCAGATTTTTTGCAACTAAATATGTTGCGGAAAATCTGCAGTATTTACAGTATTTACGCTACGTGTGAACTTACCCTTAGGTTGCAGAGCTCGCTTTTAGATGTTATTGTTTACTGGCCCTCTAAGAGACAAGGACTGAACTTGTTTTCTGGGAAGTTCATATTTTTTTTTTTAAAACAAAGGAGTTTCACTGGGCTTATACTAGTTTAAATGGCTATTGCATGTAGAAGAACCCCCGCAAGGGTGACAATTGTAGAGACCGGGGCAGTGTGACCCCTGCCTAGTATCGGTAAGCTCGCCTTGCAGCGGGCAGCTCATCAGCTTTGTCTGTTCCTCATGAAAGTTTTTGGCTTGTTCTACAAGATCTGTGAGTTTTTCAGTGAAAGGATGTGAAACTCCATCTCCATTTACAAATCCTTTAATCCTCCAGATGAAAAAGGAAGTCCAAAGTATATATGCTAAAAGCTTAAATATATCAAAATAAAATTCAGCAAAAAAAAAGTTAACGACGTTCTTAAAGGTGAACAATGTTTAATTAGTGGACCAACAAAGGATTCTATCGTATTAAGAATTTCTTTGTTGGAAGAGATATTAGAACTTTGGACTTTTTCCGAGAGTCCCATTCCCTCCAAAATATTTCGCAATAAACCTCCTGGAAATCTGACTTTGATGACATTTCCACTCTCAGGCCCAATGCACACGACCGTAGATTTCATCCGTAATCACGGACCCATTCATTTCTATGGCTGACGGACACCTTCCCGTATATTTTTGGGAAGGGGTCCGTGCCATAGAAAGGCTCCGCAAAAGATAGGACATGTCTTATTTTTTGCTTTTTACAGACCGTGCTCCCATACTTTATATGGGAGCACGGCCGCAAATACGGGTGGCTGTCCGCGGCCATCAGCAGCCGGCCATGCCCGTAATCACGAACAGTGATTACGGGCAAGGTCGTGTGTAGGGGGCCTCACAGTCTTTAAATGTCTATGTTGGCTTCCATCCTTTATTGGAAAACTCTCCATATTATATTCAGAACTGGTTTCACCACCGGGCAAACTATCTTATATGACAAAGTGGGAGTCGGAGGTTGGCAGGGAATTGGATCTCAGACAATGGCAAGACGTCATCCTTAACTTCTAAACTATCCATCAATACTTCATTAGTGGAAGCTGCTTATACATTACTCATGAGATGGTACATGGTCCCTTCTCGACAATCTTCTAGGTATCCAACAGTTGATTCTGACTGTTTTAGAGAATGTGGTAATAAAGGTATTGTAATGACGGGGTAGGGAGACAGACAGGTGAACCCTAATTTACCCGCCACTCAGTCCCTGCCTACTTGCACAACCCGTCCTAGGCGACGGCGTACAACTGGGCGACGGTCCCTACGCTCAGTATGTGCACGACAGACAAACAGACAAGGGTACACAGAAGCTAAGGGAAATGGGGCAGTTGCCCACGGCAACACCGTGAGCAACAAGAGTAGTGAACGAGCCGAGTCAAACCAGGAGTGTACGAGGTACCAAACGCAGAGCAGGAGCGTATTCAGTAAAGCCAGGGTCAATATGAAGCAGAGGTCAATAGTAATAGCTGGAACAGCAGAGCCAGGAAACAAGACAGAATCACAGGCAAAGACAAGAAGCAAATGAAGGTATACATAGACCGAGGGCGGGAGCTAGAACCGTCTGGCCAGGCTGTGATAGGTTCTCCCACTCCTCATCCTACCAGCCTGAGTGGTAGCAGATCGAGTCACTCTAATAGATCTAGGAACAGATGCAGGCTGATTAACCACGGGCGTCGACACAGAAGCTGTGTCTGGCAGATCCTTTACAGGTATGTTTCATATTTGGTTGGAATGCCCCATTGTACAAAGATTTTGGACAGAGGTGTCTACTCTTATTTCCTCCCTCACTAGTATATCGCTCTCTGCTGATCCAGTTGAGGCTCTGTTAAATGGTTCATTACCCCATATATCTAAGTATTCACGCAAGCTCATACCGTATATTTTTTTAGCCTCGAAGATTGCTGTTGCCAGATCCTGGCGCACAACCGCTATATCCAGAGATATAGGTAAAGCTAAACTTTCTTGGATCATGTTTAATGACCACTTGTCTGTCGTCATCTCGGACAGCCTAACCAAATTCGACAATGTTAGGGCACCATGGAAGACCCACTTGGGTTCGTTAAGTGAAAGACTAGAATTACTTACCTTCGTTTTCTAATCAGTATACACTGATTTCTTATTGGAATCTGCTGGTTTGTTCTGTGTAAATGTTTTATACAATATTTTTCAAAAAATTCCAATGAAAATAATTTAAAAATAAAGGGCAGCTCCTTAGCTTCCTGGCAAACAGGCGATCATTGCCGGGGAAGACTGCCGTTAGCTGCTCATTTCCCCTTCAGCGGCCACTACAGGTAAAATAAAGTATTACATGCAGGCAATTCAAATAAATGGCCATCCATGCGACACATGAACCGACTGCTTCTGCCAAAACTGCTGTTTATTAGAAACAATCTTCTCTGCCTTATAGATGGGGGTCCCAAGCAGGTAACCGCCCTCTGTGACATCCCTAATAGGGCATATAAAAAGGGGTAATCCAGGCCCGTTACGAGACACAGCTGTTATAACTGTACTCAACTGTAACAAGCCCTGCATCTGCGTAAGCATCACATGATCAGGATGGGTTTCAACAACTGGATGTAAACAATGAAGGTTCACATTCAATGAATACAAGCAGAGATCTTGAAAACTGTGAGGAATTGATGCACAAAGTATATTAAATATTGCAGAATCTTGAAATTCATGACAATGTTGTTCATCAGCAATAGACGGTATTAAACATTTACATTGCCTGGGACTTATCTCACTTCAATGTAACGGGCTGTTTAATGCAATCTATTGTTCCCTGTTATCAGCCATTTTAGGCTGAGTAGAAGTTCTGAGAATCTCCATAGAATTTGACATACATATGTGTGCGTGTGATGTTATTAATCTTGTGAAGTGACACCTGTAGGCTCGGAGCATTATGAGTGGGGCAGGGCTGCTGCCTGCTGATCTGTATTATATAACATCTGTAACACTTGCCTGCCGAGAATAATTCTAAAGGTACGAACACACAAGGCGTAAACAAATTCATTGAACAAAAAAAATTGTTAAATAAAATGGAAAAAAAATTGACCTGTGGTGCGACCTTTTCAACCGCGACATGTCAATTAATGCTGCGGAATCGCAGCTCTTCTGTTGCGGGTTTTCCCATTGAATTCAATAGGGGTGCTTAAACCCGCAACAGAGTGTGTTGCGACATTTGAGGCAGAATCACAGCGATTCCGCCACAAAAATGGCAAGTAAGAATAAAAAATAATAAAGTTATTCTTACCCAGAGTTCCCTGCTTCGTGTCCAGTTCGGCCTCACTGGCTGCAGCCAGTTGTCAATTTATTTATTCATTTCCAGGTGGAATGACAGAGGAACAGCACAGTGCTGAGTTCTAAGAAAAGAGGCCTGGGAATTGTTAATTTATCGGGTGCGAAAGAATTGAGCAAAACAGACATTTCAGGAGAGTTGACAAGACAAAAACAGGTGCAGGTGACAGTGAGACATGGGTGTAACTATCAGGGTAGCCTGCATAGAGGCGACTATTGGGCCTAGCACCTATACTAAGAGGTGAGGTGCAGTTACTGATCACTGAGGATGATGGATACCTCCCAACAGTCCTGGTTTTTGCTGGACAGTCCTGTGGACTAAACGGTGAAAGGGGCGGACTTATGCAAATTTGCATAAAAAAAGATTAATTTCTTTTGGTTTGGGTGTATTCCTTAGAAAGGAGTAAATTACATTAGAGACCAAAATAATCATAAGCCTTTCATGTCATGAACTGAATTACACCTGAAAGTGGACATGGTGCAGACGGGCCCTATTCTAAGTTTGGCTAGAACCGATGCAGCAGAGTTAATAGAGCGCGCACAGTCACATGGTTGAAAAAAAGGCATACCCTTCAACTATTTCTAAATATGCACAGGTTGATAAAATCTGTGCTTTCTATGGCAGGCGTACAAGCTGCGGCCTGTTGCGTATGTTAACTAAGCATTAAATATTGAAAAAACAAAAGAAACAAAATAATTCTCAACCCACAACATGGGACACAATGTTGTTTTCCTATCTGTTGGTATCTGTAGGGCCGGCTGAATCAGGTAGGTGTCATGACATGAAGAGCGGTAAGCCGCCAATTTCTATTCATAGCAGCGCTACAACACAGTATAGTTACGCAACGATCCAGTCCCCAGTACGGCTCAGTGCCCGACGAAGGTCTAATCGACCGAAACGTCGACGTCGCACATATAGCCTCTGGCATCCATCGTGAGAATCCTAATAAATTAATTTTGAAATACAAGCAAGGTGTGCCGACTACAATTCTTAACCTATATCCGGGTTGGGACCCTACCTCGAGCACCCAAGGAAACCGGTGCTATCTGAACACAACCATAGAGCCTCTTTAAACATCTGAATGTTTCCATTCAGCCACAGCAAGCAGAGACTAGAAAGTTGCATCACTGTTCATTCTACAAGGAATACGTTTTTTTTTACATAAAGGCCCTATTACACCGGCAGATATTCAGCCGCTGCAGCGAGCGCCAATCAACGAGACATATTATTTTACTTTTTTTAAAACGATACGACCAGCAGATGATTGAGCGTTTGTCGTTCACTGCTGATCGTTCCCCCTGTTCACACAGGGAAATTATCGGCAACGAGTGTTATATGAGCGCTCGTCTGCCCGATAATCGTCCAGTGTAAAACCCCCTTTAGACTGAACTCCTCTGTAGTTTCAATGATTTGACATGTAAATGTTGTGGGGGTATTGTGGGGCTTTCTCTGTATCTATGGCAGCTAGTAAAAGTTTCTATCACATTCTATTGTATTCATAGGTTACAAAGATGCCAGAAACTCCAACAGAAAGTACAATGTCCCAGTCAGGAGGTCACTGGTGGATTACAGAGTAATACAAAGACCTCGGGAGAGAAAGGAAAAGATTCCTCGGAACTCAAAGGCCGAATTCAGATGACCGTTTTATACATCCGTGTGACGGGTCCGTTGTAGGATAAAACATGTCCTATTTTGTTACATTTTCACGCATCCCTCGATAGACTCAAGTCTATGGGGATCCGTGAAAATGGGACCCGCACGGGGGCAACTTGGATGTGAAAAATGGCCGTTTTTCACGTCCCAGTTTCCCCACGTTCGTCTGAATTCGGCCTAAGGAGATTTGTATCCCGCTGTAACATGTTTCGGTCGGCAATCATTAGGGTCCTCTTACACGGCCCAACGTAGGCCGTGTAAACGAGCGCCGATCAACGAGACACCAACGAGACAGCTCATTACTCCGATCGCTCGTCCCCTGTACATTTCTATCATGTCGGCAGCGCGTCTCCCTGTTTACACACGGAGATGTGCTGCCGACAACGATAATGTTTTAGGCTGCGAAAACGATACAATCAGCCGATGGACGAGGGTTTGCTCGTTCATCGGCTGATCGTTGTCCTGTTTACACTGGGCAATAATCGGGAATGAGCGTTCCGTGAGATAAGTGTCCGATATATCTCCCCTATAAGAATGTGCACTGGGATCATCCGACACCACTGGCAGCGGTACCCGAGAGATCAAAGACGGGACCATCTCCAAATCAAACATGGCTGATCATTTTTTCCCTCCGTCTGCCATCGGGGGACAGTCAGGCCGACTCCGTACACATTAGATGAACGTCAGTCGAGCCCAATGAATGCGGCTTGACTGGCTGACATCTAATATTTATTTGTGGGACTGTCCCAACTCTCCCCAGCAGATATTGGGGGACAAAGAATGATCGGGTATATTGGATTTCTACATGCCCGATCCTTTGTTCTCACGGAATACAGTGTGTCTGGCAGCGGCTTATTCTCCTCTCCCCAGGTCCTCCCTGAGCTCACCTTGAGTATACATGGACGCCCGAAATTGGATCGGGAGGAATAGCTGTCAGGTGAACAAGCTTTCAACTATCTAAGGAGTATGGCCACCTTTAGATTGTCAGCTCCTCCCGACAAAGTCGTGACTTTCAACTTTGACAAATATGAGAAAATCTTCCTGCCACTGTGAGAAGACAACTCAACACCATGGATCAGAAAGGAAGTGAAGAAGGAAACAGACGAAAAAGAAGAAAATTTCCAGTAGAACCTGAACATCTGAGATGTGGAGGAAGGTTTTCTAAAGTCTAAACGTGACCAGTGCTGTCAGCTATTCCTCCCGTCTTCTCCATACACATGCACGCTCTTCTTGACCGTCGAGACATCACAATTTGGCCCTTGTCAAAGTCGCTCAGATCCTTGGGGACCCCTTACACCGACCGACATGGGTCGTGAAACGAGCGCCGATCAAAGAGACAGCTTATTTTAGGTGCAGTTTTCCGCAGAGGACATTCCGTACAAAAACTGCACCACAATATGGTGCGGTTCTTTCGGACAGAATTCCGTGCGGCGCACAGGGCGGTTATACGCTGTGTGCTCTTACGCAGCGTATCCGCCCTGTGTAAATATAGCCTTTCATGCGGAAAATAGTGCAGATTTTTGCTGCGTTTTTTTGCCGCGTTTTTTTCAAGGCCTGCGTGATGGCGACATTTTTTCTTCCTGTGATGTCCTGTCCACCCCCTGTAAGAAATTCTGTAGCGTTTCCGCAGCAAATTACGTAGTACATCAGAAAAACTCAGGAAATCACTCCACTTTCTGCAGCAATAATTGACAAGCTGCGGCGCTAAAATGACGCACCGTAGCGCGTGGATGTCATTTGTTAAATTGCACCCACTTTGCTGCTACTGTATTCCGCTGCATATTCTCCATCCTCAATTCCGTTACGTGTGGATGAGCCCTAAAACGTGCCCATTTTTCCTGCTTTCAACACAACAACTTCAAGACCTGACTGTCCACTTGCTGCCCAATATATCCGCCCCCCTTGTCAGGCGCCATTGCGACCAGATCATCAATGTTATAACCTCTCGGCGGTTGTAATGTTATATATATATATATTATAATATGAGAGCCTCTTCCCTTTCCAGGAATGTTTACACGCACAGAGAGATCTTCAGGTCCCGTGAGTCTGCATTTATTGCAGTTTCCCACGCAGCGCCTCGTGACATTAGCATAAGGGACAATAGAGCGCGCTATCTTGTCTGAGCAGAGCCGCACACTCTGATAACCTGTCCTCGCTCTCTCCTGTGGATCAGGTGCACTCACAAGTGATTGTAGATGGCAGATAAGGTGGGAGAGTAATGATTGTGTAAGGACCTGCACTTTATTATGGGGGTCCACACCCCGGAGAGCCGTATAATATTCATGTGCGGTCACTTAGCCCCTAGATAAGAACAGTCATTATCAATATCTAAGGAGCAGGCTCCGAGAACGTACCAGACGCCGCACATTAATCAATGGAATTATACAATGGCGCATACTGATGATGGAGGAAGAGGAATACCCTGGAGAGCGGGAAGAGGATTTCATGCACTCGGAGGCAATGATGCGAGATTATCCATCTAACCAGGAGCCGGTGATGTCATTTTCATGTGTAATAAACGAGGTGCAAATTTAGTTTTCAATATTCCAGGAAAACCCCAAAATTTCAGTAAGAGCGGCAGCAATAATTCCTGATGATTATATTAAAGATCATTTTAATTAATTTATAAAAATTTTTATTAACTTTTAATAAATTTCCATTCACTCTTTTCTTTGTCTGTGTTCTGCCACAACTCCATTCACTGAGACGTATAACATTGTTCATCCTGAGCTTCCTGCTTCATAAACCGAATACCATAGCTATAGAATTTCCAAATACACACTGTATGGGTTGGTAATACGGGGCTCATATCCTATACTGTAGCTCCGTGTACCTATGTTATTATGCATCACATGGACAGAATTTATCCGCCACCTTACAGAATCTGTGCATTCCGCTTTGCATGAGCCCTTAAAGGGAATGTACATTTACATTGAACCCCATTTATGTTTTTTTTTATGTCCGAAATTCTGTGTTAATTAATTTCTCAATATATCTTAGTAGCGGTCGGAGCTTTGTTTATCTGATACAAAGCTCCAAACCCCCTATTTAGACCTAGATTTAAAACATAACAATCTGGCTACCTGCAGCCGCCAGTAGAGGGAGCTTAGGAGTAAATATGCAGTAAGCTCCTAACTCCCCCTGGTGGCGGTGGCTGCAGGCAGCCAGAATGGTAATTTTAAATCTATGTCTTTGCAGGGGATTTGGAGCTTTGTATCAGATGAACAAAGCTCTGACCGCTATAAAGATATATTGAGAAATTAATCAGCACAGAATTTTGGACCTAAGAACGACGTGATGTTAACAGGTAGAGGTTCACTTTAAGATGCCCATAGACCAAAGTGTCTTTCCATGTCACAGACAGGCAAAAAAAGGCTCATGCAGCTGTACAATGTGTGGACCCCTTTAAACAACCCCCCATGTCTCAGATACCTTGACCTCTGTGAATTTTATATCAGATCAGGGTCAGGGGAACCCAAGAATGGAATCCAAACTGAAACAAATGGAAACCCGATCCGTCACCATTGAAATCAATGGTGATGCAAACGGAAACCTATGGAAGCCTTATATGACGGGTGTGTTAACAAGGGGAGCTGGGGCTACATTCATGTAAATATTTCCGTACACAATACAATCACCAAACTGTGTACAGCGCCCTCTAGTGTTGCTTCACAGAATTACAGACAATGAAAATAGTAATATTTGGTTTTGATTAACATAGCTTTGAAGTTAACAAATCTGATTACATTGTTTTGGGCTCTGGCCGCAACGGCTACCATTATAAAGGAAGTACGACGAACACCACCTGCGCCTGACCGATCCAACTGAATTACGATGGAGGCTCTGAAGATATATTTATTTCCATGTCCATCCAAGGGGTGCTATCATTATGGGGGTTGAGCTTTTGAGGTTACATTAAATACGTCTCCAAAATAGTTCCCTAAATTATGTAAAAGGAATGTATACCTATGTCCTGTCCTTCCCTAATTATAGCGACAGTAAAATAAAGAGGATTTCTATCCCCAAGTGGAACCAACTTCAGCATGAATTGGTTTAGATCCTATAGAATGAATGTTACTCACCCTAAAGTTTTTTTCTTAAAGAAACAGCGCCACTCTTGTCCAAAGGCTGTGGCTGGTAATGCAACCTTACTCCATTAATTTGAATCTGTTTCAGATGTAATACCGGACACAGCCTGTACACAAATGTGGCGCTGTTTCATGAAAAGATTTAGACTTTTTCTTCAAAACGTATACTACTCCTTAAAACACACCTTCACCACGCTCTGATTCCACTCCCTTAAAAAAGTGATACCTACTTTAAAAAACATTTTCGTGTGGCCACTCCACATACATGTCAGTTACATAGAACAGAACTCTTCCAGCCAAAGAGAAAGTTCCACTCAGCTTAGAAAATATTGAATTTCTAGAACCTTTAAAGATAAAGAATACATCTCGGCAAATTAATACACTGTGTTATGCCCAGTGCAGGGCCGGAGGGGGTGGAGCATGACACAGAAAAACACCAAAAAGACACATCAATTTCTTCTTACAGACACTGGAAAAAGACCCTTATTTTTATGGACAGTCCAGGAATTTAGGGACAGTTGACAACCCTGCCCGAGTATTCTTTTTAAAATAAAGCTGAGATTTCCAATATATCTATCTATCTATCTATCTATCTATCTATCTATCTATCTATCTATCTATCTATCTATCTATCTATCTATCTATCTATCTATCTCATATCTATCTATCTATCTATCTATCTATCTATCTATCTATCTATCTATCTATCTATCTATCTATCTATCTATCTATCTATCTATCTATCTCATATCTATCTATCTATCTATCTATCTATCTATCTATCTATCTATCTATCTATCTATCTATCTATCTATCTATCTATCTATCTATCTATCATCTATCTATCATCTATCTATCTATCTATCTATCTATCTATCTATCTATCTATCTATCTATCTATCTATCTATCTATCTATCTATCTATCTATCTATCTATCTATCTCATATCTATCTATCTATCTATCTATCTATCTATCTATCTATCTATCTATCTATCTATCTATCTATCTATCTATCTATCTATCTATCTATCTCATATCTATCTATCTATCTATCTATCTATCTATCTATCTATCTATCTATCTATCTATCTATCTATCTATCTATCTATCTATCTATCTATCTATCTATCTCATATCTATCTATCTATCTATCTATCTATCTATCTATCTATCTATCTATCTATCTATCTATCTATCTATCTATCTATCTATCTATCTATCTATCTCATATCTATCTATCTATCTATCTATCTATCTATCTATCTATCTATCTATCTATCTATCTATCTATCTATCTATCTATCATCTATCTATCATCTATCTATCTATCTATCTATCTATCTATCTATCTATCTATCTATCTATCTATCTATCTATCTATCTATCTATCTATCTATCTATCTATCAATCTATCTCATATCTATCTATCTATCTATCTATCTATCTATCTATCTATCTATCTATCTATCTATCTATCTATCTATCTATCTATCTATCTATCTATCTATCTATCTCATATCTATCTATCTATCTATCTATCTATCTATCTATCTATCTATCTATCTATCTATCTATCTATCTATCTATCTATCTATCTATCTATCTCATATCTATCTATCTATCTATCTATCTATCTATCTATCTATCTATCTATCTATCTATCTATCTATCTATCTATCTATCTATCTATCTATCTATCTATCTCATATCTATCTATCTATCTATCTATCTATCTATCTATCTATCTATCTATCTATCTATCTATCTATCTCATATCTATCTATCTATCTATCTATCTATCTATCTATCTATCTATCTATCTATCTATCTATCTATCTATCTATCTATCTATCTATCTATCTATCTATCTATCTATCTATCTATCTCATATCTATCTATCTATCTATCTATCTATCTATCTATCTATCTATCTATCTATCTATCTATCTATCTCTCTCTCTCTCTCTCTCTCTCTATCTATCTATCTATCTATCTATCTATCTATCTATCTATCTATCTTTCGATTATCTAACTACATCATACCTTGCACTGCGCCCTTTTCTGACTAAGCATGTAGGGGAAGAAATGAATATAAGGTAAATATACATTTATTGTGATTTCTGTACAATGATATACATCAGACATAATAATGAGTCTTCATTGCAGATCTCACTACAACACCAGACGTTATATATGAATGACATGAAAGTGCTGCTTCTGCTTTATATCATTAGTTTTCTTTCTCCTTCATGTAACAATTGGACCTCTTTAATTCATGTGCTAAGTATTCACCATCAGATATGCACAGCAGAGATGTTTCCATATAGACATCCCCAGAAATACCCAATACAGAGCGACTCACACCACACAGAGGTAATACACACTGTATACAAGAGCCTGGACACAAAGCCCTGAGCCTCATAGAGAGGGAAACTTCCCACAGAGAGATATGTAATATGAATAGAGGCAGCGAGAGCTGCAATCCACTGAGACAAGCAATATACATGTAGCAGAGCATCACTACACACAGCCACACAATGCAGGGAGGACAATGCACACTGGACACAACACAGGGGACAGGCAATACTCACTTCTACAGCTTAGGGGTTTATTGGTTTTATGTAACTGAAGCTTAATCATTATATCATGGAAAGTTCTGTATCTATCTATCTATCTATCTATCTATCTATCTATCTATCTATCTATCTATCTATCTATCTATCTATCTATCTATCTATCTATCTATCTATCTATCTATCTATCTATCTCATATCTATCTATCTATCTATCTATCTATCTATCTATCTATCTATCTATCTATCTATCTATCTATCTATCTATCTCATATCTATCTATCTATCTATCTATCTATCTATCTATCTATCTATCTATCTATCTATCTATCTATCTATCTATCTATCTATCTATCTATCTATCTATCTATCTATCTATCTCATATCTATCTATCTATCTATCTATCTATCTATCTATCTATCTATCTATCTATCTATCTATCTATCTATCTATCTATCTCATATCTATCTATCTATCTATCTATCTATCTATCTATCTATCTATCTATCTATCTATCTATCTATCTATCTATCTATCTATCTATCTATCTATCTATCTATCATCTATCTATCATCTATCTATCTATCTATCTATCTATCTATCTATCTATCTATCTATCTATCTATCTATCTATCTATCTATCTATCTATCTATCTATCTATCAATCTATCTCATATCTATCTATCTATCTATCTATCTATCTATCTATCTATCTATCTATCTATCTATCTATCTATCTATCTATCTATCTATCTATCTATCTATCTATCTATCTATCTCATATCTATCTATCTATCTATCTATCTATCTATCTATCTATCTATCTATCTATCTATCTATCTATCTATCTATCTATCTATCTATCTATCTATCTATCTATCTATCTCATATCTATCTATCTATCTATCTATCTATCTATCTATCTATCTATCTATCTATCTATCTATCTATCTATCTATCTATCTATCTATCTATCTATCTATCTATCTCATATCTATCTATCTATCTATCTATCTATCTATCTATCTATCTATCTATCTATCTATCTATCTATCTATCTATCTATCTATCTATCTATCTATCTATCTATCTATCTCATATCTATCTATCTATCTATCTATCTATCTATCTATCTATCTATCTATCTATCTATCTATCTATCTATCTATCTATCTATCTATCTATATCTATCTATCTATCTATCTATCTATCTATCTATCTATCTATCTATCTATCTATCTATCTATCTATCTATCTCTCTCTCTCTCTCTCTCTATCTATCTATCTATCTATCTATCTATCTATCTATCTATCTATCTATCTATCTTTCGATTATCTAACTACATCATACCTTGCACTGCGCCCTTTTCTGACTAAGCATGTAGGGGAAGAAATGAATATAAGGTAAATATACATTTATTGTGATTTCTGTACAATGATATACATCAGACATAATAATGAGTCTTCATTGCAGATCTCACTACAACACCAGACGTTATATATGAATGACATGAAAGTGCTGCTTCTGCTTTATATCATTAGTTTTCTTTCTCCTTCATGTAACAATTGGACCTCTTTAATTCATGTGCTAAGTATTCACCATCAGATATGCACAGCAGAGATGTTTCCATATAGACATCCCCAGAAATACCCAATACAGAGCGACTCACACCACACAGAGGTAATACACACTGTATACAAGAGCCTGGACACAAAGCCCTGAGCCTCATAGAGAGGGAAACTTCCCACAGAGAGATATGTAATATGAATAGAGGCAGCGAGAGCTGCAATCCACTGAGACAAGCAATATACATGTAGCAGAGCATCACTACACACAGCCACACAATGCAGGGAGGACAATGCACACTGGACACAACACAGGGGACAGGCAATACTCACTTCTACAGCTTAGGGGTTTATTGGTTTTATGTAACTGAAGCTTAATCATTATATCATGGAAAGTTCTGTATCTATCTATCTATCTATCTATCTATCTATCTATCTATCTATCTATCTATCTATCTATCTATCTATCTATCTATCTATCTATCTATCTATCTATCTATCTATCTATCTCATATCTATCTATCTATCTATCTATCTATCTATCTATCTATCTATCTATCTATCTATCAATTCAATTCAATTCAATTCAAAGAAGCTTTATTGGCAGGACCAAATACATATTAGCATTGCCAAAGCAAGTAAGAAGTAAGGGAATGAGGGATAGGGACTGAGGGATTGGGGGATAGGGACATATCTAGGGTTGGGGTTATACAAGTCCATGGCATATCATGTCTCTCTCAGTTTATGGCATGCAGTGACATATTGTGCCGCTGTGCCCACTGTGGTTTCCTCTTCACCCAGCAGGATGTAGAGTTTCTCTTGCTCTTCCATGGAGCTGAAGTCCGGTAAGAGATCAGAGAGTCTCCTGAAGTGAGTGTCCCTCACTGCTGAGTATTTGGAGCAGTGTAGCAGGAAGTGGGCCTCATCCTCCACGGCCTCCTGGTCGCACTGTTGGCACAGTCGGCTCTCCCTGGGCTTGTAGGTCTGTCTGTGGCGCCCGGATTCGATGAGCAGGTTGTGGGCGCTCAGTCTGTAGCGGCTCAGGATCTGTCTGTCTCTGGGGTTTGGCAGTTTCTCCAGATATGGCGCCAGTTTATATTCCCGCTGTAGACTCCGGTATATTGTCAGTTTCTGGGATGTCTTTATGTCGTTTCTCCAGTCACTGATATATTCCTCTTGGCCTTTGTTTATTGTCTTCTTGATTTCGGCTTTTGTGAGGCCGCGCTGGGTGACATTTTCTTCAGGCCGGGTCAGGGTGAGATGTTCTGGGGGGCCTGGTTTACCTGGGACCCCTTGGTGTAACAGGGCTTTATGGTGGTAGGAACTTTGCCTGCTGCTGTGTAGATGGGCCCAGAATGATAGCGCCCTCTTCTGGATTGTGAGGTGTAGTGGGAATCTGCCCAGTTCTGCCCGACAGGCACTATTTGAGGTGCTCCGATGGACTTGGAGAAGGTGTTTGCAGAATTCTAGGTGGAAGATTTCTGTTGGGCTGGAATCCCACCTTGACCAGTCTGGGTATCTATCTATCTATCTATCTATCTATCTATCTATCTATCTATCTATCTATCTATCTATCTATCTATCTATCTATCTATCTATCTATCTATCTATCTATCTATCTATCTATCTATCTATCTCATATCTATCTCTCTATCTATCTATCTATCTATCTATCTATCTATCTATCTATCTATCTATCTATCTATCTATCTATCTATCTATCTATCTCATATCTATCTATCTATCTATCTATCTATCTATCTATCTATCTATCTATCTATCTATCTATCTATCTATCTATCTATCTATCTATCTATCTCATATCTATCTATCTATCTATCTATCTATCTATCTATCTATCTATCTATCTATCTATCTATCTATCTATCTATCTATCTATCTATCTATCTATCTCATATCTATCTATCTATCTATCTATCTATCTATCTATCTATCTATCTATCTATCTATCTATCTATCTATCTATCTATCTATCTATCTATCTATCTATCTCATATCTATCTATCTATCTATCTATCTATCTATCTATCTATCTATCTATCTATCTATCTATCTATCTATCTATCTATCTATCTATCTATCTCATATCTATCTATCTATCTATCTATCTATCTATCTATCTATCTATCTATCTATCTATCTATCTATCTATCTATCTATCTATCTCATATCTATCTATCTATCTATCTATCTATCTATCTATCTATCTATCTATCTATCTATCTATCTATCTATCTATCTCATATCTATCTATCTATCTATCTATCTATCTATCTATCTATCTATCTATCTATCTATCTCTCTCTCTCTCTCTCTCTCTCTCTCTCTATCTATCTATCTATCTATCTATCTATCTATCTATCTATCTTTCGATTATCTAACTACATCATACCTTGCACTGCGCCCTTTTCTGACTAAGCATGTAGGGGAAGAAATGAATATAAGGTAAATATACATTTATTGTGATTTCTGTACAATGATATACATCAGACATAATAATGAGTCTTCATTGCAGATCTCACTACAACACCAGACGTTATATATGAATGACATGAAAGTGCTGCTTCTGCTTTATATCATTAGTTGTCTTTCTCCTTCATGTAACAATTGGACCTCTTTAATTCATGTGCTAAGTATTCACCATCAGATATGCACAGCAGAGATGTTTCCATATAGACATCCCCAGAAATACCCAATACAGAGCGACTCACACCACACAGAGGTAATACACACTGTATACAAGAGCCTGGACACAAAGCCCTGAGCCTCATAGAGAGGGAAACTTCCCACAGAGAGATATGTAATATGAATAGAGGCAGCGAGAGCTGCAATCCACTGAGACAAGCAATATACATGTAGCAGAGCATCACTACACACAGCCACACAATGCAGGGAGGACAATGCACACTGGACACAACACAGGGGACAGGCAATACTCACTTCTACAGCTTAGGGGTTTATTGGTTTTATGTAACTGAAGCTTAATCATTATATCATGGAAAGTTCTGTATCTATCTATCTATCTATCTATCTATCTATCTATCTATCTATCTATCTATCTATCTATCTATCTATCTATCTATCTATCTATCTATCTATCTATCTATCTATCTCATATCTATCTATCTATCTATCTATCTATCTATCTATCTATCTATCTATCTATCTATCTATCTATCTATCTATCTATCCATCCATCCATCCATCCATCCATCCATCCATCCATCCATCTATCATCTATCTATCCATCCATCCATCCATCCATCCATCCATCCATCTATCTATCTATCTATCTATCTATCTATCTATCTATCTATCTATCTATCTATCTATCTATCTATCTATCTATCTATCTATCTATCTATCTATCTATCATCTATCTATCTATCTATCTATCTATCTATCTATCTATCTATCTATCTATCTATCTATCTATCTATCTATCTATCTATCTATCTATCTATCATCTTTCTACAAAATACCTTGTAATGCGCCCTTTTCTGAAAAGCATGTAGGGGAAGTCTGCTGTCCAGAAATGTATATAAGGTAAATATACATTTATTGCAATTTCTCTCTACATTAATATGCATCATACATAATAAAGCCCAGATCTGATTCACAGATGTCACATTTACTGTAAACATGTCCTTTGGTACAAGGATTTTGTAATATTCACAATCCTTTTGAGAGTAAATTGTATCCAGTGTGCATTGTCCTCCCTGCATTGTGTGGCTGTGTGTAGTGATGCTCTGCTACATGTATATTGCTTGTCTCAGTGGATTGCAGCTCTCGCTGCCTCTATTCATATTACATATCTCTCTGTGGGAAGTTTCCCTCTCAGTGCTATGAGGCTCAGGGCTTTGTGTCCAGGCTCTTGTATACAGTGTGTATTACCTCTGTGTGGTGTGAGTCGCTCTGTATTGGGTATTTCTGGGGATGTCTATATGGAAACATCTCTGCTGTGCATATCTGATGGTGAATACTTAGCACATGAATTAAAGAGGTCCAATTGTTACATGAAGGAGAAAGAAAACTAATGATATAAAGCAGAAGCAGCACTTTCATGTCATTCATATATAACGTCTGGTGTTGTAGTGAGATCTGCAATGAAGACTCATTATTATGTCTGATGTATATCATTGTACAGAAATCACAATAAATTTATATTTACCTTATATTCATTTCTTCCCCTACATGCTTAGTCAGAAAAGGGCGCAGTGCAAGGTATGATGTAGTTAGATAATCGAAAGATAGATAGATAGATAGATAGATAGATAGATGATAGATAGATAGATAGATAGATAGATAGATAGATAGATAGATAGATAGATAGATAGATAGATAGATAGATAGATAGATAGGAGATAGATAGATAGATAGATAGATAGATAGATAGATAGATAGATAGATAGATAGATAGATGGATGGATGGATAGATAGATAGATAGATAGATAGATAGATAGATAGATAGATAGATAGATAGATAGATAGATAGATAGATAGATGGAGTGCAAACGAAGCATTCATTTATCATTGCGTCTTGCCACATTGGGTCATTATTATAAAGCTAAACACATTTTTTTTGCACAGAATGCTACATTCTGTTCTAAGTTTGAGCAGCTCTCAAATCTGCCGAATGCCCCAAGGACACCGAGTCTGAGGAGCAAGGACAGAACATAGTGGTAAATATCTCAATTAAACCACTTTCTAATTCACAAATGACTCTATTGAACAGGGGCCTCTCTTTTTGTCCAAATGTAAGGCCAAATTGGTTTGATATAGAAACAGATCTGTACAAGTTTTTTTCGTTCCATAAAGCTTAAAACATGGTTCTCGGGTCAGAATGTACCTAGTAAAGATATATGTTCAGATTTGTCTCTTAAACATTTTGGATTATATAACCAAATTAACTTTACACCTCCGATTAATGTACCTGCAATTGAAACATTTATGTCAATAGTGAGAAATGAAATAGACGTATTGAAGGCAAATTATGATTGTAGTAGGCATCCGAGTATGAGGCAAGACGAGATTCGGGCACTTACGAAGCTTGTCCATGACCACGATCTGGTTATCAAACCCGCCGACAAGAAGGGTGCGATCATGGTCATGGACAAAGATACGTATGTGTCTAAAATACATCGTCAATTGAATGACCAGAATGTCTATAGACAAGTATCGTGTGACCCTAAATTTGACATAATGCGTAAGATCAAATTTATTTTAGATGAAGCAAAAGCGACAGACTTGACAGACAACGACCTATACAAATATCTATTGGTCGAATATCCTGTTACTCCCGTCATAAATGTCCTCCCAAAAATACTTAAGTCCCTGACTAATCCACCGGGGCGACCGATAGTGTCTGGATGTGACTCGGTTTTGAGTCACATTGCCATTTTTTGGATAATGCATTAGGGAGATTTGCAACTCAGACAAAATCATATATACTAGTAGGTTGGTGGGGAGAAAAACGGATCTATCTCGGCGCTGCTGTGTGGTCCAAGTCAGAGGAGAAACGAGTAGTCTCTTGTAATATTGATGAATATTTATTGCGGTGGCAACGCGTTTCGACGCCGAACTGGCGTCTTCATCAGGCATAAAATTGTTTTAAAACAAGACCGTATAAATACACAACACTGAGTAGTGATTGGCCCAATACAGATGGAGCAGAAGTTGACAAAAAAACCGCCAAAAACTTTGGGGGTCAAAGTTCAAGATAAGAATAGGTAAATAACAGAGAAAACAATGTATAATGAGGTTAAGCAATAAAAACACATGGTGCGTGAATAAAGACACAATTAAAAAGTACAATAGGGGATATGTTAAAAAGTAATACATGTCACATCTGGATTTGCGGCACTAATGGGAGCGCAACCTTTTATTGAAAGATAGGGATGTGGGTACCAACGGTATAGTTCCCAACCGGTGTTGTAACCTTAGGAATAGTTCCAGACTAGACCGACCAACCAAAACAATGGGACAATCCCCCAAATAAAAGTTTGTGACATCATCGTAAACAAAAAACACCCCTTGACTAACGTCTCCAATAAACCAACTAAGAGCGCAATCCCCAACATCACAGCCAACAATTCCTGTCCCCAAGGTTTCAAAACTCAGCAAATACCCATCAACGCCTTTAAATCCTCCGATCTAGATCTCCATCTCTCTAGACTTATTTCCACCACTGAACCAATGGAATTGCCCCTCACCAGCAACTCCCCCGTGTTCTCCTTCAACGACACGATGGACGACAGTATTTCGTCTCTATTACAACTATCTACCCACAACTCTCCCCAGTCCCTCAACCAGAATTCACCCGACATCATATTTCACCAGCCTCCAGAAGGTTCAAATCTACCTCAAAGGTACACCACCACGAATACTGAGACAGACCTAGCCACCTCGGCCTTAGATTATACTTACACAGCAACATCTTTTTTAGGTCTCCCCTCACAGTTAGTCGGCCCCCCTTTAACTCCCACAATTATGAGCGAGGAATCATTAATGACATTCATCAGGAGCCCGAAAGCCCAAACAATCACCAACCTATTTTCTATGTTACAAAAAATCTCCACGAAAAGAAAGCTGGCCACAGACCCAGAGGATGGAGAGGAGGAAAAAACCGAAACAAACAAACCATCCCTCAGCAAAAAGAGGAACCTTGTCCCCCAATAGAAATAATAAAAATATTCAACATATCCTCTTACACATTGAATACTCACGAATGCAGTTTACTCAGCAAAGGTCTTTCATTTTGCCCAACATCATCAATTGATACCTTCGAACTATTCATGGACCTCAACAGATTCATACGTAAACTCACCTTGACAAGACATTTTGCCATGGCCAAACATACCACCACTCCAGTGGACAACTCTGAACAGCCCTCAAACAGTCCCTTTACCAATGCCATCCCGGTAGATGTCCAGCCGAGGTCAACATTTTACCCAACCCATCACCAGGGTTCCTTGTTGGAAGCATTTTCCACCCTGGTCAACAACGATTTCAGGTCAATCGAAACACCAGCACACCACCCTGACAACTTAACCCCAAACGAAAGAAAAGCTTTGAAAACTCTCCAAAAAAATGCCGACATTGTCATCCGCCCGGCAGATAAGGGAGGAGGCATAGTTATCCAAGACAAAACAAAATATCTCTGCGAAACCACAAGAATTCTTAGCGACACCTCATTCTACCATACACTTGCCTCTAATCCATTATCCACGTACATATCCGAATACAAAAACCTCATAGAAACCGCTGCCGCTGATGGTCTCATCACCAAAAAAGAAAAAACATTCCTGTCCGTCCCTTTTCCGAACATGCCCTTCATGTATCACTTACCCAAAATACATAAGTCACTTTCAGACCCCCCAGGACGCCCTATTATATCTGGAATAGGCTCCCTTACCAGCAACCTGTCTCATTTTGTCGACCTTCACCTTCAACCATTAGTACTCACCCTACCATCATACCTAAAAGATTCCACGCAATTAATCAGAGACTTGAACAACCTCAATTTAGATCCCCTCACATCCCAAATTAGTTTTCTGACAACCGACGTCACCTCGCTGTATAGCAACATCCCGCACAACAAAGGCATTGAAACAACAGAATCATTTCTGTCATCCAACACCGTAATCCCTGAGTCACAAGTCCAATTCATAATCAACTGCATCAGATTTATTCTCCATCATAACACGTTCAGCTTTAACAATAAATTTTACAATCAAGTAAAAGGATGTGCCATGGGCACTCGGTTTGCACCAGCATACGCAAACCTTTACATGGGTGCCTTTGAAAATACATACATTCATGGCCCCCATCCGTTCAAGAGTAACATATTACTATACAGACGATATATAGACGACCTATTCATAGTCTGGAGAGGGAGCAACGAAGAAGCCTCTCGGTTCATTGAGAACCTCAACAGCAACAACTACGAACTAACCTTCACACACACATTTTCCCCTGTTTCCATCGACTTCCTTGACCTCACAATCAGCCATGACAGAGTTAGCAACCAATTCATTACACAAACCCACTTCAAACTAGTAGATGTTAATAGCTATATCGATTTTAGAAGCGCCCACTACCGCCCGTGGCTTATAAACATACCGTTTGGCCAGTTTAGGCGAATCAGGAAAAACTGCAGCACAGATAACCATTATCAGAAAGAGTGCAATGTACTAGAAAAACGTTTCATCGACAAACACTTCTCTTTAAAACTAATAGAAGGTGCAAGACTTAAGGCCACTGAACTAACACAAAACTCCTGCCTAAATCCGCCCCCCAAAAACTCCGGGCCCGTTAAAAACTTCAACACCAATTTCATCACCACGTATAACAAAGGAAACAAAATTATCAGGGCAATCTTGGGAAAACATTGACACATCATCAAGAGTGACCCCTTTCTGAAAGACCTGATTCCGGCCAAACCCAGTATCACTTTTAGGCGGTCCCTAACCCTCAAAAACATTCTAGCCCCCAGTAGAATCAAGAAGCAAGTATCATCAAATACGCATTTCCTCTCCGATCTGAAAGGATCCTATAAATGTGGTCGTTCTCGTTGCCTATGCTGTAATATCATTGGTAACAAAAAACATACGTACACATCCACAGTCACCAACGAATCTTTCCCAATCAGAACATTTCTCAATTGCGGCAGTTCATATGTTGTTTATCTTATTGAATGCCCATGCCAACTACAATACATTGGCAGGACCACGCAATGCCTGAGAACCCGGGTCAATAACCACCGCTTCAATGTTAACACCGGCTTCTTGAAACACAGTGTATCCCGCCACTTTGCTCAGATACATAAATGCCAGTTTAATTTAATCAGTATTACTCCTATAGAACACATCCATCCAGATGTTCCAAATAGGTTCAACAAACTAAAACAACGGGAAAATTTTTGGATCTTTAAAATGGACACACTACATCCAAGGGGCCTGAACGACATTTCGGAGTCAGCTTTGGACTAACCCTACCAACATCAACCATCCCTCATGCATTCTCGATCCTCTAGCTAATTTACTGGATGCAAATACATTATCAGTGAAAAATACGATGTTCCCGTCATCTAAAAATCAAACAATTGAAGTAACATATCTTTACAATTATCCTTCTAAATACAATAATATTACTGTATTATTATATATTCCTCCCCTTACCTACATGTCCCCAGCAACGGATCTCATTTTCTTCCTATTTCATCCACACGAACCCCCGTGGTTTGCGTAACGTGCGGTCCACCATGCGTTCCACCACATGCACCCCACCTCCTAACCTTGGTCCCTCCCGGCCACCGTAGTTTACACGATCTCCTTGACAACGACTCAAACATTAAAAAACTGAAACTGACACATTATCAAAATACCTAAATCTGAGAGAGAGAATAAAACAACAAAAAACACACAAAACCGCCGTCCTAAGGTTACAACACCGGTTGGGAACTATACCGTTGGTACCCACATCCCTATCTTTCAATAAAAGGTTGCGCTCCAATTAGTGCCGCAAATCCAGATGTGACACGTATTACTTTTTAACATATCCCCTATTGTACTTTTTAATTGTGTATTTATTCACGCACCATGTGTTTTTATTGCTTAACCTCATTATACATTGTTTTCTCTGTTATTTACCTATTCTTATCTTGAACTTTGACCCCCAAAGTTTTTGGCGGTTTTTTTGTCAACTTCTGCTCCATCTGTATTGGGCCAATCACTACTCAGTGTTGTGTATTTATACGGTCTTGTTTTAAAACAATTTTATGCCTGATGAAGACGCCAGTTCGGCGTCGAAACACGTTGCCACCGCAATAAATATTCATCAATATTACAAGAGACTACTCGTTTCTCCTCTGACTTGGACCACACAGCAGCGCCGAGATAGATCCGTTTTTCTCCCCACCAACCTACTACACATCAGCGGTCACCTTCGGTAACCGGTTTGGATCTGGCAGCAGCACTCGTGGTTAATATCCGCTCCTACCCTACGGCAATCTGGTGAGCATGGTCTTTTATTCCTCCATCAGCCTACCATACTGAATTACACTATGTGGCGCCGTGGTCTTTTTTCTATACCCCGCAAAATCATATATACGTGACACAAGTGACTTTTTTACCAAATTGCACAATGTGGACTTAAAAAACAGGGGTGAAGTCTATCTAGTCTCTTTTGATGTCGTGAGTTTATATACATCAATTAACCATGACAGGCGCTTGTCAGCCGTATCTTAGAAACTACAGACGTCAGACTACACATTAGGGAGTTGGCAATTTATATTGAATTTGCTACAAATTGTCCTTACATGCAACTACTTTTTATTCGAAGATGACTACTTTTTGCAATTGCGGGGAACTGCAATGGGTGCAAACGTTGCGCCTAAGTACGCCAACATTTTCATGAGCATCATGGTGGAGGAGTGCGTCTATTTATCCCATCATTTCAGACTAACTAGTTCTGGAGTGTTGGGGATATATAGACGATATCTTCCTGATTTGGCAGGGCAGTTTAGAGGAATTAAATGTCTTCCACGAATTCTTGAATACTATGGATCCTGACCTGAGTTTCACTGTTGTACATTCCCAAAATAAAATACAGTTCTTGGATGTGGAAATAAATTTGTTTGAGAACATACTTTCCACTAACTTGTTTATCAAACCAACTGATAAAAACAATTTATTGAGGTTCGAGAGTAACCATCCACGCTCTATGGTTAGATCCCTGCCATTGAGCCAGTTCATTAGAGTCAAAAGAATAGTCAGTGAGGAGGGACTATTAGATGAGAAATTGAATGTCCTTTCACATAAATTTAAGGGAAGGGGATACCCTTCCACGATTATACAGGAACATCGCCATAAGATTCAAAATATAACATGAGGGGATCTTCTTAAGGTCCACCCGAAAACAAGTGTCTCTACTGCAGATGACAATAAAAAGGTCAATAGAATCCCATTTATATCTACCTACAGTGAAATCAGTCAAGCCATTTCTAGAATAATTCACAAACATTGGTCGATATTACGTGATTATTTCTGTAATATACCTGAATTTAAGGTGCCTCCCCTCTTCTCATACCGTCGGCCTTGTAACCTGGGAGATAAGTTGGTTAGGTCGGATCTGGGTACAAGGAAAAAGGATACCCAAATGCTCCTTGCCCCTAGGAAACAGGGATGTTATCCATTGCATAAATTGTAAACTAATGCATAAGGGAGACACATTTGCACATCCTGTCACCAATAAAGTTTATAAAATGAATCATTATTTGACATGCCACAGTGACCACGTGATATACTTATTGCAGTGCCCCTGTAATTTATTGTACGTGGGAGAGACAACATTGGATTTAAAAATCAGAATTAACCAACATCAATATACTATCCGAGGTAAACGGTTGGACTTACCAGTTCCCAAACACTTTTTTGAGGCTAAACATACCGAAAAGCAACTGAGATTTCGGATTATCGATAGTGTGCCCCTGCTAAGATGAGGGGGGGATAGGGCATGTTCACTTAAAAAGAAAGAACTAGAGGGGATATTTCGATTAAAGGGAATGTGTCGCTAGAATATTTTTTTATTTTTTTTAGTTAAACAGTTAGTATATAAATGATTACACATTGTTCTAATTTTTTTAATTTTTTCACAAGTCAGGAAATATTATAAATTAGATTCTAATTTATAACATTTCCATGCGCTGGTCACTAGAGGGAGCAATTCCCAAAATTGCAGCATTGGCATGTGGTAAAGCAACCTCATTGCTTTATGCTGCAAAATTGGAGAAGACTCGCTCTAGTGTGCTCAAACAATCCCCCCTCCCTTATTCTGGCTAGTGCCAGGAGAAAGGAGGGGATTGAACATTCAAACCTCCTACACTGTGTGCCGCCGTTTTTTGAGCGAATGCACAGTGTAGGAGGATTAGATACAGTGGTAATCACACAGTATAACACGAACATACACACACATCACATACACAAACATAACTTACCTGCTCCTGCCGCCGCCGCTGTCGCTACAGCTGCCTCCGCTACCTGTCCTTGCTTCTGAACATATGGATGGAAGTCGCGACCGGAAGTAGTCATCTTACTGTCCGGCCGCGGCTTCCGGTCCACATGAAAATGGCGCCGGATGTCGCTCTGCCGAAGACCTTCCTTTTGGACTGTGTGGGAGCGGTGTATGCGCCGTTCCCACACAGACGGCGTACACTATAGTGAATGGAACGGGTCCCGTTCGCATTCTCTATGGGGATGTATGTGCCATATTCCATCTCTGTATGTGTTGTTATTCAACACATACAGAGATGAAAAAAAAAATGCCAGCCCCCATAGAGAAGTACAAGAAAGAAAAAAGAAAAAAGTACAACACAAAAACACAAATAAATAAAATGTATTTTAATGACATAATAAAAGCAATAACATATAAAAAAAAAAAAATTCGTGACACCTTCCCTTTATATACTCTGGGACCCCATGGCTTAAATATTGACTATAAACCGGGTAGCGTGACTTGAGTAGATTGACTTGCCCTCCTGTTAACTGGTGGACCCGGTTCCATGACTTTCTCTGCATAGCAGGTTAGTAATGTTTGCCATACTGAATTCCATACACACCATAGTTCAACTGTCTCAAGAATAGATGTTTTACGCATATGCCAGAATTGTGGCCCCTATTTCAGTACACATTGATGCAGTAATTCTCCCTGTGGATGATCTTGAACCATCATTTATACACTGTGTTATTCTGTATTATGCCTTTTTTTTCCTTTCTTGGAGAAGTTAAAGATGAAAGAATTGAAGGTACTACTGTATTAGCTTTAGATAAGAGGGCGATGCCTGGATTTGTGGGAGCGCGGTGAAATAGCCGGCACCCAGATGTGAACTCCCGTTCTGTCTTCTTCCTGTCGTCGCACGGGTGATGAATGGTGTGCGACCCACACACCTGTAGTCTGGGTTGCGGTTGACTGCAGAGGAGGCTAGAAACTCTTGTACAAGAGACCAGCCGACTCCGCTTAGAATGACTTGGGAGCTACACCTCTATATTTAAATAAAAAACAGATATGAGTAGGTATCCCTCAAACATCTTCCTTATGTTATTATAAGGCATTTACTGAATATACGGTTTTCTCTCTTATGGAGTAAAGGGCATATTTGCCCTCATCCTCGGATTCCATCACTGGATTAGAACAGGTGTGTGGACATGCGCAGTAGGAATAGAAAGACGCCGAGATTTGGCATCGAGACATAGGATCTATGACTGTCATGGATCTTCAGATAGTGAGTCATTAATTAGAATATAAATGATATCATATGTTTGCATAAAATTTGATTGATCAATTAAAGATGGGACATTGAATTGACGGGTCAGTGTATGCACTAGTTCTTTAATGTTTGTCACTATGCACTTGGCACTTTTTTTCCACTGTAAAGATGTATGCTACATGTCTCTTATATTTTATATAAATGTCTATTTATGATGTTATTTACTTAACGAATGTAATTATGTGATCTTATGGAACACCCTATTTAGACCTCATGTTACATAGACGGATAGATGGATAGATAGATGATAGATATGAGATAGATAGATAGATAGATAGATAGATAGATAGATAGATAGATAGATAGATAGATAGATAGATAGATAGATAGATAGATAGATAGATAGATATGAGATAGATAGATAGATAGATAGATAGATAGATAGATAGATAGATAGATAGATAGATAGATAGATAGATAGATAGATAGATAGATAGGAGATGATAGATAGATAGATCGATAGATAGATAGATAGATAGATAGATAGATAAAGAGGGTACTTTATTAACCCTAAGTGCGACGTTTCAGCTCTATCCACTAGAGCCTTTCTCAAGCTTTTTGCTTGAGAAAGGCTCTAGTGGATAGAGCTGAAACGTCGCACTTAGGGTTAATAAAGTACCCTCTTTTTCACTAAATCCGATGGTGTGCTGCCTACCTTTTTGATCACTGTTGATATTGAGAGCTTTGGTCTGCTCTCTGAGGCTTGCACCCACATTCTTTGACCGGTGCTGCTGGATCCTTTTTTTGTTTCTGTAGATAGATAGATAGATAGATATGAGATAGATAGATAGATAGATAGATAGATAGATAGATAGATAGATAGATAGATAGATAGATAGATAGATAGATAGATAGAGAGATACAGAACTTTCCATGATATAATGATTAAGCTTCAGTTACATAAAACCAATAAACCCCTAAGCTGTAGAAGTGAGTATTGCCTGTCCCCTGTGTTGTGTCCAGTGTGCATTGTCCTCCCTGCATTGTGTGGCTGTGTGTAGTGATGCTCTGCTACATGTATATTGCTTGTCTCAGTGGATTGCAGCTCTCGCTGCCTCTATTCATATTACATATCTCTCTGTGGGAAGTTTCCCTCTCAGTGCTATGAGGCTCAGGGCTTTGTGTCCAGGCTCTTGTATACAGTGTGTATTACCTCTGTGTGGTGTGAGTCGCTCTGTATTGGGTATTTCTGGGGATGTCTATATGGAAACATCTCTGCTGTGCATATCTGATGGTGAATACTTAGCACATGAATTAAAGAGGTTCAATTGTTACATGAAGGAGAAAGACAACTAATGATATAAAGCAGAAGCAGCACTTTCATGTCATTCATATATAACGTCTGGTGTTGTAGTGAGATCTGCAATGAAGACTCATTATTATGTCCATTAGGTTTAGGTTTGTACAGAAATCACAATAAATGTATATTTACCTTATATTCATTTCTTCCCCTACATGCTTAGTCAGAAAAGGGCGCAGTGCAAGGTATGATGTAGTTAGATAGATAGGTAGATAGATAGATAGATAGATAGATAGATAGATAGATAGATAGATAGATAGATAGATAGATAGATAGATAGATAGATAGATAGATAGATAGATAGATAGATAGATAGATAGATAATAGATAGATAGATAGATAGATAGATAGATAGATAGATAGATAGATAGATAGATAGATAGATAGATAGATAATAAGTAGATAGATAGATAGATAGATAGATAGATAGATAGATAGATAGATAGATAGATAGATATGTGATAGATAGATAGATAGATAGATAGATGGATAGATGCATCTCTGCCTTAAAGGGCCAGCACGCGCCAATTTATCCACCCAGCTTTGCCTAGGTCTAAAGGGTCCCCCTTTCCTGGGCACATTGCCTGCCCTGACCTCTTGCTTGTTACCCATGACAAACTTCTGCCGGCTGCCCTAACCTTTTGCTCTACCAACCGTGAGTGCCGCCTGCCCGGACATTTTCTATACCTGACTTTGCCTACCTGATTTCTGCACCACATCTGTTTAATTCGGCCATAGAGAAGGGCGACTACTTCAGGGGGTTACGACCTGGTGTCCCCCAGCACCATAGTTCAGATTTTTTTTATAGGGGTTAAAGAATGAATATCTGGGGTGCGTTAAGGCCATTTTACACGGGCCAATTATTGGGCAAACATGCACGTTCTCGATCATTTCCGTCAATCAATGCTCGTTCATTGTCTGATCATGCAGCATGAAATATTATCGCTGCCGGCAATACATCTTTCTGTGTAAAGAAGGAGACGCGCTGCCGACATGATAGAAATGTATAGAGCTGAGCGATTGTAGTAAGGAGCACTCGTCCCCATACTAGCGCCTTGTGAAAGGAGCAAACGAGCGGCGATCAACGAGCTGTCTCTCTGATCGGCACTCGTTCACATCGGACCGTGTAAGACCCTAAGAAAGTGTAAAATACACGTATCTGTAATTATCATTTCTTGACTGTGACTTGTATCTTGCTGAATTCCTTCCCTTTGAATTCCTTCCTCACTAGACTTATAATACACACAGAGGTATATAAAATGCATAAAGGGACAAAACCAAAGAGGAGCTTAATATGCAAAGAACATGCACCAGACATATAAACATACAATACACAGGCGCACAATGCCGGGATGCAGATACATGGATGTTGGATAAGGAGCAGGGGGTCTTCCCCTTGGTCATCGGCTACATTCAGAGGCAATGCCCCCCTTTGTTTTAGTGCAGTGAAATAACTAAATAAGAATTACCTATAAACATGTTCCAGAAGAATACACACAATGCATACACCCGGACACACAATAGACATACACATATAAGATTTTATCATACTGCCCCCTACTGTCCACTGTTATCTAGTAGACTTTATAGTGTAAATGGTTCTTTCCATTCAATTTCTATGCCATAAGGGGGTTTTACACTGGACGATTATCGGGCAGACGAGCGTTCATAGAAACAGGGGGAACGATCAGCAGATAAATGAGCAAACGATCATCTGCTGGTCGTATCGTTTTAAAAAAGTGAAATATTATAGTTGTCGGCAGCACATGCGTAAACAGGGAGACGCGCGGCCGACATGATAATAGTGTATGGGGACGAGTGATCGGAGTAACGACCGCTCGTCCCTACTCATAGCTCCATGTGACAGGAGCAAACGAGCGCCGATCAATGATGTCTCGTTGATTGGCGCTCGCTGCATCGGCCGCTTATCGGCAGGTGTAAAAGGGCCTATAGACTCATTATTTTGAGTTACTGGACTGATGGTCTATAAATTGGTATTACAATATTTGCTAGTGCATTACTGGGCATTATTCGGTATAGGGTTTTCAGGGCTGGGTGACAGCATAGGGCATAGGGGCAAATGCCCAGTTCAGGATGCTCCTCCATTAGGGAGTCCGAACCATCGCATCCCCATAACGTGCGGTCACTTTTAAACTTCCCCCTGGTGGCTTGTAAGCAGCGAGCTGTGTAATGTATAAATTATATAGGTTTAGTGCAGCACGATAGGACTTGTATGGCTCTATTTGGGGACAGTGGTGGAATTTTTAAGCTCTGTTCACACTAGCTTTAACCCTTCCTGCCACAGCCATTATAGGGATTTTCACTTTATTTATTTTTTCTTCCCACCTTCTAAAAGCCATATTTTTCCATCAATATGGCCATATGAGGGCATGTTTTTTGCAGGACGAGTTGTAGATTTTGACGACACAATTTATTGTACCATATATTGTGGTGGGAAACTGGAAAGAAAATTATTTGTGGGGTGGAATAGGAAAAAGCAATTTCTCTATCTTTTGGGGTTTTAATTTTAACGCCGTTTACCATGTATGTTAACGTTATTCTGCGGGTCAATATGATGACGGCGATACAAAATTTATATTGTTTTTTTAGGTTTTATTACTTTTACAAGGAAAAAAAATGATTGTTAAAAATAAAATTTGAGTTTTGTCGCCACATTCAAGCCATAACTTTATTTTTTCATTTTTTTTCTATTAATTGAGCGGTATGAGGTATTATTTTTTGTGGGGCGAGCTGTAGTTTTTTTATCACTTTTTATTCTATTTTTTGTGGGAGATGAAGCCGTGATTTTGATGTTTGAATTTTTTAGGTTTTACAGTGTTTACCGCGGGGGCTAAATAATGATATATTGTAATAGTTTCAACGTTTACAACGTGGCGATATTGTAAAAAAAAATTATTTCTTTTTTTACATTGTACTTAGGAAAAAATGGGAAAAGGGCTTTTTTTTAACTTTTAATATTTTTTTTATATATTAAAAAAACTTTATTTTAAATTATTTAACTTTTTTTTTATACCTGTCCCCCTAGGGGACTTCAACCAGCGATCACTTGCATGATATATTTCAATACTACTGTATTGCAGTATATCGTTATGCTGACGCTCTCCTATGAAGCCCTGCCGAAACCAGGGCTTCACAGGAGTACAAAGATAGCAGAACTGGGGACCTTCATCAGGCCCCCAGGCTGCCATGGCAACTCTCGGCACCAAACGATCGCGTCACGGATTGGCGTTGCAATGTTTCTAACCACTTAAATGACGCGGTCGCTATTGACCGCTTAGGTGTTAAACAAGTGTGATCGCGCTCGAGCGGGATACCGTTCGTGACACTGAAGTGTCGGCTGTAAGATACAGCCGACGCGCTCGTTCTATGGAGCGGGTTTAACCTGTGAGTCTGCTCCATACTCCCCCACCCGACCTCCAGCGGATATATACGGCGGATATCGGGAAGGGGTTAATGGGAGTCTGTCCGGCTTTCTGCGCAGTCTGCAGCGCTGTAATTGTCATCAAGAATACCAGAACCTCAACATACCCCATTATCCACTAAAAACAGATCTGGCATAGCTGTGATGGCTCCATTATAATCGGAAGCATGACCCTAGTGTGAACAAAGCCTTAGCAATGTGTAGAGATAATGTTTAGACAGTTTATGGGAATATTATTTGGGCACTATATAGCACTATTATTTGGACACTGAATGGTACAGTTATATGTTCACTCTATGGCAATATTATATAGGTACTATATGGAATTATTAATTGCCACATTGTATAGTGGTGTTCTTTAGACACTGTATGGCTCTTCTATGTTGGCTCTATTATAACAATATTACACAATTTTTCTCCGGGCCTCACCTATGTTTTGCCCAGGACCTTTATCTACCCAGACTTTCTGATGCGGCTACAATGGGGGCAGATTTGCTATTTAAATTGAGCCAGAATTTAGGATCACATGCCGTGTACCAGATTTATTAACTGTCTTAGACACCTAAACAAAAAGGGGTGTGATCTAGCGGAAAGGGTGCGGCTTAAAATGTGCACCAAAACTGGCATAAACTAAGCCAAGCAAGAGGTGGTATAAAGGTCCTTTTACATGTGCCAATTATCGGGCAAACATATGAACACTCGTTCTTGATCATTGCCCTGTGTAAACAGGGCAACGATCAACCGATGACCCAGCAAACACTCGTTCATCGGCTGAACGTGACGTTTCTGCAGCAGAAAATATTATCGCTGTTGGCAGCACCTCTCTCTCTGTGTAAACAGGGAGATGCGCTGCCGACATGATGGTAATGCATGGGGACGAGCGATCGTAGTGACGATCGCTCGCCCCCATTCATTACTGATCATAGCTCCTTGTGAAAGGAGTAAATGAGCGACGATCAACCAGCTGTCTTAATGATCGGCGCTCGTTGTTACGGCCAAAATTGCCCGGTGTAAAAGGACCCTTAGGGCTCATTCAGACGAGCGTAAAACTTGTCCGTGTGCTGTGCGTGGAAATCACTCACAGCACACAAACCCATTGATTTCAATGGGGCTGTTCACACATGCGTGAGAGCCTGTTGCGTGAAACTCACTGCATGTCCTATATTAGTGCGTTTTCACGCACCTACGCGCCCATTGACGTCAATGGGTGCGTGAAAACCATGGCCAGCACATGGATGCACTGTGCTGTGCGTGATTTGCGCATCAATTCCAAGTGAAAACAACATCCTACTCGCAAAGCACACTGATGCAAAAACGCAACGCACATGGATGTGCGTCCGTGTGCTGTCTGTGGTTTTCATGCACCCATTGACTTTAATGGGCGACTAGGTGCGTGGAAATGCACCAATATAAGACATGCAGTGAGTTTCACGCAAAGGGCATTGTGAAAACTCACGCATGTGTGAACAGCCCCATTGGAATCAATGGGTCCGCGTGCTGCGCGTTGTTTCACCGCACATCACACGGACGAGAATTATGCTCATCTGAATGAGCCCTAAATCTTTGACAGTATTAATAAATCTGTCCCAATAGGTCAAAATTCTAAGATAAAAAGTCCGAATTCATTGCTAACAACTTTTCATTTCAGAATTCGGACTTTTTATCTGAGAATTGTGTTTTTCTTTTGGCCCCAGGGCTCCCCCATATGGAAACATCTAAATGCTACAACCACAACTCAAAATAATAGAAGACATTTCATATAAATCAGTTTTACAAAACATTTTTATTTCAAAATTTCCACTGCATATATTATCATCACAAAGGTGCAAAATAAGCAAATTGTAAGAACGCGACTTTTCACAGAAAAGAACATTTCATCTCAGCACAATCGCCAAGATTTGCTTTTGCCAGTGAACACAACATACATGAGATCATGTAGATAACACGCCGGAGATACCGTCCTTCATAGAAGGGAAATCTCCCATCAGCGTATGTAAAACTTCCTCTGTTTACCAAACACACATATGAAAGGATAGACCCACTGTTTATGGGAAAACATGGCGCCATCTTTGGCTGAAGCCAAGGAGCCAGATACTGTGCCTTTAAATGAACATGAGAATATGTAGGGAAATCCCAATATTGTGCAGGGAGGCTTAATTAAAGGGGTTCTCCACTTTTAGTGATCTAAGGTCACATGGGTGGGTGTCTGTGAGCTGGGTCCCCCCCACCTCACCCCTTTCCTCCATGTTATATGGACATTTCAGATTTGTATGTTGGTTTTCTTATAGGAAATAGCACATAAAATTAAATAGCCCCCTATGTGTCCTTACATTCTACAGCAGTGATCTGCAACTTGTGGGTCTGTAGCTGTTTTTGAATTATAACTCCCAGCCTGCTGGGAGTTATAGTTCCACATAAGCTAGAGACCCACAGGTTGAAGGTCAATAGTACAAGGAATGCTCTACTTGGTCCATTAAGGCATTTTAAGGCACCGTCTATATATAAATCTGTATGTATAACAATATTTCTATGATAACAATGTATCAAAAATAAAGCCTGAGTTATAAATATATTAAATCTCTTTCTTTCTGGCCCTAGTCCTGGTATTGCTTGATCCTTACATCGGAGTCCATATTTAAGCCAGGTTGTCACCAGGGTCTCCACAGGTCAGCGGGGCTGTAGTCCTGGGCACCTTGCTTGACGATCACTTGGTTGAAAGACCCCAGAGGCTGGCATTCGCTTTCATTCACAGACCGGCATTTCTGGGGGTCCATCCAGAGAGCTATGTCTTTAGCTAGGTGCTTGTTATGGGGCACAAATTCTGTCTCCTTCATAGACGGAGTGGTAGCTTGTTTGTATGGTGCCATAGCTAGAATAGAAAAGAAATGCAATATATTAGCATGATTGGCTTTGGGCAACGCTATAATGACATCATATGCTGGTATATAGGACATATCCAATGCAGAACATGATGCCAATAGGGCATGATACAAAATATGCGCCGGGCCCCCCCAGCAGTCACGTAACTATTATAGTACCGGTATCCTCTTATGTGGTAGAAGGGACATTGGGGCCTAACAGGCACCCTCTATAGTTGCGCTACCGGATAGCTCTCATAATAACAAGTTTAAAAGGTGCGAACACGTCTAAAAAGTATGAACGAGTCTAATAGGGGAACGACAAGTCTCAGCAACTGTACACATTTGCCCACATGGGACTGAAAATAACTCAGACTACAACTTTTTGAAAAATGTAGACCAAAAGGACCTAATGTTTAATTTCAACTCCTATCTGTTATAATTTGTCTTCTCCAGGCCATGAACTTGGTGACCTGATGACGAAGCCGGGCTAAGTGTGTATATCAGATGACTGGGAGTATTGTATAACTAGAGAGCGGAGGATAGGATCACTCACCCTTGGTTGCACGATGGAGTTGTTGTCTCAGTAGGTTGACCGTCATCTCCAGGATATCGGCTTTCTCAGGTTTGGAGGGGAGTTGATGTCTCTGAAACTCCTTCTCCAGTAAGATGCGCAGCTGCTCAATGCTGCTATTAATCCGATCTCTCCTCATCTTCTCAATAACCGGCTTCCTCAGCTACAGAAAACAAAAATATATAGTTATTACAATATCGATGATTGAGACCTTGCAAAAACATCACTCATGTTCCTAGATTTGTCCATATCTACTATGTAACCCTTCTTCAGATTGGGCGCTCCCTAGAGTTAAACTCTGGGTATGCCAGTTATCTAATCAGCTGTTAATTTGGGGTTAACCACTATGTAAGTGCTTGCTTTGCTTGCAGTACTGGGAATTGGCCCCTGGCTTTATCCAAAGAGGGGAGTACTGATTGTGGAACTCCCCCTCTATCCTAAGGGTCAAACAACTACCTTAATAACATTTACTACTAGACACCAATGAGGTTTCCCAACTAATATCTGAAATTTAGCAAATTACATATCACAAAAATAAGTAAAAAAATTACATCTCAAAAATAATTAACAATTACATATCCCAAAAAGAAATGAAATATTAGCTACCCCAAAAATAAGTAAAAAATTACATTTGTCCAAAATAAATGACAATGATACAAATCCCAAAAATAAATAAAAAATTAAAAATCTCCAAATATAAATTAAAAGAATAAAAATCCCAAAATGAAATACAAAATAACACATCCCCCCCAAAAAAAATACAAATCCCAAAAATAAATAAAAAATAACACAGCCCAAAAATAAATTAAAAAAATACAAATCCCCAAAATACTAAAAAATAACACATCCCGAAAATGAATAAAAAAAATACAAATCCCAAAAATATATTAAAAAAAATACAAATCCCCAAAATATATAAAAAATCACGTATCGCAAAAATAAGTAAAAAAAACCTACATATCCTAAAATAAAAAACAGCAATCACTAAGAATTCTATAAGCCTCTTTACTGGTTTCTGCGAACTGCAGCCTCTTACCTTGCGCACGTCTTTGCCCAAGTTGCTCTCAGAGTCTTCCATCTTATTATTGGGAGCCATGCTCTTGCAGTAAGATCCCAGGTAAGATCCTTGCTCTGTTGGGTCAGGCAGTGTATGTCTGGGTAAGAATGGCTGAATCCTCCCTTTATACCTCCCTATTTGCATTATAGAGTGTGAAGTTTTCCCTCCGTAGAGTTTCCCACACTCTGCAACCAATGGGCTATCGGGCCCAGACAATAGAAGTGTGTTAGGAGGCCCAGCATCTGGAGCAGGCCATAAAATTAGAGGAAGAGAAGTGTGGGAGAGTCTCGTAACACTAGGACTTGGTGCAATTGATCTCCTCGGTCCTTCCTCTGGCAGCTGTTGTTATCACAACATTGATTTTTTTATTTTTTTTTAGCTCATTAAAAGTTCATATTATCCTCCTGGCACATGACTGGTCCTAAAGATACGGCATGTGTGCGCACAATTCATGTAGCCAGACGCTAAGTACCATTGTGCTACAAGTTATACGGCACATGCCGTATACGGCAAACCCTCCCGGCCAATCATTATATCAGTACTTTATATTTATTCTCCGCATTATATAACCAGACAGGTTTTTTTGTTGTTGTTGTATTTGAATTATTATATCTAAAAAAAATAACACATGTAATAATTGACGAAACAATTGATACCGGCAAATACCAATATGCTAAGGCCCCTGGGGAATAAGGTATTTACACCGGTAATTTTCACCAGGGCATTCTAGCAGGGCGTAGTTATAGGGGGTTTCGAGGTTGCATTTGCAACCAGGCCATTGTTCCGGAGCCCAAAAGCCCCTCTGCCACATAAGAAGACACCAATATTATAAATGTCACATGGTAAGTGGGGGGCGCTGGTTTCGATTTTGCATTGGGGCCCAGGAGTTGAGCCTCTGGCACAAATTTATACAATAGCAGGGGCGTTGCTATGGTGCAGAGGTAGCAGTCGCACCCGGGACCTGGAGCCTGGCCCCAAAATCCCCCCAGCAGCATAATAAGACACCAGTATTATAAATTATAATGGGTGGGGGCCCTGTTATAGATTTTGCAATGGGGCCGTGGATATTTAATTTACGTCTCTGTACAAGAGTCAATTTCAAGGGAAGCCAGTGACCTAATAATATGTTTTTGAAAATATTTTACTTATATTATGGATCATTAAGAAGTTACAGAATCTAAAAAAAAATTGAATTTTTTTAAAGGGGAATTTCAGCCATTGGACCCCCCAATGTGTAATTATTTAAAAGCCTAAATCTGATCCAATATTGCACAAATATAGACCCAGCCTTATATAAATGCTCTTGTGGGCCCATAAAAAAAATCCTAAATTTTATTGTTTTCATTTACATGTTACTTTTTGGTTCCCAGTAAAATATATTTTTTTCAGCAAATATTCCAGATTAATTTACAACCCTTGCTGTGGAATCTGTCCCTGGGTCTGTTGATGTCATTTAGCAACACAATATCTAAATTTGTCTTGTTTTATGGAATGAACTTCCCACAGAAAACGTACAAAAGGCCTTTGATGTTCTCCTGGTCTTTGATGGGAAAGAGGCCTAAACCCCACCCTGATCCTCCCTCCAGCCTCACCTATCTGTCCTTGACATGGGGGTGTCACATCTCGCAAACCTTTGTAAAACGCACTCTTATCTATTGGTCTTACTAGTAGGCAGGATTTTCCCAGACAGACTCGCTGAATTACGTTGGTTTTTTTTTAACAACATTTTTCATGTGAGCTGTAAAAATATAGTATTTCCAAAATCAAACTAAAAATTAGAGAAAAATGAGATTCAGTACAAGAAATCCTCCCAGAAATCAGCAGTCGTATTGGTTTTACACTAAAAAAAAAATCTAATATTTATTATATTAATATTTTGTCTCTTAAACAAGTTGGTGATTTTGCAACCGTTAATATGTAACGCTGCCACCTAATGGCCAATTTTGCATGCAGCATTGGTAAACTTACAGTCTCTACCAGGGGTATAACTATAGGGGGTGCAGAAGTAACAGTCACCCCTGTGCCTGAGGGGGCCCAAAGGCTCCTTGGCTAAGTGAGAAGATACCAGTATTATAAATAGCACAAGGTAGCTGGGGGGCCTCTAACAGATCATGCATTTGGACCCCCTTCAAATTACGCCTCTGGTCTCTACTCAGTGGAGGAATGTATTTTTTTTGGCTGGAACAACATTTACAAAAATGAAGCCGATGAACCTGTGATATCATATTTCAGTACTGTACTAACTTTCTAGATTACATTGGCAATGCTGTTGGTCTCCTAAATTGAGTTTAAAGGGGTACTACACTATTACAAAAATCGTGCCCCAATGGCTAAAATTGTAACATGATCTTTATTAGAAAGTTGCACCCTGACCTGATTCCACATTCTGGATTCCACTTCCTAACAGTGTAGGACTCCTTTAAGCAATTGTTTGTTTGTTTGTTAGTTAGTTGGTTAGTTAGTTAAAGAGTTTTCTGCTATTGTAATAACACTGTATTACCTGTAGGGGTCACTAATGCTTTTTAACTTATTTCATAGTACCACCGTATTACCAGACTACAGGCAGTGCCGCACCTGCCATGAGGCTAGGTGAGCCGACAGCCTCAGGCGGCGCCACCTACCCGAAAATGGGGGGTGGCATTTTCAGTCAGGGACGGACTGGACCGGAGGGAGGGGGCATGCAGACTTAGCAGACGTGCCGCATGATGGGCACGTCTGTAACACTCCTCTTCCTCCTCTCTGAAGCTGTACGCAGCACGTGCCGCCAGAGAGGAGCGGGTCTGCAGGAGTAGCGGTCGAGCGAAGAGGAGAAGTGACGAGACGCACGAGGTACATTCCTGCCTTAACTCGGTCGGCCGAAGCTGCTGGGACTGAGACCTGGGAGTATACTGCAAGGGGGGTCTGGGCATTTTACTGACAGCCAAGGGCTCTATGGGGCTGGAATAATCCACCCCAAAGAGCCCTCACAACACTATAATTGAAGGATTAGGGGGGTCTGAGCGTCTGACTTACTGCAGAGGGCTCTATAGGGGGGATTCTGCCCCCCCTTTAGATCAGTCAGTCAGATGCTCAGACCCCACTAACCTTGCAGTATAGTAACTAGTCAGGGCTCTATGGGGGGGATAATTCCCCCCTATAGAGCCCTCTGCTGTCAGTAAAATGCCCAGACCCCCCCCCCCATTGCAGTATACTCCCGGCCCCCCTTTTAAATTAGTGGGGGCAGGAAACTGAGCGCAGTATAGCTCCCCCACAGCGCTCCCAAACAGCAGTCAGCAGTCAGTACCCTCCTTGCAGTATAATCCCCCCATAGCACCCTCAGTAGGTATTACACTGCAAAGGGGGGGGGGGGGGTTCAGTGTGATTGGTGCAACTTTCTAATTACTTTTTATTAAAAATTATTTTAACTTTTTGAGATACAGCTGCTTTGTTTCCTGTATACAGAGCAGCTGTATATAGCGCTGAATCCTGTATGCGTCAGGTAAGCGGGTCCTGCAGGATCGAGCTGTTACCGATCACATCTAAGTTCATAACTTAGATGTGATCGATAAAAGACGACCTAATGGATTCAGGTCTCAGCGCTATATACAGCTGCTCTGCATACAGGATACAAAGCAGCTGTATCTCAAAAAGTAACAATAATTTTCAATAAAAAGTAATTAAAACTTACACCAATCACATTGATAGATATCTTTACGTATATATATATATATTTTTTTTTATTTTTTTTTAAATTTATTATTTTTTTAAAATATATATATAAATATATATATATAAATATAAAAATACGTTTTTAAAGGTGTACATAGCCTTTAAACTGTAACTAAACTTTTATCATGTCATACTGACATGTCAGAAGTTTTCATCGGTGGGGGACCGAGCACTGAGACCCCCACCGATCGCTAAAACGAAACAGCAGAAGTGCTCGGGTGAGCGCTGTGCCGCTTCATTTATGATCGACTTCCAGCCGAGTGAGCAGTGTACGGACTCTTAGGGTATGTGCACACGGCAGTGTCCGATACGGCTGAGTTTACGGAGCTGTTTTCAGGAGAAAACAGCTCCGTAATTTCAGACGTAATTGCTCGTCCTCGCATTTTGCGAGGCGTCATTGACGGCCGTAATTTAGAGCTGTTCTTCATTGAATTCAATGAAAAACTGCTCAAATTACGTCCAAAGAAGTGTCCTGCACTTCTTTGACGAGGCAGTCATTTTACGCGTCGTCGTTTGACAGCGACGCGTAAATTACAGGTCGTCGGCACAGTACGTCGGCAAACCCATTCAAATGAATGGGCAGATGTTTGCCGACGTATTGGAGCCGTATTTTCAGGCGTAATTCGAGGCATAATACGCCTCGTTTACGCCTGAAAATAGGTCGTGTGAACCCAGCCATAGACTTTCTATTGAGCCCATACACTGCTCCAAGGAGAGCCCAACAGAATCGAAGCAGCACATCGCTCACCCGAGTACTTCTGCTGCTTCGTTTTAGCGACTAGTGGTGGGGCCTCAGTGCTCGGACCCCACTGATCAAAACTTCTGACATGTCAAAAGTTTTTTAAAAAGTTGTTACACTTTAAATGGAACCTTTCACCTGCCCATAGATGTGCATTTGAATGCAGCATGTAATAGGCAGGGCTACACAAACTCTGGGGCACGTTACATTTTTTTTCTTTCCTTATTTAGATATCGGCGCCGTAATATTTGGCGCCTGATATTTAAATAACCCCATGAACTGTCAATGGGGTGGTAATTGGCAAGGGGGCGTGTAACATCGCTGTGACACTGCCAAATCCGCTACGGACAATGTCAACAGCAAGAGCTGGAGAGAGGAGAGCGTATGCGCGCGCACGCTCTCACTCTTCAGCTCTCGGCAGGCAAGTACAAGACTGTGTGATCTCTCATACTCTTCTTCTCCTCTCCTGTTCCGTAGTGGTGGCGGAGCTGCGCGCACACGCTCTCCTCTCTCCAGCTCTTGCTGTGACACTGTCCGTAGCTGATTGGACAGTGTCACGGTGATGTTACACGCCCCCTTGCCAATTTCCTCCCCATTGACAGTTCAGGGGGATATTTAAATATCGGGCGCCAAATATTATGGCACCGATATCTAAATAGCGAAGGAGACAAGAAAAAAATGTAAAGTGCCCCAGAGTATGTGCAGCCCGGCCCATTACATGCTGCACTCAGCTGCACACGTATGGGGAGGTGAAAGGTTCTCTTTAAAGGAAAGGTGTTATATAATTTTTTCATTTTTTTTTATTTTATATGTTTTACTTTATGGGCCAGTTTTTTCTAATTATTTTAATATGTTCCCTAAAGTAACTATTTAATCATATGTTTGTAATTTTTCATACTGCTAATTTTTTTTTTGCAGGTTCCGCTGGACCATTTGGACTACGTCGTAGATTAGTTGGACTACTTCGCTTATTTAAGCTTTTTTTTTTTTTTTATAAAATGGTTAAAGTGGATTGTGTGGAAGAGTTGTTATTTCAATAAAATATATTTTTTTATGTCTGTTTTTTAATACTTCATTACCGCCTTAGTAATGGCTGCTGTCTGATTGAGAGCGTCCATTACTAAGAAGGGGCTTAGTCTTAGCCAGTAATAAGGCTATCACTAACCCCTATTATTACCCCGGTACCCACCGCCACTAGGAGTACTGGGAAGAGCTGGGTACGATCCAGCACCCGACCGTCTGAAGTGAAGGGCGGGTACTGGGGTGGTCGCAGGCTGGGAATATCAGGATGGGAAGGGACAAAAACCGTGGCCCTTCCCACCCTGGTAATGCTAGGCTGCTGCTGCTTTATTGTATCTGGCTGGTTATGAAAAATGGAGGGGATCTCACGTAATTTTTTTTCAACTCTTTATTTTTTTTTAAATTACGTGGGGTTCCCGCTATTTTTCATAACCAGCCAGATACAATAAAGCAGCAGCAGCCTAGCATCACCAGCGTGGGAAGGGCCACAGTTTTTGTCCCTTCCCATTCTGATATTCCCAGCCTGCGGCCGCCCTGCTGCCTTACCGTCGCTTCAGATGGTCGGGTACTGGATCGTACTCCCCTCGCGGCAGTGAGAACCAGGGTAATTTTAGGGGTTAGTGATAGCCTTTTTACTGGCTAACACGAAGCCCCTTCTTAGTAATGGACGCTCTCAATCAGACAGCTGTCATTACTAAGGCGGTAATAAAGTATTAAAAATAACAGACATAAGAAATTTTTTTTTTTATTGAAATATAAACTCCCCCATGCAACCCTCTTTCACCATTTTTTTTTTTTTAAATAGATCATCAAAGTAGTCCAAACGGTCCAGCGGAACCTACCAAAAAAAAAGTTAGCAGTATAAAAATTTTAAAAAACTTGAGGTCAAGGAAAAATAATTCCTGTCAACTGAAAAGTCATCTGCCAGAGGGAAAAATTTTTCCCCATGGCGGAGTACAAGAAAGTCTAATTCCCAGGTCAGGCTTTCTTGTACTCCACCATCAAGAAACATTTTTCCTCCTGGCGGATAATTTTTCCGTTGACAGGTAGCAGAGTTCTTCCACAGCGGTGTTAGGGGGGCAAACTCGCCAATTGCCCAGTGCCCCCAGAATGGGCCGCTACTTTTGGGCCAGTGCGGTGTTCTTGCCCTGCAGACTAAAATTTGCCAGTAGCCAGTAATAAGGCTATCACTAACCCCTATTATTACCCCGGTACCCACCGCCACTAGGAGTACTGGGAAGAGCTGGGTACGATCCAGCACCCGACCGTCTGAAGTGAAGGGCGGGTACTGGGGTGGTCGCAGGCTGGGAATATCAGGATGGGAAGGGACAAAAACCGTGGCCCTTCCCACCCTGGTAATGCTAGGCTGCTGCTGCTGCTTTATTGTATCTGGCTGGTTATGAAAAATGGAGGGGATCTCACGTAATTTTTTTTCAACTCTTTATTTTTTTTAAAATTACGTGGGGTTCCCGCTATTTTTCATAACCAGCCAGATACAATAAAGCAGCAGCAGCCTAGCATCACCAGCGTGGGAAGGGCCACAGTTTTTGTCCCTTCCCATTCTGATATTCCCAGCCTGCGGCCGCCCTGCTGCCTTACCGTCGCTTCAGATGGTCGGGTACTGGATCGTACTCCCCTCGCGGCAGTGAGAACCAGGGTAATAATGGGGGTTAGTGATAGCCTTTTTACTGGCTAACACGAAGCCCCTTCTTAGTAATGGACGCTCTCAATCAGACAGCTGTCATTACTAAGGCGGTAATAAAGTATTAAAAATAACAGACATAAGAAATTATTTTTTTTATTGAAATATAAACTCCCCCATGCAACCCTCTTTCACCATTTTTTTTTTTTTTTAAATAGATCATCAAAGTAGTCCAAACGGTCCAGCGGAACCTACCAAAAAAAAAGTTAGCAGTATAAAAATTTTAAAAAACTTGAGGTCAAGGAAAAATAATTCCTGTCAACTGAAAAGTCATCTGCCAGAGGGAAAAATTTTTCCCCATGGCGGAGTACAAGAAAGTCTAATTCCCAGGTCAGGCTTTCTTGTACTCCACCATCAAGAAACATTTTTCCTCCTGGCGGATAATTTTTCCGTTGACAGGTAGCAGAGTTCTTCCACAGCGGTGTTAGGGGGGCAAACTCGCCAATTGCCCAGTGCCCCCAGAATGGGCCGCTACTTTTGGGCCAGTGCGGTGTTCTTGCCCTGCAGACTAAAATTTGCCAGCCAACCCCTGGCCATTGGCTCCCTGCTCCACCGTTTGCTCTCATAGTCCACAGCCTGGTTTAGGCCTGAGGCCTGCAAGAGATCGGGAGCACGCTGATGACGTCAACTGCCCGGCACGATGACGTCACTGCATCATGCCATCCACGCCGGGCCACTGAATTCAGTTAAAATTCATAAGTCTATTAGGTAATAAAAAGGGGGCATAAAAATGTGGCATACAAAAGAGGGCATCCTTATTGTGGGGGCATAAAGCAGGCATTTTTAATGAGTGGGGTAGAAAGAGGCAAAATAACTGTGGGGGCATTATTACTAAGTGTGGTAGAAAAAGTAGCATTACTACTGAATAGGGGCACAAAAGGCCGCTTTACTACTGAGTGGAAACATTATTTCTGTGGGGACATAAAGGAGATATTAGTACTGAGTGGGAATTCTATTACTGGGTGAGGGCCCTAAAAGTGGCTCTATCACTGTGTAAGGTATAAAGGGGACACTAACACTGTGGGAACAAAAGTAGCACTTACTGTGTGGGGCCTTTGGTGGAACAAAAGGGTGTGTGTACCATTACTGTGTGGGCACCTAGTATAGTATGTATAGGGAGTTTGTGTAGAGGTAGGGAATAGTTATGGAGTGCGCTAGAAAAGCAAGGAGCCAAAGATATCTGTGTCATATTCTGCAGGGCTTAGGAAATCGTGTCCGGGAGAAGTTGTCATTGCTGTCTTGGCTGGATGAAGAAGAAAAGGTGAAAGTGAGCAACTTCAATCTGAGAAGACGTCACCTGTAAGTTACTCAATGTAACTATACTGTAATCACTTATATGGTCTGCAGATTTCCTGTGTATAACTGGCATCTACCTCTATATGGTCACTGTATGGTGGTAATATTGGTCTATATATAGTGTGTTTTATTCACTAACAGTATAGTGTTTTCTTTCTGACACTGTGTTGTAGTAATATGCGATCTTAGTTTTTTTCAGTATCAATATGTGGGTATTATTCAGTCACTATATGGTTATAGTGTGGCGGTATTATTCAGTAACAGTATGGGGGCATTATTCAGTCACTATGTGGTTATGGTGTGGCGGTATTATTCAGTAACAGTATGGAGGCATTATTCAGTCACTATGTGGTCATGGTGTGGTGGTATTATTTAGTAACAGTATGGGGGTATTATTCAGTCACTATGTAGTTATGGTATGTAGGTATTATTCAGTAACAGTATGGGGGCATTATTCAGTCACTGTGTGGTTATGGTGTAGAGGTATTATTCAGTAACAGTATGGGGGTATTATTCAGTCACTATGTGGTCATGGTGTGGCGGTATTATTCAGTAACAGTATGGGAGTATTATTCAGTCACTATGTGGTTATGGTGTGGCGGTATTATTCAGTAACAGTATGGGGGTATTATTCAGTCACTATGTAGTTATGGTATGTAGGTATTATTCAGTAACAGTATGGGAGTATTATTCAGTCACTATGTGGTTATGGTGTGGCGGTATTATTCAGTAACAGTATGGGAGTATTATTCAGTCACTATGTGGTAGTAACATGTTCTCATGGAGTGGAGGTATTATTCACTAACACTATGGTGGTATTATTCAGACACTATGTGGTGGTAATATGCAGTCATGGTGTGGAAGTACGATAGATTTTGGGGGGGGGGGCGCCTTTTTATAGTTCGCCTCAGGCAGCAGAGGGGCTAGGTTCACCCCTGACTAGAGGAATGTTTAACTCTGACAAAATTCCAATCTGTTGAATAACGTAACTATTATCTATACGAGTTCCCTTATTTTATTTAAAGGGGGGCGGGGGGGGGGTATGAGGACATAGTCAAGGCCTGAAGGTGCTCATACAAAATTAGATGAACGTAGGCTAAGCCAGATGTTTTTGACGGGAGGGTCCGACCATCTAATGTGTATGGGTGTGTCCCGACGTCGGGAGAAAGAAGAATGTGACATATTGAATTTCAACATGCCGATCCTTTGTTCCCGCAGGGAAGTCTGGCATCGGATTATTCCCCTTTACACATTGAGAACACATGCATGCTCGGCAGTGCTGATCGTGCATGTTTATGGGGGGGGATAGGTGTTGGTGGAACAAACATTCATCCCACAGCTATCTAAGGTCTACGGCCGCCAATACCAAGGAATCTGACTGTCATGTCTGAGGACCTTTTTTGAAATATAGCAGAAATATTCCTGCTCATGTGGGTTTCGTCACTAAGCTAAGCCCATGTGCAATCAAAAAACGTCCTTATACACATTTCGACCCTTGAAGAGAAGGCATAAACCGCCGCAACAATTGGAAACAAATTGAATTGGTTGAAACGTATTGCTTTAATAACATAGACACAATGATACCCAAAAAGGTTATGACTCTGGATGGCTTAACACCTTAATTCTTTACAATCACTGTACGTTCGAGGACATGCCATCCCCTGTGAAACAGCTGGGGGCATGATTCTTCTTGAATGTAACTAAGTGTGCCTGTTCACACTTCCATGTCCTTCTTCACTTCCAAGTTCTGCACTCTGGGAATGTTGACCACTCGTCACACTCATTGTTATGAGAAACACCACAGGGAACCTGGGCACAAATATCTGGGATCTGTCCAAAACTTTCCCAAAAACTGTAAAAATGCACAAAATGAGGCGGCTGACACATTATAATGTCCAAGCGGTCCTGCAAAGTAAGGCCGGTTCCCCCGGTAGTTGTATAATAATCTAAGTTTAGTTCACCATAACCGAGGGGGTTTTAGGGGAATTTCTTGTGGTCTTAATCCGGACCCTAAAATGTGACTGTATTATATTTGAATGGGTGCCATGTAATACCGCATTTCTCCAGCAGTGGTCGCAGTTTCCCCAGCGTAAACAGCTGTTCACCAGTAGGTCCTCATGTACAGAAATGAAGCACCATATTCATCCCTGGAAGAACTATTTTTTATGGAAAATATCTCCGTAATATGGCAGATTCATGTGGAATCCATCTACCCGATGAAATTTTACTCTTATGATTCCCTACACCATAAGCTAATGTTTCCCAACTAGGGTTCCACAGCACAGGAGCTCTCACTTTGACATTGGGGATGGAAAACTGATCTCAAATACTAGAAATTGGGCAAAGTGGTCAACGAAACTTGGCCAAAACATAGTATAGGGCCAATAGTAATGAAATGCTTTTTCTTACCCCAGACCAAGTTTTTTTTAAAGTAGGGATAAGAACAAGGTTTCTCAGGGGTGGAAAGAAATCTGGGGTTCAGAGGTGTAGCTAAAGGCTCATGGGCCCTGGTGCAACAATTCAAACTGGGCCCCCTACCTCACCCCAACACCACCAGACCCCTGCGCACTCCTATGCCCGGCCGCCTTGTCCGACAGACCCAATAAATGCTCCCACAGTATAATGCTCCCCATAGCTGCCCCCACACAGTATAATGCCCCCATAGCTGCACCAAGAGTATAATGTCGCCCATAGCTTCCCCCACACAGTATAATGCCTTCATAGCTGCACCAAGAGTATAATGTCGCCCAGAGCTGCCCCCACAGTATATTGCCACCCATAGTTGCCACATACAGTATAATGCCCCCATACAGTATAATCCACCCCATAGCTGCCCCCACACAGTATAATGCCCCCCCAAAGTTGCCCCACAGTATAATACCCCCATAGCTGCGCCCACGGTATATTGCCACCCATAGCTGCCCCATACATTATAATGCCCCCCATAAAGTATAATGCACACCATACAATATAATGCCCCCATACAGTATAATGCCCCATACAGTATAATGCCCCATACAGTATAATGCCCCCCATAGCTGCCACATACAGTATAATGCCCCCATAGCTGTCCCATACAGTATAATGCCCCCCATAGCTGTCCCATAGAGTATAATTCCCCCCATAGCTGTCCCATACAGTATAATGCCCCATACAGTATAATGCGCCCTCAGCAGCTACCATATAAGTCCCCCCCATACCCAGTATAATGCCCCCATGTGTACCTAATAGAAAAATAATAACATAATTACTTTCCTATCCCCGTTCCCACGAAGGGTGGAGGATCCTTCTCCTCCTCTGCACTGTGCTGTGAGTGACTCGGCACAGACAGGCGCGATGACGTCACTACATCACACCTGCCTGCACCGAGCCGCTCGGGGCACAGTGAATGCTGGAGCAAGGCTGAACTGAACTGAGGACACAGATACAGTTGGAAGCGGGACCAGCGCTGTGTGTCAACGGGGCACTGCGGGCCCCCCAGACTTAGGGGCCGGGTTGCAACCTCAACTTTTGCGACCCCTATAGCTACGCCACTGCTGGGGTTTCTCCATAGTAAAAGTTTGGGAATCACAGCCATAAGCCAAACGAGTCTACAACGTGTATATAATGCTGTAGCCCAGCTGCCTGACGTCAGCTCAGCCACCATTATGGAGCTCAGTGTAAAAGTGTGCCCGGCACAGGGCTGTGAGAAGTGCCATGCGTGTGCTAAAAGGAAGCCTCCCTTGTAGTTGTTCTGACACCCACATTACACCTATGGGCAGTTATATTTCTCTACCAGTAGAACAATGTTCTCCTTGGCCCCTTGTGTAATAAATGAGCTCTTTAGTTCCTGATACCTTGTAGTGACAGATACAATGGAACTTCTGGACTTCCCCTTCTCCCAGGCTAGGTGACAATTCACACCTGCCTGCCCGGCACACTTCCAGTCTCATGGACAAGTGTCGACAGAACAATTAGGCCTAATGTCCTCTGTTGTCTGAGGCGGGCTGTGATCAAAAGGGGCCGAGGTGTGAAAGTGTGCTGCTCCGATGGGGTCCCTTCATATTCAGCTCATCAAAGGACAAGGGGAGAACCTCCTAGACCTAAAATAGACAGACCGGACAAGTGCTTAGGAATTTACAGACTGGAAACTTCACAATGTCTTATTGTTCATTGTATTTAGAGTGTTCTGGAAATCTTAGAGTAGAGGTAGACGCACTGTCCCATGCATCATGTGCAACTGTACAGGGGCCCAGAGGGAATGGGGGCCCTTGACTGCCCTGTTACATCATGGCAGCATAACAGTGATGTAGCTCCAGTCTTGCCCAGCTCAAGATACCTCATCCTATGTGATTATCTTATATGACTGTCTCATACCTCTAAAGAGCAAGACATGGACCATAGACAGTAGACCATAGTTCAACCAGTTAATCTGACCGTCTACAGGTGGTTTTACACGGCAAATTCCTGCTCGGAAAGAGCACCGATAATGACATGTTGATCGGCGTTTGTTTACTCCATTTACGTGGAGCAATGATCGCAGCTATACGAGGAGGAACAATCATTAATACGAGTTGTCGGAGACTCGACCACTGCATAACTCACTGTGCAAGGGGGCAGCCGGAACAGCTGATTGGTGCGGGTGTCTGACCCCCACCGATCATTTACTGATGACCTATACTGTGGAAAGGTCATCAGTATGAAAAACCACCCCATAACCAGACAACATCTTTAAGGAATAGAAGCTGAGCTGTGATTGGTTGCAATTGGCGATAACACTGTTAGATAAATGAGGCCTTATGTTTATCCTGCTGATTCCTCCCTCTACCTTCTCCCACAATATCCTCTGCACCAGCACTGGACACTTGTGGACATCTTTCCCTAAAAAAATCCATGGTGTGCCGGCACTACTGGAGATTTTAGGGTGACCGCACTGGGCTCCACAAGAGCATGGAGATCCTATATTGTCACTGGGGCTATTGTTGTGGTAACATTGACAATATCTTTGTTTCCAGGCGACCATCTCTTGTTTTGGGCCTGTCACTACATATGTTAATGCTGTAGCCCAGCTGCCTGACGTCAGCTCAGCCACCATTATGGGGCTGGGTGTAAAAGTGTGCCCGGCACAGGCCTGTGAGAAGTGTCATGCGTGTGCTAAAAGGAAGTCTCCCTTGTAGTTGTTCTGACACCCACATTACACCTATGGACAGTTTTGATAGAAGGACAGTGTCTCCCGCCATCACTATTATAAATTTGCTTTAGTTCCTGATACCTTGTAGTGACAGATACAATGGAGGTTCTGGTTTCCCTCTTCTCCCAGGCTAGGTGACAATTCACACCTGCTTGCCAGGCACACTTCCAGTCTCATGGACAAGTGCCGCTGAAAAATTAGGTCTAATGTCCTCTGTTGTCTGAGGCGGGCTGTCATCAAAAGGAGCCGGGGTGTGAAAGTGTGCTGCTCCGATGGGGTCCCTTCATTACCACCTCATCAAAGGACAAGGGGATGGGGGACGACCACCTAAAAAAGAGACAAAATATGGAGCTTACAAATCCAAAAATGAGATCTCTCCAATAAGTGTTTGATCTATTGTAGCAAACCTTTACCCTGAGGACTATTAGGAGGAGTTTTTTTTTTAGGGTAATGCTAGGACAAGATGGCTCTATCTATCTATCTATCTATCTATCTATCTATCTATCTATCTATCTATCTATCTATCTATCTATCTATCTATCTATCTATCTATCTATCTATCTATCCCATATCTATCTATCTATCTATCTATCTATCTATCTATCTATCTATCTATCTATCTATCTATCTATCTATCTATCTATCTATCTATCTATCTATCTATCTATCCATCTATCTCATATCTATCTATCTATCTATCTATCTATCTATCTATCTATCTATCTATCTATCTATCTATCTATCTATCTATCTATCTATCTATCTATCTATCTATCTATCTATCTATCTATCTGATATCTATCTATCTATCTATCTATCTATCTATCTATCTATCTATCTATCTATCTATCTATCTATCTATCTATCTATCTATCTATCTATCTATCTATCCATCTATCTCATATCTATCTATCTATCTATCTATCTATCTATCTATCTATCTATCTATCTATCTATCTATCTATCTATCTATCTATCTATCTATCTATCTATCTATCTATCTATCTATCTATCTCATATCTATCTATCTATCTATCTATCTATCTATCTATCTATCTATCTATCTATCTATCTATCTATCTATCTATCTATCTATCTATCTATCTATCTATCTATCCATCTATCTCATATCTATCTATCTATCTATCTATCTATCTATCTATCTATCTATCTATCTATCTATCTATCTATCTATCTATCTATCTATCTATCTATCTATCTGATATCTATCTATCTATCTATCTATCTATCTATCTATCTATCTATCTATCTATCTATCTATCTATCTATCTATCTATCTATCTATCTATCTATCCATCTATCTCATATCTATCTATCTATCTATCTATCTATCTATCTATCTATCTATCTATCTATCTATCTATCTATCTATCTATCTATCTATCTATCTATCTATCTATCTCATATCTATCTATCTATCTATCTATCTATCTATCTATCTATCTATCTATCTATCTATCTATCTATCTATCTATCTATCTATCTATCTATCTATCTATCTATCTATCTATCTACATGGGGGTGCATAATTATGTGTACAGTTTTAATAATATTTTCTAGAATAACAAGACAATTAAGTAAAACCTCTTATATTCTCTACATTGGCGGTCCCCACTATTTACACATTGCTGTCATCTAGTTTTTACACTTTAGCACAAGATTCTTTATTGGCATTCATTTCTTGTCTTTTATGAACTCACTCATGTTATCAACCCTGCGCGGTTTTCTTGAATATACCTGATCTTTGATAACTCGCCAAAAGAAAAAGTCCATCGGGGTAAAGTCTGGTGATCGTTGCGGCCATTCAACCCGGGCCTCATCTACCTTTCCACCCACTGGGTCATTTATCGCCAAGAGAATGACGCACCGCTAAAGCAAAGTGAGGAGGGCTCCATCTTGCTGAAGATCGTCTTCATTTTCAGGCTCCAACTACAATTGTGGTATTACATTTTCTTGGATCATGTTACAGGTCTGAGGTGACCGTTGTATTGTAGACGATGGGTCCAATTACCCCTTTACATGAAAGGGCCGCCCAATCCGTAACCCCAGGGTGACTTAACTGTTCTTCAATTGTTTTTTTTTGGGGGGGGGGGGGGGGGGGTTCTGAGTAATAAACACGGTTTTGCCTATTAACAGAATCTGAAAGTTTGAAGTTGACTTCATCGGACCAAGTTATTTTCTAATAATTCCATCTCCTTGTGTTTCTTCATTCAGAATTGCATCACAAAATTGTAATTAGACTGTTTGAAAAATCTCCCCCTGTATACCTACATATGCACCCCCTGTATATACACATTTTGAGTTTTCAATGGATTACAGGACAGTATTAGGACATCTCAGGCGGCATTAGCTGTCATTATTTTATCCCATCGATTATTTTGGGGCGGGTCTAAAAATCCTCAGAATCTGAATGTCCCCGTCACATATTAAGATTTTGAAACAAATCTCCTCCGATAATTACCACTGTAATGACTTTTATGTAATTTTTTGCCTTATTATGTGACTTTTTGTTATATTGTTTTGTATTATTTTTCTATTCTCTCTGAATTATTAAATCTGCGCTATGGAATATGTCGGCGCTAAAAATTAAGTTATGCACAGCCTTTTTAACCACGTTATAAATTGCATCTCTGCATCCACCAGAACACGTTACCATTATTATTATTAATAATATTGTTTAATAATATATTTTTTATTTTTTTTATTAACATAGTGAAAAACTTTCTTTGGTGCAAATAAAACCATGAAACAAGAATTGTATTATTTTTTTTACTTGCTTAGAATTCTATTTCATTATTTATAACTATAACGTTGTTTTACTTGTGTTTATGGTATCAATGTCAATGTGCAGTGCAAAGCAGCAGATGCACTAAAACCTTTTTTTTTTTATGGTGGGTTCCTTTCCCACACTTTCATGTCTGTCTACACAATACCAGCTCCAGATGCTCTCCTGCTCTATCACAGTTTACTGTGACACACGTCCATTGTCCCCGCCGCTGTGTGATTGGCTGCTGAGTGTGGGAACCTCTTGTAAGTCCGCTCTCCACACATTGTTATGCAGGTGGAGCAGTATATAGTGGGGCGACTGATCACTAGTCGTCAGACACATCACAACTCTACAGACCCCCAGACACTGCGCCATGGCTCCATGCAATATGAGGACCCTGGATCATCAGGCTGCCGGTGGGATCAGAAAGGTAAGAGCCCCCCTCTAGTGACAGCGTCACCCCCATATCTCTGCCCTGTTATTACACATCTACAACTATTCCACTGCTGGATCCTCCTCCTCGTCTTATAATACACAGGCTGCTGTAATATCCCTGTATATCACCACTAGTAATAATAATGCTACAATGTAATAATAACAGTCATTGTATGTAGTGTCCGCAGTGACCAGGGGTGTAACTATAGTGGGGGGCAGAGGTTGCAGTCACACCGGGGGCCTTCATCCTGGAGGGGCCCATAAGGTTCCTCTGCCCCATATGAGGAGACCAGTGATGTAAATGACTCTCCATAGTTGGGGCCCCGAAGCCTCAGGATCCACCTCTGACAGTCACCTCACACACTGACACGAAAGTTGTGCTGTATACGGAGATGTATTAACCCCTCGTGTCTTGTCGTGCTGTATACGGAGATGTATTAACCCCTCGTGTCTTGTCGTGCTGTATACGGAGATGTATTAACCCCTCGTGTCTTGTTTTGCAGCTGAGGAAGCCGGTTATTGAGAAGATGAGGAGAGATCGGATTAATAGCAGCATTGAGCAGCTGCACATCTTACTGGAGAAGGAGTTTCAGAGACATCAACTCCCCTCCAAACCTGAGAAAGCCGATATCCTGGAGATGACGGTCACCTTCCTGCGGCGGCACATGGCGGAGAGAAGTAAGTGTCTTGTCCCAGCTCCTCACACCCCTCATAGGTTTCTTACTGAGAGCAGATTGCAGCAGGTGATGGACGCTGTCACTGACATGTATGTCTTCCCTCTTCTAGATGTCACAGCCTCCAGCCAGGCCCAGAGAGAAGGCTACTCCACCTGCGTCCAAGACTCCATCACCTTCCTATCAGTCCAGAATCAACAGGTCAACAAGCCTACCAGATATGTCAATGGACAGACTGCATCTCATGCGCTGTCCACTATGATGACCTCTAATGAACCAAGTCCATGTACTGGGAACAGAAGAAAATCCATTTGGAGACCCTGGTGAAAAATGAACTGTGCCATTGCCCACATCTTGAACTGGTCTAAGATGGACATTTTTGCCTTTATGGACCTCTGACAATCCTTTATGAATGAACCTACTGTATGTGCAATGATGATGATGAGATGTCCCCTCTGCTAGTTCGGGGGTGACTGTTATAAGCCAAGTCTTTCTCATAGAAAGTCATGTTTTTCCTTCGTTTAGGGAAGTTATATTGAAGTTCCTACATCAGGAATAAAACGTTAACTGATTTTAGTTGCGTAGTTTATATGTATTTACATATATGCCTTTATATATATGGAGCCACATAGTGAGCCCCTCCTAAATTGTCCTATCATTTAAACGTCCTGCTGTATTGTGTATTCAGGTCATGCTGCATCTTTGATAGGTTGAGGGTTATGTTATGTCTTCCATTCAGTCCTGATGGACTCTAATAGTAGGTTACTTTTCTTCTATGAAGATGCTGTTGTAGGGTTAACACTTATATAGTGCGTTGCTTAGGTTGACCATGTCTTGGTCGTAGTACCTGTCAGTTTCTGTAAACTGGTAATGAAAACTCTTACTGTTTGGAGAGTTGATGCTTTGCAATAAGTATTATTTTTTTTAATGTTTCGATGAAAAGATTGTAATTTCTGTGAAATTCATATGCTGATTGTCTGATGTCATTCAAAGCGTGTGTGATGTTGTTTTGTATTGTATGCAGATGATTGGATATATTATATCCTGTGCTCATCACTTGGTGAAATAAATTATTATTATTATATTAGAAATGTTTCCTTCATTTATAAATGAATAATAATAATAAATAATAGTAAATAATAAATAATAGTAATAATAAATAATAACAATACAAATAACAATACTAAATAATAGTAATAATAAATAAAAGTATTAATAATAATAATAATAATAATTAAATAATAGTAATAATAAATAATAATAATAATAAACAAATAAATAATAGTAATAATAAATGACATCATAATAACAAAATAACAATAAACTAATAATAATAAATAATAATAATAATAGTAATCACACCTGGGCCCTATTGCCACATCAGTATAATAAATGATAGATAGGGGGCACTGTTAGAGATGTTGCAATGGACCAATGAGCTTGAGGTTACATCTCTAATGCTTTACAAAAACAGTAATTTGCTGAAAAATTGTGACTATTGAGCCGTTTCAACCGCTCTTGCCAGTTTTCAAAACTGTGGGAGGAGCTTAGCAGAAGGGAGGTGTCAACCAAATATTGAAGCAAAATACTGATCTAAATACTGCTCTGTGAATAAGGCCTAAGAGGGGAGGGCGGGCGGGACTTTTTCCCCGGGTGCTTGATAATGTAGGGGGCGCCAATGAGAATTCGGCAGAGCTGGGAGATGAATAGTCCTGCAAGAACTTTGCTCCAGGTGACAGAATGCCTAGATAATCCTCCGGACTCCTGAATGGCAATATGTAAGCACGGGTTGACACCAGAAACTATTCATATTATACACCTCTGCAGGTGGGTCAGGCAGCACTTTAGACTGGTATAAGTATGGCGGGTGCCCCCAGTGATTTACACCACTGTACCAAAGAGTAATTAGTGTAGCAACGTTTCGGCATTGGCCCTTCATCAGGCTCCGATATATCAGCAATCGGTGCAGCACAGTGGATTGTTGTACCAATCAGATTGCTGTTGCAGATTAATTCTGCAGGTTTCTTCCAACCATGTGTACAAAAATCCTGCACAATGGGAACCTCAAGGTCTTGCTGTATAATGTGACCAGTGCGGTGGTTTCTTTATTAGTTCTCATGAGGACACCTTGGAGGAAGGGTGGTCTAAAGAAATGACATATGGGCCCTATAGCAAAAGGAATGGGGTCCCCCACTGATGCTGGTTGACGCCACCACACCCCTAAACGGCTGGGACAGGAGGACTTGATACTTGTTTGCCCCCAGCTCCTTCCCATGATCCTTGAGTTAATTCCGCACACCATTTTTCGCAACCTGCACTGGACCTCCTCATAACAGCTGCATGGGTTGCTTCTATGGTACATACAACTTGGACTCTTCCCTTTCCTCGACAGCTATTTTCCTAGTCTATGAGGAAGACTCATACACATTAGACAAAATTTGCCTGAACTTGCCAATTCCATGTGTATGGGGGTGCCCCAAATCTCCCCTGACGACAGATATTTGGGTAAGAAGGATCATTCCTTGGTTCCCATGGGAGATTAACCTCGGCCAGAAGGGTCTGCCAGCAATTTATTCTTCTCTCCCCATTGATCTTAATGTCCATGTTTATGGTGGAGTCGGGAGGGAATCCTGGTGCTCCTTGGATCCTGGTCTGGGGGTCGACAAAAGTCAGAAGCATCATGAGTTTTCGATTTCACGGTAGAGGTTGGGTTTCCCTACAGTAAAAAAGATGTAAACACATTTGTGGCAGTAATCGAGTCCCTGTCTAGTCCTAGTCTAGAGCTGTCCATAGACACGGGAGATTCATTGGCTGCTTCATAGACATTTGTTAAGTGAACTTCCCAAAAACAGACCACACAAGGCAAAAAAAGTCAAGTTTTGCTTTTCCGGCTTCAGTTTTATATTAAGCTGGCCATACACTTTAACTGTCAGTCAAAAGCTATCCCCCCAATTCCCCCATAAATATGTATACTTGGATTAGCTGAGCGTACATGTGTATTACTATAGTGAGATAAGCGACTAATAGACAACTATGGCACCGCTTATCTCACAAGGAATATAGTATTGGGAATGTTTGAATCTAACGTGGGGTTAATGCTGTACATTAACCGCTCGTCCATAAGTTTACAGCTCCTTGATTTGCAGCTCAGGGGACAGTCTTCTGTTGGTTGGACAGTATAGAGATAGGATACAGAGCAGCCATGCTGTCCGCTCTCACGTGTCACCTCCTGGGGACATAGGATAACATCCTCCCTGGCTTTGATGTGTGGAGGTTGAGGGCACACTTATCACACCACTGTGTTAGCCGCATTCCCAGGATGATCTGTTATTACTGATCGAGGGATTGTCGAGGGATTTCTATTGTAAATGGGACAAGACATTGTCACAGCAAGAAGACAATACATTAATTACCTGCGGATAGTGTATATATATATGTATATATATATATATATATATATATATATATACATATATATATATATATATATACCTGACTCTATTGTGTGCGGAGGGACCATACTCGCAGTGCTGCCCATGTAGTTTGTAAGAAAGTGTACAGCATGATAGAATTGCATTATAATAATTTCCAGTCGTCGGTCATTGGGGGTTGCAGTGTTCTATGTATAGAGGATAATAGAATTGTATTGTGATTATGTCCAGTGGTCGGGTCATGTTGGGGGTTGTAGTGTTCTATGTATAGAGAATAATAGAATTGTATTGTGATCAGGTCCAGTGGTCGGGTCATGTTGGGGGTTGTAGTGTTCTATGTATAGAGAATAATAGGATTGTATTGTGATCATGTCCAGTGGTCAGGTCATGTTGGGGGTTGTAGTGTTCTATGTATAGAGAATAATAGAATTGTATTGTGATCATGTCCAGTGGTCGGATCATGTGAGGATTTAAAACTAATGGCACTTTTAGTCACTATAGGCAGAGTATTAAGTCACTTTTACATGCAGCAGATGTCGGACAAATCATTGACTTCAGTTAGGGATCATCTTCCCGGTCAGACTTGTTCCCACAGTCGTCTTCCTGCAGGTCAGTGAATCCCTCTATTATATTACCGGCCCAGATGTTGGCGTTGTGTCCTCTGCAGTTAAATGTCACACACTCCTATTGTCTGCTGTGTGTGGGAAAACCTGCGGACTCCAGAAGGAGAGGCGGCTGCTGCGGATGTGCACACTTACCACTGCCCGGGGAGAGGCACCAGAGCATCAGCCGCATCAATTGATTATTTTCTTATGTACATTTATCTGGATGACATATTTGTAAAAAACTAAAATCCCATAATTTATGCATCCACTTCCCATGCAGATGACAGATGGGAATAATTGTGACATTGAAACAAGCCTCCAAAATGCCCGGATGTTCATGGAAACAGAAGTGGACTGAGAAGTGCTTAAGGGGCCGGGAGCTACACAGGCCCATTACGCCCTCATCCACCCAGTGAAAATCATGAAGTCATCCAGTGTCATTGTCGTGACTATGACCTCTCCTAGGGGCCATAGACCAGGGGACAGGGTTGTTGTGGACGGCAAAGAGAACCAAACTTCAAAAAGTCTTTATAAGGCTTCGTTCACATCTGCGCCAGCGTCCCGTTCCGACGTTCTGTCTGAGCTTTCCGTCGGAACGGGACCCTGACTGACACAAACAGAAACCAAAGGTTTCCGTTTCCATCACCATTGATTTCAATGGTGACGGATCTGGTGCTAATGGTTTCCGTTTATCTCAGTTGTGCAAGGGTTCCGTAATTTTGACTGAATCAATAGCGTAGTCAAAATGACAGAACCCTTGCACAACTGAGACAAACGGAAACCATTGGCACCGGATCCGTCACCATTGAAATCAGTGGTGATGGAAACGGAAACCTATGGTTTCCGTTTGTGTCAGTCAGGGCTCCATACCGACGGAAAGCTCAGACAGAACGGGACCCTGACGCAGATGTGAACGAAGCCTAAGTGATAAGAAACACTAAGATATGGCTAAAGATCTGCCAATGTAGACCAGTATATAACCAGACATAGATGGGAAAACTTTCACCCCTCTGCCGGTTAACACTCTAATATTTTGAACAGTTTGGATGATTATTGGAGAACAGAAGACTAACACTTTATTTACCCCAAAAGGGTCTGAACTGAAGAAATGAGTGGCCGTCCGAGATTACGGGCATGATGATGTTCTCTCACGTGTCTATGACATATCAGAAGATCATTTTGACTGGGCATTCACTTTAAGTAGCTACATCTTCACATATACTATATGGATCTTAATCCAGGGGCATTAATATGAAATTGGTCCCCATCTGCAGCTAAAACGTCTTCCACTCTCCTGGGAAGACGTTCTACAAGATTTTGGAGTTTGTCTGTGGAAATTTTTACCCATTCATCCAGAAGATAATTTGTGAGGTCAGACACTGATGTTGGAGGAGACGGCCTGGCTTGTAATCTCCATTATAGTTCATCCCAAAGGTGTTGGATGTGGTTGAGGTCAGGGATCGGTGCGGCCAGTCAGGTTCTTCCACACCAAACTCTTCACACAATGTCCTTATGGACCTTGTGCACTGGGTCCCAGACATGGGAGCAGAAAAGACCAAACCACAAACTGTTCCCACAAAGTTGGAAGCTACAATTATCCAAAATGTCTTGGTATGCTGAATAATTAAGATTTCCCTTCACTGGAAATAAGGGGCTTAGACCAACCCCTGAAAATCAATCCCATAGCTTCATCCCTTCCCCACCAGACTTTACAGTTGGCACAATGCAGTCAGGCAGGTAACGTTCTCCTGGCACTCACCAAACCCAGACTCATCATCAGACCGCCAGCTAGAAAAGCGTCACTCCACAGAACACGTTTCCGCTGCTCCAGAGTCCAGTGGTGGCAGCTTTACACCTCTCCACCCGACGCTTGGCATTGTGCTTTGTGATGTAAGGCTGGCATGTAGTTGCTCGGCCCCCATGCCATGATGTTCCCGGGCACAGATTTTGTGCGGATGTTAAAGGGGTTTTCCACCTTCTGACAACTGATGACCTATGCAACGGATAGGTCATCAGTATGTCATTGGTGCGGACCCGACACCTGGACCCCGCACCGTTAAACCGCTCTGTTGGCCTGCGGGCACTGGATGTTATGGTACATAATGCTATGTACGGAGCCGGAAGCAGTTGACTCCGTATATAGCATAGCGGCCGTGCTGCAGAACTGCAGGTCCGCTCCTATTCACTTGAATACTGCAGTACTGCAGCTCGGCCACTATTCCGTGGCATGTCCGGCATGTACGTCCGGTGCACGGAGGCACCAGACCAGCTGATCTGTGCGGTGTCCGGGGGTTGGACCACCACAGATCATGTACTGATGACCTATCCAGTGGATACTGATGACCTATCAAGAAGGTGGAAAACCCCTTTAATATCTGAGAAGCTTTGTTCTTTGCAGTTATTGAGTCAGCGGAGCATTGGCGACTTTTATGCACTATGCGCCTCAGCACTGGGCACCCTCGCTCTGTAACTTTACAATAACACCAGTTACAGGTGATGAAGGAATATCTAGGAGGGAAGAAATGCCACGAACTGACTTGTTACAACAGTGGCGTCCTATTACAGGACCACTCTGGAATTCAGTGATCTCTTTACAACGACACATTCAGTCACAAATGTTTGTACAGGCGACTGCATGGCGAGTTCTGCATTTTTATACACTTGTGGTAATGGGACTGAATGAAACACCTGGAAGTCAATAATTAAAAAGTGTGTCCCAATACTTTTGTCCATATACTGTATTTAACATGTGCACTATATGGATGCAGGTTCAACAAATGCAGAATTCCAAGTTTAAAGATTTATGTATCCAGAAACTACAATGACTAATGATAATGGTTACATCTATATGTTCCTGGCAGCCGCTTATCTCTCCCTCCCTATATAAGGAGACAGGGATGTAGCCGTCTGCTGGTTACTGATCCTTATCCGTGGGACCAGCCACTGTCTAGAGATCTGAGACCCCAACCTGAGCAGTCTGGCAGCTAATGGTTTTGTCTCCTTCCTTTGATATGGAGGTAGCATTTGTCACATAGTCTGCATTAGATAATAGACACACACTTTCACAAGCGGCTGTCACCGGCCTCCTATTGTCAGCACTCTAATCATGTCTCATAAAAGACAGTTTCACAGATACTCACATCAGATCTGACATTCAGGGAAAAGAGACTGAACGGAATTGATCATCAATAACTTCATGTGCAGTTTAGTCAATTTGTTTTTGGAAAAGAAGAATAATGTTTTTCTTAAAGGGATATACACAGGATTCTATAGGCATAAAATATTTTTTAAAAAATTAATTTTTCAATATAGTCATCGACTCTCCTCCACATCAGATTTTCAACCGCTGACCATAGACATTGAATAACTGTCAGTCAAATGATCCTGATTGCGCGTTTAACATGCTCAGCCAAGTATACATCTTATCTCATTAGAGGAGATAAGGGGATGCCAGATCACCGTCGCCACTTATCTCTGGATCAGGATCTGGATCACCCTCCAGATCCATGTTTTCCCATGACTTAAGACATTGAGAGTCATGTTTGCAGACCCTATCAAAATTGTTGGAATGCATTTTAATGTCTATGAACAGGTTTAGTAAAGAACATTGGGATGTGATTGGTACATAATAATTATCATCATCATTTGGACTGGAAAAATTATAATGTGCGTCCAGCAGGGAATGATAGTGTAATGAATATAAATATAATATAATACACGTCTGGTCCGGTTAGTTTTGTCAGGTTCTGTGTCATTAACAGTCCCAGATGCTCCCCGGCAGTGGCTCTATCTATCTATCTATCTATCTATCTATCTATCTATCTATCTATCTATCTATCTATCTATCTATCTATCTATCTATCTATCTATCTATCTATCTATCTATCTATCTATCTATCTATCTATCTATCTATCTATCTAATCTATCTCTCTCTCTCTCTATCTATCTCTCTCTCTATCTCATATCTAATATATAGAAGATATTCTTTCTTCCTGATGCAGACTTCTCTATTGGATACTATCAATTGAACGGAACCAGGAGGAAGTAGATTGTTTTTCTGCTACATAAAAGAAAGTGGTTGGTAATTTGAAGAATTCTTAGGAGCAGCTGACGGGACGCGGGTAAGTGTGACATGGAGTGTGCGTCACAGTAACTTGTGAATTGTCTAACTGCACACTTATAACAAGTATTTATCGTCAGCTGCAGCAAATGATGGGAAAGTGTGCGGGGAGGCGCAACGTGCCACTTATAGCTGAAGAAGTAATGACTGTAGTGACAGACTGTTAGCAGCTCTGTTGTATGTCGTGTGTGTTACTAGCATATTGTATTGTGTCATGGCAGGAGTGCTGGGAAGATGTGCACACCCTCTAAGTGACATGGCGGGAAGAAAGAATAATCAATATCTCTCTTGATAATCCCATATTTGGTGTCTATATTAAGGTATTCCTATGTAACCACCTTTTAACACTATATTATTTATAGGTCCAACATTCTGCACTGATTGATTTCATAATATATCTTTATAGCGGTTAGAGCTGTTTTTCTCATACAGCGCTCCCTATCACACTGCCATAGAGCTCAATAAGAGCTGTATAAGTGTGTATGCATTCAGCTCCTAAGCTCCCTCTAGTGGTGGCTGCAGCCACAATTATTTCATTTAGGTCTATGTGGGGGATTTGGTACTTTGTATCATTAATATGGCAGCTATAAAGATATATAAAAAATTAATTTATATCAGAATTTTGCACCTACTTAGATTAATAAAATTGTAAATGGTGTTTAAAAGGTTGAGATGTATTACTTATGCAGCTAATATGCTGCCAAGACACAATTGTATTTACACTGACACTAAATACATCTTCATTTAATAACTTCACTCAATATTTACACCCAGACACCCTTTTTTGGTATCTCATTAACATTGTATTTAAGATAAAAACCCATGGGCAGACCCTACAATGTTAATCACCTTGTAGCCAACTTTGATATGGCTTAAATATAACGTTGACATAGACGCTCTGCACAGCGGTTCAGGGTTTGAATCCGACTAACAATTATTTTTGCCTTTTCTAATAGAATGGACGACCATTGCGCTGGTGAAATATCTAGAATATTGCTGTCTCTGTTGCTAATAATGGTTTCCTTTATTTTTTCAGCTTTGGGAAAAATCTATCAGAATGAAAAGTCTGTATTTCTACAACATTTTTGAATGAATCACAGCTAAATGGACCAAGAGGAGAATCAGTGAGGAACATCATCTACCCCTTATGCATAGTAGAAATTGAATACCTTTTTTTCAAAATGAGAAGTATTAATGGTAGATTTACAGTAAATGTTATAATGTTACCTGAAATCCATGTTAAATATATAAAGACGTCACCTACAGATTAAGATAAATCCCTTTTTATACATTACATTATTTATCTTGTAATGATCCTGAGATATATCCTGTATTATACTCCAGAGATGCACTCACTATTCTGCTGGTGGAGTCACTGTGTACATACATTACATTACTTATCCTGTACTGATCCTGAGTTACAGCCTGTATTATACTCCAGAGCTGCACTCACTATTCTGCTGGTGGAGTCACTGTGTACATACATTACATTACTTATCCTGTACTGATCCTGAGTTACAGCCTGTATTGTACTCCAGAGCTGCACTCACTATTCTGCTGGTGGAGTTACTGTGTACATACATTACATTACTTATCCTGTACTGATCCTGAGTTACAGCTTGTATTGTACTCCAGAGCTGAATTCACTATTCTGCTGGTGAAGTCACTGTGTGCATACATTACATTACCTATCCTGTACTGATCCTGAGTTATATCCAGTATTATACTCCAGAGCTGCACTCACTATTCTGCTGGTGGAGTCACTGTGTACATACATTACATTACTTATCTTGTACTGATCCTGACTAACATCATGTATTATACTCCAGAGCTGCATTCACTATTCTGCTGATGAAATCACTGTGTAAAATACCAAGTCAAGGCTTTATTTCACATGTAATGCCCCAAGCATAAAGTAAAGAGTGCAGAGTATTGTCTTGTCTCAGAAGTGTAAGGGACTGTGTACATCAAGTGATTGCCAATAAGAGATTACTGAGTAGCAATATTTCTCTATTTGTTAATTCTTCCGTTTACAGGTTTAACTGGTTCAAATAATTGTATCCACCCGATCTGATCATCGTCTGATCTCCTTCAAGTGATCTGATATGGTCACTATTAAGAATGTGGATGTCACGATCAGATTCCCATTATAGGAAATAGAAGGCAGCTATTGGGATAGTGATGTGTTACAGGCCTGGCTGAGGTTTATATGCGTAGGGTTAGGTAAACCCTATGATGGTGATACATTCTCGTACAATTTCAACATCTTCATCTAAGGTTTTGTTCTAAGACAGATGGATAAAATTTGTGCAAGTGCAATAAAGCTTCAAATAATCAACTAAGTCACTGAGCCGTTTACTGTATGTTGTCATGGCTGTTGTTACTGTGTATCATAGCAGGATGAACGTGTCTACCAATTGTATAGCAAGTTTCTCAAGTAAATGAATAAAGTTATTTTTAAGACGGTATCAATGTCTTTTTCATTGAATCTCCTGGACGCAGATACACACCTCCCCCCCCCCATCCATCATGGGCCATTTATACTACTGTTTTCTCCTTATGTCTCACATTTAGGCCCCCTCATGAACCCTTTGCCCCACTCAATATAGCAATACCAAACGTAACAGTCCATGGTCATGTCTATGGCCAGCATGATACTAAAACATATATTATTGTCCTCATCTACTACTTCTCTGGACTTGTGCCCCTTTGATGTAGAAGCCGTGACACATAACTGTGACATTGACGCCTTTTCTGTTCCCAGACCTGAGGTTGATCAGACATCCTGTTGTATAGCAGAGCTGTATATTGACTTATTACTATATGAGTCTATTAACAGCTAAAATGGTTACACTCTTACAAGATTTAGAGTTATAACAACTATAAAGGGCATTATCTAACAATTCCGTTTTCCAAAACATGTGGACCCATTTATAGAAATTCCATCATGAGATGATTTTTCATAATAGGCAGATGGATAGATAGAAAGATAAATAGATGAATAGCACATTACTGCTGAATTTAATAACAATAGGGAGGTTCTTAGCGCACATTTTGATCAAATTGTGTGAGCCCACCTGCCACTACAAGGCGACCTCTATAGGTGGGTCCCTACGCTGCACATACACCCAGAATTGGGACTAAGCCTACATATCTTTGGGGATGGTAGGAACCAGCGTTTAATGCTGTAGTCCTAGTTCTGGGTGTATGAGCAGCGTTGGGGACCCACCTTATAGAGGTCGTCTTGTCGTGGCAGGTGGGCTCACACAATTTGATCAAAATGTGTGCTAAGAACCTCACTATTGTAAGTAGAACAAGCAGAAATACATATTTATTTATATTTAGCGGCTTAGGTGGCATTAGTGTTCGCAGTGTGCTGTTGCCATTTTTTTGTGTGCTGTGTAAATTTGCAGTCACAGGTGTTCTTGCACCTGTATACACGTTTTGGTTCATTTTGCTGGACTGTGCTGGTCACATTTTTGTGTTTCTTAGATAGATACTGTAGATAGATAGATAGAGAGAGCGAGAGAGACAGAGACAGATAGATAGATAGATAGATAGATAGATAGATAGATAGATAGATAGATAGATAGATAGATAGATAGATAGATAGATAGATAGATAGATAGATAGATAGAAAGATAGATAGATAGATAGATAGATAGATAGATAGATAGATAGATAGATAGATAGATAGATAGATAGATAGATAGATAGATAGATAGATATGAGATAGATAGATAGATGATAGATAGATAGATAGATAGATAGATAGATAGATAGATAGATAGATAGAAAGATAGATAGATAGATAGATAGATAGATAGATAGATAGATAGAAAGATAGATAGATAGATAGATAGATAGATAGATAGATAGATAGATAGATAGATAGATAGATAGATAGATAGATAGATAGATAATGAGATAGATAGATATGAGATAGATAGATAGATAGATAGATAGATAGATAGATAGATAGATATGATAATAAGATATAGTTGAAAATTGTGATGTTGCAGGTAGTTTAGTTTCCAGTTTTATTTTGTTATATAGTGTTTATCCTAAAACCATGAACCAATTTATAAGAATTAGGGGAGACATGTCAGCAGGAGTTTGATTTAAAGAGCACCATTCAATCCCATCAATGTCCTGAGCAGTATGTCATTATTGCAGATAGCATCTTGTAGCAGGTCTTTCCCACACTCCCAGCCCCCACAGTCTCTATTATCTCCTGTATTGGGGGCTCCAGATGCCGCCTGTTACTGTGACACACGTCCATTGTCCCCGCCGCTGTGTGATTGGCTGCTGAGTGTGGGAACCTCTTGTAAGTCCGCTCTCCACACATTGTTATGCAGGTGGAGCAGTATATAGTGGGGCGGCTGATCACTAGTCGTCAGACACATCACAACTCTACAGACCCCCAGACACTGTGCCATGGCTCCATGCAATATGAGGACCCTGGATCATCAGGCTGCCGGTGGGATCAGAAAGGTAAGAGCCCCCCTCTAGTGACAGCGTCACCCCCATATCTCTGCCCTGTTATTACACATCTACAACTATTCCACTGCTGGATCCTCCTCCTCGTCTTATAATACACAGGCTGCTGTAATATCCCTGTATATCACCACTAGTAATAATAATGCTACAATGTAATAATAACAGTCATTGTATGTAGTGTCCGCAGTGACCAGGGGTGTAACTATAGTGGGGGGCAGAGGTTGCAGTCACACCGGGGGCCTTCATCCTGGAGGGGCCCATAAGGTTCCTCTGCCCCATATGAGGAGACCAGTGATGTAAATGACTCTCCATAGTTGGGGCCCCGGAGGCTCAGGTTCCACCTCTGACAGTCACCTCACACACTGACACGAAAGTTGTGCTGTATACGGAGATGTATTAACCCCTCGTGTCTTGTTGTGCTGTATACGGAGATGTATTAACCCCTCGTGTCTTGTCGTGCTGTATACGGAGATGTATTAACCCCTCGTGTCTTGTCGTGATGTATACGGAGATGTATTAACCCCTCGTGTCTTGTTTTGTAGCTGAGAAAGCCGGTTATTGAGAAGATGAGGAGAGATCGGATTAATAGCAGCATTGAGCAGCTGCACATCTTACTGGAGAAGGAGTTTCAGAGACATCAACTCCCCTCCAAACCTGAGAAAGCCGATATCCTGGAGATGACGGTCACCTTCCTGCAGCGGCACATGGCGGAGAGAAGTAAGTGTCTTGTCCCAGCTCCTCACACCCCTCATAGGTTTCTTACTGAGAGCAGATTGCAGCAGGTGATGGACGCTGTCACTGACATGTATGTCTTCCCTCTTCTAGATGTCAGAGCCTCCAGCCAGGCCCAGAGAGAAGGCTACTCCACCTGCGTCCAAGACTCCATCACCTTCCTGTCCCAGCACAAACAGACCGAGCTCCAGATCCAGCTGCTGCAGAACCTCCCTGGGGCTCACGCTGTAACATACGAAGCTATATCTCCCATCTACCAGACCCCCAGCAAACACAGCCCCCCGGACAGCAGCAAAGCCTTGTGGAGACCATGGTAACACGGTCTCAGGAACATTGGGGACTTTTGGACAATTAGGATCCATTGTACGGAGATGAATATACTGTGCAGTGACGGACGAGCTGTAGGTTACTATAGACTGTGATGTATTGTATATATACAGTTTATTGCATTTCTTATAACTATGTTATATTATACATGAGAGTCCCAGGTATGACCTGAGGAGAAGTTCTCATAAGTCTTCCAAGAAGAGTCTGTGCTGGGGAACCAGCTGTTCGTATGGGAATCCCAAATAGGGAATAGAAAATCCCTATATAGTTTGTTAAAAAATAATAGTATTATATAGAAATGCACTATATTTATAATATTTATGATTAACCTCTTCACTTTTAGAGAGGGATGTGTATGCTCCCATTGAAGTTGATGGGGCAATACTGTACCTCCATGTGCCTCCATTTTTACATGCAGTGCCCACATCTCCATAAATGATGACCTTTAATGCACAAGTAACTTTATATAATGAACAATGTGTTATAATTGTGTAACCAGCGGCAACCAATCAGCAATTGGATAGCTGGAGACAATGTAACTGTCTGGTTGCTAGGGGATACTGCATGTACTATCTTAGTAAATCACCCTTAACTTTACAATGGTGTCAGACACCTGTGATGATGACGTGAAGGATATGTGTAGAACAGGGAGCCGTCCTGTATAAAGAGTCTCATGGAGGATGGGAAATACAAGGCAATGTGTGTGGATATTAATATATCTATGTATGTGTTCCAGTATCTGGAGAATAGTGATGAGTATTAATAAGTCACCTCTGTAATGAAGCATCAGTTGTGGGATCAGCGTAATATGTGGTGCCTTTATTACTGAACAGAACTGTATATTCTAGAGTGCGGCCAAATGTATGAATATATTATTCAGCCTGTAAAGAATAAAATTACATTCAGCATTTCTGTTCCCTGATTAATTTTTTTCTGGAAGAAATTATGTTAAAATAATAAATTTGATGTACATGAATCTATCTATCTATCTATCTATCTATCTATCTATCTATCTATCTATCTATCTATCTATCTATCTATCTATCTCTCTAGTAAACAAGAAAATGGCGACAGCACTCTGCGAACACTAAGGCCCTGTTCACACAGAGTATTTTGACGAGTTTTTTGGCGTGGAAACCGGTCCGCAAAACTCGTCAAAAACCGGCCAAAAATGCCTCCCATTGATTTCAATGTAAAACCGTCTCGCAGGAGAAAGAAGGGTATTTCGCTGAGTTTTTTGCCCGTAGCACTCAATGGGCGCGAGCGAAAAATGCGGCGAAAATCGCGGCAAACGACATGCAGGAAGGACAAAATCTGCCTCAAAATCCCAAACGGAATTTTGAGGCAGAATTTTCCTCCTGCAAAAAACTCTGTCTGAACACAGCCTAAGGCCACCTAAACTCTATTAATAAATAAATATGCATTACTGCTGAATCTACTTGCAATAGGGAGGTTCTAAGTAAACATTTGACTCAAATTGTGTGAGCCCACCTGCCACGACAAGGCGACCTCTATAAGGTGGGTCCCTACGCTGCTCGTAACCCCAGAACTGGGACTAAGCCTACACATATCTGGGGATGATAGGAACCAACATTATACTAATTAAAATCTAGATATCTATATATTTATATCATATCTATCTATCTATCTATCTATCTATCTATCTATCTATCTATCTATCTATCTATCTATCTGTCTGTCTGTCTGTCTCTGTCTGTCTATCTGTCTGTCTGTATGTCTGTCTGTCTGTCTGTCTATCTGTCTGTCTGTATGTCTGTCTGCCTGTCTGTCTATCATCTCCACAACCTTCTGAATTCTAGTTGCTAAAAATCTATATCTCCTGTAAGAAAGTAACAGGATAGCACCAAACAATTTCAGCTGTTCATAGACCAATATATTAATAAGTCACTACACAGCTCTGCTATACAACAGGATGTCTGATCAACCTCAGGTCTGGGAACAGAAAAGGTGTCAATGTCACAGTTATGTGTCAGAGCTGTCAGGGTCACTAGGAGAAAAGGTGAAGGAAGAGGACAATGAGTTATCTATCTCATATATTGTTCTGTATCTGTATTTGACTGTCCATAGACTACCAGCAGAATATAATCTATCTATCTATCTATCTATCTATCTATCTATCTATCTATCTATCTATCTATCTATCTATCTATCTATCTATCTATCTATCTATCTATCTATCTATCATGTATCTATTATGGATTCTAGAAAAGTACATAACTACATTACATTGAAAGAGATAAACAGAATTCCTTACATTTAATTTAATTGTAATGCAGAACACACAGGTCGCGGTAGATACAGTACCTGTAAATAAAGGTCACCGTCAGTCTCCTTCTCAGCCCACCAACAGGCCCCAGTCTTGCTGCCATTTCTCATATTACTCTATGGGCGAAGAACAGCCAGTCTTGTCCAAAATGATGACCAATGAACCCTAATACAAAAGGTTCACCCCCATGAGGTCTCCTTAAATAAATCAACATTAATATTTCCTCTAGAGTCCTACACAGTGTATACAGAATATAAAGTCAAATATGAAGAGTTTACAGTGAGTATATACAGAACAGGACCCATGAGAAGATTACACACAGTGACCCCATCTTTGATGTTGAGGATAATGAGGTGTCACTGGGGATGTCAGACGTCCCTTATCACACCTCAACACCCTGTGTCCCCCAAGACCAGAGCGAGGACCCTCATATCAGCACACAGCACATGTGGATATCAGATATAACATCAGTCTATGGAATTAGCATTAAATACAAATATATTTCTATGGCCACAGTTAAAACTACTCCGAAACCCTTTGTGCTACCGAAAATATAATCTTCACAATTATCTCTCCTGACTAGTTTGCTACAATGTATCAGTGTAGATATAATGTATGAGCCTACAGCTCAGAGGTAGTGCTGGTCCAATAACCCTGAGAAGGACCTGAAATAGTCATCACTTCACCTCCTACTTCTTACAGATTGTAAGCTCTTCAGGGCAGGACTCTTATAATGTATGTAGGTCACATTGTGCTTTCATTTATCCTGTTACAGTGTATTCTATGTTGCATTTCTATTTATTTGTTATAACAGAATCAGTAAATGTTTATTCATTCTGTGTTTTGGTTTATTCCTTATCTATTTGCACAGCCCCCATCCTTCTGCTCATTGATGGGGGTGACATGTCATTGACAGGACAGCAGGAATTTGATTTAAGGAGCACCACCCAATCCCATCAATGTCCTGAGCAGTATGTCATTATTGCAGATAGCATCTTGTAGCAGGTCTTTCCCACACTCCCAGCCCCCACAGTCTCTATTATCTCCTGTATTGGGGGCTCCAGATGCCGCCTGTTACTGTGACACACGTCCATTGTCCCCGCCGCTGTGTGATTGGCTGCTGAGTGTGGGAACCTCTTGTAAGTCCGCTCTCCACACATTGTTATGCAGGTGGAGCAGTATATAGTGGGGCGGCTGATCACTAGTCGTCAGACACATCACAACTCTACAGACCCCCAGACACTGCGCCATGGCTCCATGCAATATGAGGACCCTGGATCATCAGGCTGCCGGTGGGATCAGAAAGGTAAGAGCCCCCCTCTAGTGACAGCGTCACCCCCATATCTCTGCCCTGTTATTACACATCTACAACTATTCCACTGCTGGATCCTCCTCCTCGTCTTATAATACACAGGCTGCTGTAATATCCCTGTATATCACCACTAGTAATAATAATGCTACAATGTAATAATAACAGTCATTGTATGTAGTGTCCGCAGTGACCAGAGGTGTAACTATAGTGGGGGGCAGAGGTTGCAGTCACACCGGGGGCCTTCATCCTGGAGGGGCCCATAAGGTTCCTCTGCCCCATATGAGGAGACCAGTGATGTAAATGACTCCCTATAGTTGGGGCCCCGGAGCCTCAGGTTCCACCTCTGACAGTCACCTCACACACTGACACGAAAGTTGTGCTGTATACGGAGATGTATTAACCCCTCGTGTATTGTTGTGCTGTATACGGAGATGTATTAACCCCTCGTGTCTTGTCGTGCTGTATACGGAGATGTATTAACCCCTCGTGACTTGTTGCGCTGTATACGGAGATGTATTAACCCCTCGTGTCTTGTTGTGCTGTATACGGAGATGTGTTAACCCCTCGTGTCTTGTCGTGCTGGATACGGAGATGTGTTAACCCCTCGTGTCTTGTTTTGCAGCTGAGGAAGCCGGTTATTGAGAAGATGAGGAGAGATCGGATTAATAGCAGCATTGAGCAGCTGCACATCTTACTGGAGAAGGAGTTTCAGAGACATCAACTCCCCTCCAAACCTGAGAAAGCCGATATCCTGGAGATGACGGTCACCTTCCTGCAGCGGCACATGGCGGAGAGAAGTAAGTGTCTTGTCCCAGCTCCTCACACCCCTCATAGGTTTCTTACTGAGAGCAGATTGCAGCAGGTGATGGACGCTGTCACTGACATGTATGTCTTCCCTCTTCTAGATGTCACAGCCTCCAGCCAGGCCCAGAGAGAAGGCTACTCCACCTGCGTCCAAGACTCCATCACCTTCCTGTCCCAGCACAAACAGACCCAGCTCCAGATCCAGCTGCTGCAGAACCTCCCTGGGGCTCACGCTGTAACATATGAGGCTGTATCTCCCATCTACCAGACCCCCAGCAAACACAGCCCCCCGGACAGCAGCAAAGCCTTGTGGAGACCCTGGTAACACGGTCTCAGGAACATTGGGGACTTTTGGACAATTAGGATCCATAGTACGGAGATGAATATACTGTGCAGTGACAGACGAGCTGTAGGTTACTATAGACTGTGATGTATTGTATATATACGGTTTATAGTATTTCTTATAACTATGTTATATTATACATGAGAGTCCCAGGTATGACCGGAGGAGAAGTTCTCATAAGTCTTCCAAGAAGAGTCTGTGCTGGGGAACCAGCTGTTAGTATATATATATATATATATATATATATATATATATATATATATATATATATATATGGAGATGGGGTGTATTCTGCCCGTCACTAATGTCTCCTCATGTGATGGGAGAGAAGTTCATTATGAACATGATGTAATTACTACGTGATTTACTAGTCCGGCATATAATCTGCTGTCAGCTGCCGCTCTCTATATGGACTGGCTGCTATATTGATATATGAGTAGTTATCTTCTATGAAGAACCCGTCCTAGTCCTATATGGACACTTTGTATGAATATTACCAGTGATACAATGTATCATATTATATGTAGTGTGTACTAGCTGTATACAGAGTATACTATTATATGTATATATCAGACCTCCAGTGCAAAGCATTGCAGAATAATGGGGGTGAAACCTCTGGCCTGATAGAGACGGTAGATATTATGTATCATTCAGTGACTTCTATATAGTACCAGGTATATACAGTGTGTACAGGCTCTATACAGAGTCATTGTTTGTTGTAAGACATTGTATATCAGAGGACATAATGGATATAGAATGATTTGTACGGTCAGATATTGGCCTGTATCACATTTTGTATGTGCAATGTTTGTTACATTGTTATTAGCACTTTGTGACATCTTTTATTAGACAGTAGATATTATGTATCATTCAGTGCTGTACTCTATATAGTAATATCTATATACTCACAGAGGATGGAACATATGTTACATTCAATAGTTAGGTGTAATATGTATAACACCCCCTAGACATCACTATTAGGGCACATTCACATGTGGCGGAATTGCTGTTGAATTCCGCTGTGGACAGTCCGTAGTGGAATTCTGCAGCAGCAGTTTTTTTCATTTCTTTCTATAAATTTTTAGGAAACTTAGTTCAGACGTTGCAGAAAATAACTGTGCGGAAATCAGGCTGCGGTACAGAATTTTCCCTCCACACCATGCACATTATGTTGCGGAGAAGCAGCGGAATTTCTTTGCGGATTTCAGCCTTTGCAATGCAAAAACTGAAATCTGTGTCAGGTCCGCTGTGTTTTCTGCAACGTCTGAATTACCTGTCACATATGCAAATGTTGGTGCAGATTCGTTGCGTAATTGCCCCAAATCTGCACCAACATTTGCAGCGGAAAAATTCTGCCATGTCTGAACATGGCCTTATTAGTGGTAACTATCCTGTATATTGTTCTGGGTTATGTGTATCTGATAAATTATCAGAATATCCTGAATTCTATGAATTTTTCAAGGTTATGGTAGACCAACCCTGATATGTATTATGGCTTTCCATGATTATCTTATATTATTTGGTATGCCATATTTGCAGCAAATCTTAGAATGTTATAAATATATATATATAGTGTGTGTGCGGTAATCTGCCATATTTGCAGGAATTATATAGATTCTAACACTTGTCAATGTTTGACTGTAAATTCTTATTAACAGAAAATGTTCGCAATTGTCACATTTATTTCGTTATTGCGATAAGTCGCTAACCATAAAAAGTTAATATCCATAGTTTGTATTGTTATATCTGGAAATAACGTCTCTAAACCTGTCCTTAGCGCCTTTCCCATTCACAAGTTTTTTGTTTTATTTTACTGTGATTCCCTTTGTAGAGTTTCCCACCCTGCTAACTCCTGGGCATGTCAGAATAGCTGCCAATAAGTGTTGTCATGTTGACTCACCACAGAATTGGGGCTATAAATGGGTGACAATGTCAAAATATGCCAGGCTGTTGGGTGTGCTTGAGGATCCTACCATGCCAAGTCTTATGAAGCTGGCAGCGGGGCTTCCTATAATCAGGGCCCCTGGCCGCACAAAGCCCATCCCTACTCTGGGCAATATGCCAATGGGTATTAAATGCATCACTTTTCTATATTCAGTATCAGGTTCCTCTTTTAGGACCCCACACAGTGTGGAGAATATCTATCTCTTTGATGTTCAGGATAATGGGATGTCACTGGGATGTCAGACGTCTCTTATCGCACCTCAGCGTCCTCAGTCCCTGGAGACCAAAGTGAGGAATCTTATATGAGGGCGGCATCAAACTACAGGCCATTAAATATAAACTCGCAGGGTCAGAGATAGAAACCGACTGATGTTTACAAGTATGACCACCCCCACATGATAAATGGATGGTCCTGAAAACCCCCTCTGTGACTGTGATGCTGTGACCCCACCAGCCATGATTCTAAGAACCCCTTTATCTTCCTAACATCTTAATGTGGATAAGTCCTATCTATCTATCTATCTATCTATCTATCTATCTATCTATCTATCTATCTATCTATCTCATATCTATCTATCTCATATCTATCTATCTATCTATCTATCTATCTATCTATCTATCTATCTATCTATCTATCTATCTATCTGTCTGTCTATCTCTCTCATATCTATCTATCTATCTATCTATCTATCTATCTATCTATCTATCTATCTATCTATCTATCTATCTATCTATCTATCTCATATCTATCTATCTATCTATCTATCTATCTATCTATCTATCTATCTATCTATCTATCTATCTATCTATCTATCTCTCTCTCTCTCTCTCTCTCTCTCTCTCTCTCTCTATCTCTCTCTATCTATCTATCTATCTATCTGTGGTGGCCCGTGGGTGGCGGGGAATGCAGGAACCCAAAATGGTGGATACTGGGCTCTCTGTCTTGTGTCACTGTGGTATTTTGCCTTGCAGGCCTTCCCACCTCCCAGGGACACACACACACTGTGATGAGGGGGTTGCACAAGATGATGATGATGACTGTTGTTTCCCCCGGGGCACTCCCTTGGTGGCTGACTCCTGACTGGTGTTATTTGGGGTGCCCTTGGTGTAGAGTGCAAATAGAAGACAGGAGACGGTGGTGGCAGTTAATCAGGAGAGCTTGCAGCACACTTTTACTTTTCAAGATGGAGATAGTACAATACAAATATGTCATCCAAATTCAGCTCAATCAGTGTAGCCCAATGCTAAATGCCGGAGTGCTATTATCTCTCTACTCACAGTCTCTCTTTCTGGACTCTTCTGGCTCCTTGAGCTGTTATTCCAATAAATCTCTTTAGGCCTGTCTTTCTCTGTAATCCGCAAATGGCTGAACTCAGGAGCACCTTCACTGAGCTTCCTCCTGCATCCCCTCCTAGCTCACCACTCCCCTCACTCACTCTAACCACTCCCTAATTAACTCCTCCCAGCTTCTGTTACATTATAGAAAAACACTCCGCATAGGCTGAAACACAATGTCATAACATTTCTGAACCTGTAGATGGCAGCATAACACAACACATGAAGACAAACATAGTTTTCATAGTAGTGCTCCTGTGGGACACTACATACACCCCCTCTTTAAATAAAGCCGTCCTCGGCGTCCGACTCTCCAGGCGGCAGGTTAACCTAAAACAAAGATTAATCACAATTGCAATAATAAACTAAGAGTCCATACAGTCTCTGAGGAATATGAGGATATAATGCTGAACAAGGAAAATGTCCAAGAGTCCTTGTCATATGAACTGGGGAAAATGAAGGGCTTGTTACCCAATTGGGATGCAAACAATACAATGTCTCTGGTGAAGGATAATCCAAAAATGAAGTCTCAGATTCAACAGTTCAATCTTGATATCGAGCTGGCATCTTACCTCGGGTAGCTCTATCAGATCTCCTCAGGGGCTCCTCTATAACAATTTCAGGGTCCCTGGATTCCTCTGGACCAGGCCGGAACTCGGATGACGAGGTCACTTGGTCTTCGCCGGGATCAAGAACAGTTCTTGGAACAAAAATAGACAGCCAAGGTTGGAACAGCCAATCAAGAGGGGACATACTAGTTGTTGGCGGTAGCGGTTCAGCTGCAGGAGATTTCTCAGTTGTCTGTGGTTCTGCTGGTACCTCTTCCTTTAGGCAGAGCTTGAGACGATTACGGTGGACGACTTGGGAATCTCGGCCGTCGCGCACAATCTCATAGACATCAGTCCCAGGGTGCGGGATGGACTTAATTGTGTATGGTTCTTTCTGCCACTTGCTGTCCAACTTACTTGAACGATGGTTGTTTTTCAGCCACACACGGTCTCCAATTTGGAAGGGTTCTGCTTCGGCCTTTTGATCAAAACCTGCTTGTTGCCTTTGACGAGCATCTTCCATCCGTCTTTCCACAATCTCGTTGGCTTCAGCCAGGCGACGCTGGTGATCACTCACCCACTCTGTGTTTGGCAGGGGGTTGATAGTATCTGGAACTTCGACATCCATGGCCAAGTCCGAAGGCAATTTGCCCTGACGGCCAAACAGGAGATAGTAAGGAGTGTACCCTGTGGAGCAGTGCACAGTGTTGTTATACAGGTACACCAATTCTGGCAGGAGAGTCGGCCAATCAGCCCTCTTCTGGGACGGAACAGTTCTTAACATCCCAATAAGAGTCTGGTTCATCTTTTCACATAAGCCATTACCTTGTGGATGATAAGCGGTAGTTCTCAGCTTCTGACAGCCATAGAGGGAACACAACTCGTGGAACAGTTGAGACTCAAATGCGGAACCACGATCAGTCAGGATCTTGTCCGGACAGCCATAGGGGAGTACGAAATTCTTCCAAAAGATGGCAGCGGTGGTCTTGGCAGTCAGGTCTTTCACTGGCATAGCTACCACGAACTTCGTATAGTGGTCAATTATAGTTATAGCATAAGTATACCCAGTGCGGCTTGGTTCAAACTTGACATGGTCAATGGCTACCAGTTCCAGCGGTCTATGACTGATGATGGGGTGAAGTGGGGCTCTCTGGTCATGACGCTCTCCTCGGCTCTGAGCACAGGTGGGACATTCTCTTTCAATATGGCCAGCTCTTTGACACCTACGACAAATCGGTCTTCCGGTGGTATCAAATCTGTCAGAAGAGCGTCTACCCCAATTCCGGTAACTTCCCCCTTCTGATCGGTTACTGAACCTGTTACTGGAGTAGCGGCGGCTTTCTTTCTGGCGTTGCTCCATATCTTCCATTTTCTGGCACATTTTACTGAGGCTCTTGGTGAGGACAGCAATTTGGTCCCTCAGTTCACCAACTGGATCTTGAGCTTGCATGTGAGCACACTGAGCTAGTGCAACTTGACTTCCCGCTGCTGTAGGATGATCTACTTGCGACTCCGTAGGAGTCTCTATGGAATAGGGGAAAACTTTGGCTTGAACCGCTGCGGCTTCAGTCCCCAGGATTCTAATTGCGAGCTCTTTAAAGTCCAAGAAGATACAGCTTGGGTTCTGGGAGGCCAACATTCTGAGCTGACTTTTAAGAGCTTCAGATGCAGCTCCTTCAACAAACTGCTCCCTTAAGGCCTTGTCAGCCTCTGCAGCCTCTAAGGGTTCTACTTGCATAATTGCCCGCTGGGCCTCCTGCAGGGATAAAGCAAAGTCTCTCAATGACTCACCGGGCTGCTGCTTCTTTCCAAAGAATCTCATCTTGAGCTCTGCCACAGTCCTTACTTCAAATGTGGCACGCAATCGGTCCAGTATCTGTTCCACTGTTTTTTTCTCTGTTCTGGGCCAGGATTTCACTTCTCTTAATGCTGCGCCCTCTAGTTGTCCTATCAATATCTCAACCCTCTGGTCTGTTGAGACAGGATACAAACGGAACATGGACAGCATCTTCTCTTTGAATTCCCTCAGGGAATGAACTTCGCCTTTGTAGCGAGGAAGCCATGGTGCTCCAAAGTAATAGGGCATAGTGAGTGGCATCACTTGCGCTGTTGGAGGTGACCCACTGGGGCTTGGAGAGCCGTTATCTCCGTCGTCAGACATTTTCTGCAATAAGTCCTACAGTAACCCCTAGCAACGGGTGTTCAATTTCAGGCTATGCACTAAGCCTCTTTTCCGGATATCTTTTCCGGTGTCTCTACACTGTTAACTGCCACTTTTTACTTTAAATCTCATTTACTGGCCTATTCAGGCACTCACCAGCTTTCTCTTAGCTGCTCCGCTGTTTTCGCGGGTTCTCTTGCGCAGTTCCTTGCCACTTCCAATATGGCGGCGACTTGCCGGGAAACTTTTATTCCGGCTGTAGCGAAATGTCTGTAACTCTGCTCCGGCTGCGATAATCTGGCTCCGGCTGTGGCGCATCAGCGCTGACTTAGTTCATAAGGCACAGAGGCCATAGATATCCTGTTCGTGACGCCAAAATTATATGTGGTGGCCCGTGGGTGGCGGGGAATGCAGGAACCCAAAATGGTGGATACTGGGCTCTCTGTCTTGTGTCACGGTGGTATTTTGCCTTGCAGGCCTTCCCACCTCCCAGGGACACACACACACAGTGATGAGGGGGTTGCACAAGATGATGATGATGACTGTTGTTTCCCCCGGGGCACTCCCTTGGTGGCTGACTCCTGTCTGGTGTTATTTGGGGTGCCCTTGGTGTAGAGTGCAAATAGAAGACAGGAGACGGTGGTGGCAGTTAATCAGGAGAGCTTGCAGCACACTTTTACTTTTCAAGATGGAGATTGTACAATACAAATATGTCATCCAAATTCAGCTCAATCAGTGTAGCCCAATGCTAAACGCAGGAGTGCTATTATCTCTCTACTCACAGTCTCTCTTTCTGGACTCTTCTGGTTCCTTGAGCTGTTATTCCAATAAATCTCTTTAGGCCTGTCTTTCTCTGTAATCCGCAAATGGCTGAACTCAGGAGCACCTTCCCTGTGCTTCCTGCTGCATCCACTCCTAGCTCACCACTGCCCTCACTCACTCTAACCACTCCCTAATTAACTCCTCCCAGCTTCTGTTACATTATAGAAAAACACTCCGCATAGGCTGAAACACAATGTCATAACATTTCTGGACCTGTAGATGGCAGCATAACACAACACATGAAGACAAACATAGTTTTCATAGTAGTGCTCCTGTGGGACACTACATATCTATCTATCTATCTATCTATCTATCTATCTATCTATCTATCTATCTATCTATCTATCTATCTATCTATCTATCTATCTATCTATCTATCTATCTATCTATCTATCTATCTATCTATCTATCTATCTATCTATCTATCATCTACACAACAAAAAGTTACAAAGACAGAGGTAAAGGATATCTATATATTTATTAATATTGTTTTTTCTTTAAAAAAAAGACAAAAGAAAAAACCTGTCTGCATTATACAACACACTTGTCATGTTATTACACATTACTTTGATACATTGTATTCTACAAATATTGCAGATATACACTATGGACAAAACATCACAATAATTATATATTGAACCATTACATATGCAGACCGTACACTGCAATAAAAGGATAATGAACCTGAAGAAGACATTTCCTTACACAGAACTTGTGCTCTCTGGAGAGATACTTGATGCTTGATACGAGCTTTACATTGTATGTACATAGTACAATCCATAGGGGGCGATTCATTAAATAATATCTATAATCAATGCATGGCATTAAACCAGTCTGGGTCTATAACCTGTGGCTCTCCAGCTGTTGTGAAACTACAACTCTCAGCATACACTGCCATTCTGCGGAGGATAAATCACTAAATTGACATTAAAAATCTGATTAATTTACATAAATCTAATTATCAGCAACTGGAATGTACCATAAGGACTGTTATGTTTTGGTTTTTTTTAACAAATTTTTTTATTGTGATTTTCACCATAAACAATTATTTTACAATGAAACAGAAACATCAAAGCGACAAGGGCATTGTGATAATAACAACGATTGATATAATAGCAGAAGATACAGCTAATCCTGTGCAAATCAGAAATATATGGGTGTCCGCCATGTCAGTAGCTAGGTAAGGAACAATGCCCCTATCAGTACAGTAAACCATAAGAAATAAAATAACAGCAAATCAAAAATAAATCAGCACTTTGCTCAAGTGCAAACAAAAGTTCCCATGTGGAACTTAGAACCAGCCATGCTCCCCACATTCCCCAAAACACTGCCACCCAGCAAATATTGTATACCTTATTCCCTTGTGGTAGGCACAGGCATAAATGCCCCAGAGTGTATTAATGGGAAACCTGCGGTCCCGCCTAACAGGTTCCAAAACGTAGGTCCGGGTTTCACATATATTGTTATTATGACATCGGTGGTGATCCCATCAATACCCTTTCCTGGTACCACACAGTGCTCTGGAAATTGGTCTTGATAGCCTCCCTAACTCGTTGTGGAAGAACAGAGATAAAACTTCCCCAAGTGTCAAAAAAAGATTCTATGAGCATCGTCTTACGTATTGAGGTTTCCGTCCAGTCCATCCTGAACAAAAATGTGAATTTATCCAAAAACAATTGGAACGGCGGCGCTCGTTTTTGCAACCAAGTGTGCAAAATAGATTTTACACCCGCTGCTGCTATCATATGCAATAATTTACCTGCTCCCCATGTATAGTTATAACATCTTTTGTCCAGATATCCAAAAATAGCCCACAAGGCATCATTAGGAACGAAGTTATTCAGGTGTGTTAAAGTAAACGTTCTTAATCTATCCCAAAATTGTTGTATCACCGGGCATGTCCACAGGCAGTGATATAGATTTGCGTCAGCCTTGCCACATTTAAAGGAACAGTGTCACCAATTTTTTTTTTTTATATCAGTTTTAGAAACACACAGTCCAAGTTGAACTGCGCGCCGTCCGGCACCATTTTCCTGTGGACCGGAAGTCGCGGCCGGACAGTAAGATTATTACTTCCGGTCGCGGCTTCCGGACTTGTGCACATGGAGCAGCGGCAGCAGACGGAGCGGACGGACCGGAGGGAGCGGCGGCGACTGGAGCAGGTAAGTGATTTCTATGTATGTTCGTGTTTCAGTGTGTTTACTACTGTATGTTAACCTACTACACTGTGTGTTAGCTCAAAAAATGGCGACACACAGTGTAGGAGGTTAGACCGTTCAAACCCCTCGTTTCTCCCGGCACTAGCCAGGATAAAGGAGGGGGGGATTCTGAGAGCTCACTAGAGCGAGGGATTTTTTCCTAATTTTGCAGCATAAAGCAATGTGGTTGCTTTACCACATGCAATGCTGCAATTTTGGGAATAGCTCCATCTAGTGACCAGTGCTGGGAAATATTATAAATTGAATCCAATTTATAATATTTCCTGACTCGTGAAAAAAATAAAAAAAATTAGAACAATGTTTAATCACCTACACACTAATTGTTTAACTAAAAAAAAAAAACATGTTTTGCTGGCAACACATTCCCTTTAAAGCAATTAGAGTTAGGGCAGATACACATGAACGTTGCGTTTTTGCGCGCGCAAAAACCATTTGACAGCTGCGTGTGTCATCCGTGTATGATGCGCGGCTGCGTGATTTTCGCGCAGCCACCATCATAGAGATGAGGCTAGTCGACGCCCGTCACTGTCCAAGGTGCTGAAAGAGCTAACTGATCGGCAGTAACTCTTTCAGCACCCTCGACAGTGAATGCCGAACACAATATCGAAAAACCTGTTGAAAAAAAAGAAAAAGTTCGTACTTACCGAGAACTTCCCGGCCGTTGCCTTGGTGACGCGTCCTTGGTGACGCGTCCTTGGTGACGCGCCTCTCGACATCGGGCCCCACCTCCCTGGATGACGCGCCAGTCCATGTGACCGCTGCAGCCTGTGCTTGGCCTGTGATTGGCTGGAGCTGTCACTTGGACTGAATTGTCATCCCGGGAGGTCCGACTGGAGGAAGACGCCGGGAGTTATCGGTAAGTCAGAACTTCGTATTTTTTTCTACAGGTTCATGTATATTGGGATCGGAAGTCACTGTCCATGGTGCTGAAACAGTTTAACTCTTTCAGCACCATGGACAGTGACTATCTCCTGACGTCGCTTACCGATAATTTTTTTGCCGGGTTCGGCCAAAACGAGTTCGGCCGAACCCGGTGAAGTTCGGTTCGCTTGTCCGGCTTCGCTCATCGCAAAGACACTCCGTTTGGATGTTCGGAAACAGAAAAGCACGTGTTGCTTTTCTGTTTACATTCATCCTTTTGACAGCTGGTGCGCTGTTTCAGTCAGTTCGCACGGAAGTGCTTCCGTGCAACCTGCGTGGTTTTCACGCACCCATTGACTTCAATGGGTGCGTGATGCGCGAAATACGCAGAGTTATTGAACCTGTCGCGCTTTTTGCGCAGCAGACAAACGCTGCGCAAAAAGCACGGACTGTCTGTACTGCCCCATAGACTTGTATTGGTCCATGCGTGCCGCGTGAAAACCACGCGGCCCGCACGGACCGAATACACGCTCGTGTGAATCCCCCCTTAGTATATATACCCATCAGATAACCCCTTGAGGGAATAAGGTATGCTCTGTGACATATCTTTATTCTCATTTCCAAATACCTGGCAGATGGTAAGTATTTATAGGCTTGTTCTAACGCTAACAGTATATTCCCATAAGTTAGAGTGGAGTCATCTAATACCCATTTGGAGAGGGAAACTTCAGTTTCCGCATAATCTATAAGTGTGTGTAGAGCTTGATAGTTTCGAGATATCGCTCCCCTAATACTCAGGAGTTTGTTGAATTTTGCATGTACAGCGGGGTTCCAATCCCTATCAGTCAGTTTATGTAGCAGAGTGTTATAACTTCTCGCCTGAAAATACATGAAGTGAGGGAACGGTACATCCGGATATTTTTGCAGAAGTTCTGTTCTCGTGTACATCTTCTTTTCCGCAACAAGCAACAGACAATGTACGTTCTTGATACCTGCCCTGAACCAGTTACCAAATATAGCATGGGACCCACCATCCTGAAAGCCAGGATTCTTGACTAAAGTCACATAAGGGGAGATCAGCGGAGAAACTCCCAATATGTGTCTGATTTTATTCCACCCCTTCCATGTAGATAGCAAGAGAGGGTTATCCTTCATTTCTTCCGACAGCATATGATGCTGTAAATGAAGCATGGCGGGTAGTGCACAGTCCGGGAGAAGCTTTTGCTCCAATCCTGTATCTGAAAAGTGTGATGTATTATTTATCCAATCCCTTATTGCCCGAAGTAAGGATGCTAGGTTATATATTCGGATGTTAGGGAAAGCTATCCCTCCATTGAGTTTGGGTTGCTGTAACAATTTGTACGCTATCCTCGGTCTCTTCCCCCCCCCCCAGATAAAAGTACGATATAAGAAATTGATGCGTTTTTCATCCCCAGGAGTGAGATAAATTGGGAGTGTATGAAATAAATATAAAAGTCTGGGCAATTCTGTCATTTTTAGTAAGTATGCTCTCCCCAGGTATGAAAGGGCCAAGGATCCCCAAATCTTCAGTGTAACCTCCAACTTTTGTATATATGGGCGGATATTAAGTCTATATAGATCCGATGGATTTTTTGTTATCTGTACCCCCAAGTATTTCAGCGAGTTAGGTTGCCATCGAAAAGGGTATGCAGAAGACCACAAAGGCTTTGACAGTCCCTTAAGCAAAAGTGTCTCAGTTTTATCGATGTTGAGCGTGTAACCCGAAAGGCGTCCAAAAGTAGTCAGGTCCCCCATTATCTGAGGTAGGGCTTGTTTTGGGTCGGAGATCATCAACAGTATGTCATCCGCAAATGCTACAATTTTGATTTCAGCCCCGTCTGTTTTTATGCCCTGAAATACTGGGGAGGTTTGTAAATGTCTCAACAAAGGATCTATTGACAAATTGAAAAGTAGGGGTGAGAGTGGACATCCCTGACGTGCCCCCCGGAATATATCTAAATGAGGTGTATTATGTCCGTTAACCGTAATTGTGGTCCTGGTGTCAGTTTGTAGTAGCGCTATGTAGTTCAGAAAAGTAGCACCGAATTTGCGCTGCATTAGGGCTTCGGTCAGGAAAGGCCACGCCATTTTATCAAACGCCTTTTCTGCGTCTAAACTCATAAGCATAGTTACCGGACTCTGTGGGCTCCGAGCCATCACCGTGGCCGCCACTGCCGCGCGGACATTTTTTATGCATTGCCTTCCCTGAGTGAAGCCTGTTTGTGCCGGACTGAGTATGTGTGGTAGGATAAGCTGTAATCTATTGGCTAGGATTTTAGACAAAAATAAATAAATTATAATCAGCGTTTAGCAATGAAATGGGTCTGTATGACTGTTATGTTTTTACATGAACTACATGAACAATGTTCTCCAAAGGAAAGATTCATTACATAAGTGCTGGAAATAACTTCTCCATAGAATATCAAGTCCATCCAGGTGACAACTCCCCTACCAGGCGATACAGCCCCATATGTTAGGGCACATTCAGACGTGACGGAATTGCAGTGGAAATCCTTTGCAGACAGTTTGTCCATTGGTTTCAACACCTTTTTAGTTATCATCGTGCAGATGTTGCGGAAAACTCCGCTGCGGACCATAGGCTGCGGTGCAGAATTTTCCCTCCGCAGCATTCACTGTCTGTTGCGGAGAAGAAGCGGAATTTCACTGCGGATTTCAGCCTTTGCAATGCAAAAACTGAAATCTGTGGCAAGTCCGCCGTGATATCTGCAACGTCTGAATTACCTGTCAAATATGCAAATGTTGGTGCAGATTCGTTGCGTAAATGCCCCAAATCTGCACCAACATTTGTAGCGGAAAAACTCTGCCATGTCTGTACGTGCCCTTACAGTGTGAGCCCCAGGGAGGTTCTGCAGCAGCTGGATCTGGAGCTGGGTCTGTTTGTGCTGGGACAGGAAGGTGATGGAGTCTTGGACGCAGGTGGAGTAGCCTTCTCTCTGGGCCTGGCTGGAGGCTGTGACATCTAGAAGAGGGAAGACATACATGTCAGTGACAACGTCCATCACCTGCTGCAATCTGCTCTCAGTAAGAAACCTATGAGGGGTGTGAGGAGCTGGGACAAGACACTTACTTCTCTCCGCCATGTGCCGCCGCAGGAAGGTGACCGTCATCTCCAGGATATCGGCTTTCTCAGGTTTGGAGGGGAGTTGATGTCTCTGAAACTCCTTCTCCAGTAAGATGTGCAGCTGCTCAATGCTGCTATTAATCCGATCTCTCCTCATCTTCTCAATAACCGGCTTCCTCAGCTGCAAAACAAGACACGAGGGGTTCATACATCTCCGTATACAGCACGACAAGACACAAGGGGTTAATACATCTCCGTATACAGCACAAGAAGACACGAGGGGTTAATACATCTCCGTATACAGCACAACAAGTAACGAGGGGTTAATACATCTCCGTATACAGCACGAGAAGACACGATGGGTTAATACATCTCCGTATACAGCACAACAGGACACGAGGGGTTAACACATCTCCGTATACAGCACGACAAGACACAAGGGGTTAATACATCTCCGTATACAGCACAAGAAGACACGAGGGGTTAATACATCTCCGTATACAGCACAAGACACGAGAGGTTAATACATCTCCGTATACAGCACGAGAAGACACGATGGGTTAATACATCTCCGTATACAGCACAACAGGACACGAGGGGTTAATACATCTCCGTATACAGCACAAGACACGAGGGGTTAATACATCTCCGTATATAGCACAACAAGACACAAAGGGTTAATAGATCTCCGTATACAGCACGACAAGACACGACGGGTTAATACATCTCCATATACAGCACAACAAGACACAAAGGGTTAATACATCTCCGTATACAGCACAAGACACGAGGGGTTAATACATCTCCGTATACAGCACAACAAGACACGAGGGGTTAATACATCTCCGTATACAGCACAACAAGACACGAGGGGTTAATACATCTCCGTATACAGCACAACAAGACACAAAGGGTTAATAGATCTCCGTATACAGCACAACAAGACACAAGGGGTTAATACATCTCCGTATACAGCACGACAAGACACGAGGGGTTAATACACCTCCGTATACAGCACGACAAGACACGAGGGGTTAATACATCTCCGTATACAGCACGACAAGACACGAGGGGTTAATACATCTCCGTATACAGCACGACAAGACACGAGGGGTTAATACATCTCCGTATACAGCACAAGACATGGGGGGATGGTTAGTTACTCTGCGGCGGCTGCATCTTGAGGCTTTGTTCACATGCTGCAGATTGGTTGCAGAAATCTTTTCCGTACATGTGAACGAGCTGTTTCTGCCGCAGGTGCAGGATTTCTACAAGTCCCATTCAGATGAATAAGAAATGACTGCAATAAATCTGCCCGGTGTGAATAAACCTTTATATCGGCGGAGGACACGTGATTGTATGAGAGGAGGAGACGTTGTACATTAACACTTACTTTTCTGGGCTGCCGGGTGAGGGGATCAGTGCTCTGGATGAGGGGGTCGCTGTAAGGAGCCATCAGTCAGTGATGTGCCGCCAGGGAGGAGACAGACCCTCTATATACCCATCTATATACCCCTGTATATAATACTGTATATATCCTCTATATACCCCTCCATATACCCCTCTATATACCCCTCTATATAATCCTCTATATACCCCTGTATATACCCTCTATATACGCCTCTATATACCCTCTATGTAATCCTCCATATACCCCTGTATATACCCTCTATATACACCTCTATATACCCTCTATATAATCCTCTATATACCCTCTATATACCCCTGTATATACCCTCTATATACGCCTCTATATACCCTCTATAATCCTCCATATACCCCTGTATATAACACTGTATATACCCTCTGTATACCCCTCCATATACCCTCTATATACCCCTCTATATAATCCTCTATATACCCCTCTATATACCCCTCTATATAATCCTCTATATACCCCTCTATATACCCCTCTATATACCCGTCTATATACCCCTCTATATAATCTTCTATATTTTCGCCCGCTATTTACCCCTCTATATATTCTTCTATATACCCCTCTATATAATCTTCTATATACCCCGCTATTTACCACTCTATATAATCTTCTATATACCCCTCTATATACCCTTCTATATACCCCGCTATTTACCCCTCTATATAATCTTCTATATACCCGTCTATATACCCCTCTATATAATCTTCTATATACCCCTCTATATACCCGTCTATATACCCCTCTATATAATCTTCTATCTACCCCTCTATATAATCTTCTATATACCCCTCTATATAATCTTCTATATACACCTCTATATACCCGTCTATATACCCCTCTATATAATCTTCTATCTACCCCTCTATATAATCTTCTATATACCCCTCTATACAATCTTCTATATACCCCTCTATATACCCCTCTCCCCGCATAATAATGTGTGAGGACTAGAGTGAGCACAGGTTCCCACAGTCAGCAGCCAATCACACAGCAGCGCAGACAATGGACGTGTGTCCATCTGGAGCCCCCAATACAGGAGATAATAGAGGCTGCCGGGGGCCGGGAGTGTGGGAAAGACCTGCTACAAGATGACTCTGGAGACATGACAGATTGGATTGTCCGCTGATTCTCTTACTATAGATTTTCTTCAACATCAAGAATATATTTATCCATCTCTCATATCTATTATCTATTTATTTATCTGTTATTACATTCTGATGTTAGAACCTGATGATTATACAGAGATGAGCGGCGCTACATAGACACTGCTTATCTCCTCCTGCAGATGTAATCCATTGCAAATCAATTTTTGCAAGATGTTCTGTATCTTTGATGGACATGTAATTCTTGCTTTAAGAGGTTCTTCATTATCTGCAGTATGTGTTATATAGTTCTGTATCCCAACTACTGCAGAACCTCCTAATACACACCTCAGCTGCTGCAGAACATCAGAATACGCACCTCAGCTGCTGCAGAACATTATAATACACACCTCAGCTGCTGCAGAACATTGTAATACACACCTCAGCTGCTGCAGAACATCCGAATACGCACCTCTGCTGATGCAGAACATTGTAATACACATCTCAGCTGCTGCAGAACATCAGAATACGCACCTCAGCTGCTGCAAAACATTGTAATACACACCTCAGCTGCTGCAGAACATCAGAATACGCACCTCAGCTGCTGCAAAACATTGTAATACACACCTCAGCTGCTGCAGAACATCAGAATACGCACCTCAGCTGCTGCAGAACATCCGAATATGCACCTCAGCTGCTGCAGAACATTGTAATACACATCTCAGCTGCTGCAGAACATCAGAATACGCACCTCAGCTGCTGCAGAACATCAGAATACGCACCTCAGCTGCTGCAAAACATTGTAATACACACCTCAGCTGCTGCAGAACATCAGAATACGCACCTCAGCTGCTGCAGAACATCCGAATATGCACCTCAGCTGCTGCAGAACATTGTAATACACATCTCAGCTGCTGCAGAACATCAGAATACGCACCTCAGCTGCTGCAGAACATCCGAATATGCACCTCAGCTGCTGCAGAACATTGTAATACACACCTCAGCTGCTGCAGAACATTGTAATACACATCTCAGCTGCTGCAGAACATCAGAATATGCACCTCAGCTGCTGCAGAACATTGTAATACACACCTCAGCTGCTGCAGAACATTGTAATACACACCTCAGCTGCTGCAGAACATCAGAATACGCACCTCAGCTGCTGCAGAACATTGTAATACACATCTCAGCTGCTGCAGAATATTGTAATACACACCTCAGATGAGTGTTGTTGTCTTTTTTAATCAGTCGATCAATGGTTGTAAGAGATCCCCCTTACTCTTCAAAATGAAGTTCTGCAGCAGCTGTGGTCTGTATATTGGTGCTGTCACATGCGGAAGATTTTTTTTGCAGAATTTTCTGCGACGGATAATCAGTTCCATCAAATATCAAATACACAAGAGAAGAAACATTAGTCCATCTACAAATGAGACAGATCCTGGGCGCAGCGATCACTTTGAGAACTTGTTCTTATTCCTTTAGCAAACCGCAATTTTAGAAAATAAATGTTGCGCTCAACCAGGATTTTTAGAGTATGTTCATATGCCCTATTTACAGACGTAATTCAGGCATTTTTTGTCTGGAATTACGGCTGAAAAAACGGCTCCAAACCGTCGGCAATCATCTGCCCATTGACTTCAATGGGTCTTATGTTGTTCTGTGCAGACAGGCTTTTTTTTTGTAAAAAAACGGCCGCCTCAAAAAAGTGCATGTCACTTCTTGGGACGTAATTGGAGCCGTTTTTCATTGACTCCATCGAAAAACAGCTCCAATTACGTCCGTAATGGACGCCGCGAAAAACGCCTGCACTTGCAAAAACGTTGGAAATTCAGGAGCTGTTTTCGCCTGAAAACAGCTCCGTAATTTCAGACGTATTTTACGTTTGCGTGTGAACATACCCTAACAATGCAACGTGAGGAAGGATGTCGCCTTTTCACCTACGGCTCCAGGAATAATCAGTAAATTGGATGAGTTGCCTCCAAGTCACATGACACCAGTTTCCTCGCCCAGCTAGTCTGACATGCCTCTACTATTCAAGAAAAAGCATATAGGCCGACATAGCGCCATCCACCTGAGACCGATCGCAAGATGTAAAACTATTTAGTAAAAATTTTATAAAAATGTCTATCAGTGTGTTTGGCACAACTTTCTAAATCCTTTCCATGAAAAATTATTTTTACTTTTTGAGATACAGCTGCTTTGTATCCTGTATATAGAGCAGCTGTATCTAGCACTGGGTCCTGAATCCGTCAGGTCCGTGGGACTTCATTGCTCTAATGCATCTGCAATGAAAAATTCAAGCAACTTTGCAAATAATTTTCTACTGTTTCGTGTATACAGCTCCTATGCAAACCTATGTGTCTCTATAGTTACAGGCTATAAGCAATCCCTGTGCCTACAGACAATAGGAGAAGGGAAGAGAGAATAGAGTGTGACTGCAGGAGCAGACTACACAGGGTAACCATGGAGACACATAGGTCTGCCTAGGAGCTGTATACACAAAACGGTAATAGGTTTTTAATCAAGACTATTAAGAAAGTTGCTTTATTTTTGTTATTTTAGATGCACTGGAGCTATAAAAACGCAGAGGTGTACATACCCTTTAAGGATTTTTTTTCTGTTGCACTTTTTTTTTTTAGAATTGTCTTCTACTAGAAGTATACATATTAATGGAGATAAGCTGCAGTGTGTGAACTATGGCAGGAAATTTGGACCAAATATGATGCACAGAAGATATGTGCGGGCTGATCATCCCCATAATAAGAGACTGCAAAGTAATCACAACCAATGTGTCATTTCATTTAATAGTTTATTAATAATATTCCTAAATTATAATAATCTGAGAATCTGCAAATATTGCATAACACGATACATGTCGCATAACATGATGATAACTTGCAAACGTTGCATATTATAATACACAGTGTAAATGATTCTTCACTTATGGCTGCAAATATTACAAACACAACTATATAGGTGAACCCCACATCTGTTACATATAAGAATATTCCTGCAAATATTGCAAAACATCTCAGTCCTATCCACTTAATTACTTAATTATCCTCATAAGAGGCATGGAGCAGTATTAATATAATATATACTATATACTATAGGACATGGCGGCTGCGCCCTCACATAGTGACTGTGACACAACTAAGCCCAATATCCACTCATACAGACAATGCAAATGACAGTTTACTATTACACTGTATATACCTGGTACTATATAGAAGTCACTGAATGATACATAATATCTACCGTCTCTATCAGGCCAGAGGTTTCACCCCCATTATTCTGCAATGCTTTGCACTGGAGGTCTGATATATACATATAATAGTGTACTCTGTATACAGCTAGTACACACTACATATAATATGATACATTGTATCACTGGTAATATTCATACAAAGTGTCCATATAGGACTAGGACGGGTTCTTCATAGAAGATAACTACTCATATATCAATATAGCAGCCAGTCCATATAGAGAGCGGCAGCTGACAGCAGATTATATGCCGGACTAGTAAATCACGTAGTAATTACATCATGTTCATAATGAACTTCTCTCCCATCACATGAGGAGACATTAGTGACGGGCAGAATACACCCCATCTCCATATATATATATATATATATATATATATATACTAACAGCTGGTTCCCCAGCACAGACTCTTCTTGGAAGACTTATGAGAACTTCTCCTCAGGTCATACCTGGGACTCTCATGTATAATATAACATAGTTATAAGAAATGCAATAAACTGTATATATACAATACATCACAGTCTATAGTAACCTACAGCTCGTCTGTCACTGCACAGTATATTCATCTCCGTACAATGGATCCTAATTGTCCAAAAGTCCCCAATGTTCCTGAGACCGTGTTACCAGGGTCTCCACAAGGCTTTGCTGCTGTCCGGGGGGCTGTGTTTGCTGGGGGTCTGGTAGATGGGAGATACAGCCTCATATGTTACAGCGTGAGCCCCAGGGAGGTTCTGCAGCAGCTGGATCTGGAGCTCGGTCTGTTTGTGCTGGGACAGGAAGGTGATGGAGTCTTGGATGCAGGTGGAGTAGCCTTCTCTCTGGGCCTGGCTGGAGGCTGTGACATCTAGAAGAGGGAAGACATACATGTCAGTGACAGCGTCCATCACCTGCTGCAATCTGCTCTCAGTAAGAAACCTATGAGGGGTGTGAGGAGCTGGGACAAGACACTTACTTCTCTCCGCCATGTGCCGCTGCAGGAAGGTGACCGTCATCTCCAGGATATCGGCTTTCTCAGGTTTGGAGGGGAGTTGATGTCTCTGAAACTCCTTCTCCAGTAAGATGTGCAGCTGCTCAATGCTGCTATTAATCCGATCTCTCCTCATCTTCTCAATAACCGGCTTCCTCAGCTGCAAAACAAGACACGAGGGGTTAACACATCTCCGTATACAGCACGACAAGACACGAGGGGTTAACACATCTCCGTATACGGCGCAACAAGACCCGAGGGGTTAATACATCTCCGTATACAGCACGACAAGACACGAGGGGTTAATACATCTCCGTATACAGCACGACAAGACACGAGGGGTTAATACATCTCCGTATACAGCACAACTTTCGTGTCAGTGTGTGAGGTGACTGTCAGAGGTGGATCCTGAGGCTCCGGGGCCCCAACTATGGAGAGTCATTTACATCACTGGTCTCCTCATATGGGGCAGAGGAACCTTATGGGCCCCTCCAGGATGAAGGCCCCCGGTGTGACTGCAACCTCTGCCCCCCACTATAGTTACACCCCTGGTCACTGCGGACACTACATACAATGACTGTTATTATTACATTGTAGCATTATTATTACTAGTGGTGATATACAGGGATATTACAGCAGCCTGTGTATTATAAGACGAGGAGGAGGATCCAGCAGTGGAATAGTTGTAGATGTGTAATAACAGGGCAGAGATATGGGGGTGACGCTGTCACTAGAGGGGGGCTCTTACCTTTCTGATCCCACCGGCAGCCTGATGATCCAGGGTCCTCATATTGCATGGAGCCATGGCGCAGTGTCTGGGGGTCTGTAGAGTTGTGATGTGTCTGACGACTAGTGATCAGCCGCCCCACTATATACTGCTCCACCTGCATAACAATGTGTGGAGAGCGGACTTACAAGAGGTTCCCACACTCAGCAGCCAATCACACAGCGGCGGGGACAATTGACGTGTGTCACAGTAACAGGCGGCATCTGGAGCCCCCAATACAGGAGATAATAGAGACTGTGGGGGCTGGGAGTGTGGGAAAGACCTGCTACAAGATGCTATCTGCAATAATGACATACTGCTCAGGACATTGATTAGCTGGAATAATTAGTTATTGATTGAGATATATATATATATAATTTATATATTAGATGGATAGATAGATAGATAGATAGATAGATAGATAGATAGATAGATAGATAGATAGATAGATAGATAGATAGATAGATAGATAGATAGATAGATAGATAGATAGATATGAGATAGATGATAGATAGATAGATAGATAGATAGATAGATAGATAGATAGATAGATAGATAGATAGATAGATAGATAGATAGATAGATGATAGATAGATAGATAGATAGATAGATAGATAGATAGATAGATAGATAGATAGATAGATAGATAGATAGATAGATAGATAGATAGATAGATAGATAGATAATTTTTTTGAATGTGTTCACTATTTTACATGTAAAAGGGGTTTCTGTCTTTATAACGAAAAGATTTACAACTGTCAAATATAATTAGCATTTTAATACCTTACTAGTTTCAAGATCTCTGCTTGCTGACAGTGAATAGGAACATTTTCAATTGGAAGACTATTAACCATTAGAGACCCAATGCTACTCAAAGGTAAGGATTTCTTAGAATTATATGAAGTCTATCTAGTTCTCTGTGAACTAAACACATCAGGAGAACAAATCCCTCCATCTTTATAGTTTAGAAAAATACATCAGAGCAGGTAAAATGTCTGGTGTCGCAGCTAACGGAACATTGTCTACATTGGATACATTGTAGCAGACTCTCAGTTGTGAGATGTATTAGGTCTGTACAGGTTTCCAGCCTCTAAGGCTATGTTCACACGACCTATTTTCAGCCGTTTTTTGTTACGCGTGTGAACATAGCCTAAGACAGAGCGTTTTCCCATTCACTGACTGATTCTGCACTTTGGCTGTAGATGTCATTGAGGCAGTGATCAGTCTTCCCGGGCTCGCTGGTGTCTTCTCTCCAGACGTTTTACAAGCTCCTGTCTGTGAAGTGAGTCTGACATGTGCCTGTGAATTACAACCTCCAACATCAAAGCCATTTACTAGCACATGGAGGAACCCCGCAGTATACACGCAAAATAATAATAATAATAAAAAAATCTTCACACAATAAATACAGTAAGAACAAATCTGATAATCCAGAAAGTCTGATAATCTGGCACAGAACAGCAATATAATATGGAATGTCACAAGACGAGGAGAGGAGACTGAGCACAGAGGAAATTAGGGAAAAAAAGAAAGTGATAGCAGCAAATTTAAAGGTAATATTTGGTTCTCTACCATAACAACTTGATACATTTCTATGTACGTCTGATAATCCAGAATATCTGATCATTTGTCCGCTATATATTATTGTATTAAATGAGATCTGCACTATTAGGGTGTATTTAGAGTCTTTTTTTTTTGTGCTTTTTGTCTCGTTTTTTGCCGCAGTTTTGAGAAAACTGCACATTTTTTGCAGCGATTGTAAAGATTGTGGCAAAAAAAATGCATCAAATATGACTCGTGAATACACGCTTAAGGGCTATATAAACCTTTGTATGGCATTTTTTTTGAGATACAGCTGCTCTGTATACAGAGCAGCTGTATCATTCGCTATGACCTGAATCCGTCAGTCCCACGGACCTGACGGGTTCAGTGTCAGCGGGTCCTGCGTCTCTGACACACAGAATCCACCTGTAATCGATCACATCTAAGTTATGTACTGTCAGAGACACAGGACCCGCTGACACTGAACCCGTCAGTCCCGCTGATCTGACGGATGCAGGTTTCGGCGCTAGATATAGCTGCTCTGTATACATGGTACAAAGCAGTTGTATCTCAAAAAGTACAAATATTTTTTAAATAAAAACTAGTAATGCCCCTTTTAAGGGCCACGTTATGTATGTCTCATCTAAGAAGTGCTCTCCTACTTTTTAAACTCTAGTGTATGAGTTACGCAGGACGTGCTCTTCTATCTCCACATTGACCCCATTGCTCCCCACTAGGGCCTTTTTATGCCATTTTTAAAGCTACAGTACACATTTTATTCACAGTGCGCTAGCGTCTATAGCTTCTACCCCTTTAAGAATTTCCAGTTTTCCCCCATGCCCAATGTCTGTATGAAATGAAGTAATGTTGGAGTCATTAGGTCATAACATAGGACATGGGTGACCATGAATGATCTCCAGGCTCTTGCGGAGACCCATCATTCTCCCTTTCATCACACATATTTTACTAGTATATCTGGTCTAATCTGCCAGCGAGAGCAAGATGGTATCTGGGACCCAGCTAGACATAAGAGGGTCCTATAGAGCAGGTAAAGGGAAGTGCTTTGTTTTTGGGACTCAATTACATTTGTTTTTGTCCATTTTGTAAATGCAAAACAAGTTTTTCTTCATTCTGAGTATTGGCTCCACAGGACAAGATTTACATAATACCCTGAAGTGTGGATCATTACAGAAGAATAAGACCCCAGATACATTGAGACCCTAGTGACCCGACATCAATATATCCTAGACAATCACTTACATAGCAATTCCCTATCAGGACAGGGTCACACAGAGGGGGTGTTGCCGAAAATGGAGTATGAAACTGCATTATATTTATATCATGTATGGAAATTCCTTTTATTCTCAACATGTCCGTCACATGTGTGTTTGACGCACACACGCACGCACACACACACACACACACACACACACACTTATTTTTTTGGAGGGTTTGCTAAACAAAAAAGCCATGAATTTCATGCATTTTTACAAGCATTTTCGGGTGGAGTTTGTTTATTCTCACATTTTTGACACGCGTTATATGAAAAAACGTTAGGGTATGTTCACACGACAGCGTCCGTAACGTCCGAAATCACGGGGCTGTTTTCAGGAGAAAACATCCCCGTCATTTCAGCCGTAACGGCATGTGTAGGCACTTGAACGCAGCGTCCATTACGGACGTAATTGGCGCTGCTTTTCATTGGAGTCAATGTATAACAGCTCCAATTACGCCCCAAGAAATGACAGGTCACTTCTTTGACGCGGGCGTCTATTTACGCGCCGTCTTTTGACAGCGGCGCGTAAATATACGCCTCGTGTGAACAGACAAACGTCAGCCCATTGCTTTCAATGGGCAGATGTTTGTCAACGCATTCAAGCCGTAATTTCGGACGTAATTCGGGGGTTAAGGGTATGTTCACACGGCGGGGGTCCGTAACGGCTGAAATTACGGGGATGTTTCAGCCTGAAAACATCCCCGTAATTTCAGCCGTACCGGCATGTGCAGGCGCTTGAACGCCGCGTCAATTACGGCCGTAATTAGCGCTGCTATTCATTGGAGTCAATGAATAGCGGCTCCAATTACGGCCAAAGAAGTGACAGGTCACTTCTTCTACGCGGGCGTCTATTTACGCGCCGTCATTTGACAGCGGCGCGTAAATATACGCCTCGTGTGAACAGACAAACGTCAGCCCATTGCTTTCAATGGGCAGATGTTTGTCAACGCATTCAAGCCGTAATTTCGGACGTAATTCGGGGGTTAAGGGTATGTTCACACGGCGGGGGTCCGTAACGGCTGAAATTACGGGGATGTTTCAGCCTGAAAACATCCCCGTAATTTCAGCCGTACCGGCATGTGCAGGCGCTTGAACGCCGCGTCAATTACGGCCGTAATTAGCGCTGCTATTCATTGGAGTCAATGAATAGCGGCTCCAATTACGGCCAAAGAAGTGACAGGTCACTTCTTCTACGCGGGCGTCTATTTACGCGCCGTCATTTGACAGCGGCGCGTAAATATACGCCTCGTGTGAACAGACAAACGTCTGCCCATTGCTTTCAATGGGCAGATGTTTGTCAGCGCTATTGAGGCGCTATTTTCGGGCGTAATTCGGGGCAAAAACGCCCGAATTACGTCCGTAAATAGGCCGTGTGAACATACCCTAATACGCCCGATTTACGTCCGTAATTAGTGTGTGTGAACATACCCTTACAGTTACACCTACAATGTCCGGTATTTTGAAGACAATATCATGGACCAAAAAAACGCACCAAAAAGTGAAGAAAAACACTGCAAATAAAGAACACACTGTAACGCGTTTCATATTTGACTTATAGCAAACATCTGGCCGCTGCAGTTTAAAAAAACAAACAAACAAAAAAGCCCCTGAAAAGGCTATGGATGAAACCACCCTTACCTTACCAACACACTTCTGGCCCTTCAACACTGGTCTAACTTTTGCCCCATGGGTCCCTCCATTCACCCTGATGTGATGTCTATAGTGATGACATGTCAGATGACTGCGGTGGCCAATCACTGGTCGTAGTGGTGACATCGAAGTGGATGAAATGTCATAGCTGCTGCCTATAATTTAGCAATTTGGACCCAAAATGTATCCATTTTTAAATTATGATTACGATTGGGGCAAATGGTGGCAAATTTATATAACGTCTGGCCACCAAATTTGACATATTTTCCTAGTTATCCACAAAAAGAAAAGAAGTAAAAAAAAACAAAAAGTAGTACCAAAAGACACAAGTCCCTTACATTGGTGTCCTAGGACAATGCAGGACATTACTGGGGGTTTGTCGGGGGGTAAACAGTGCCCACCGTTCCCCATGAGTCTCCTGCGGGTGCTACTACGTCTGTCATCACAATGAATCCCTCAATGAATTTGTTGAAATTTCCCACAGATTGGGGTCTAGTGAACAATAGACGTGTGTCTGACTGAACTGGGCGGCTCAACAAAGGAACAGCTGGAGACAGGGTCACCCAACTCATGAAAGGCCCGGCCGCAATGTGGGAAAGGACTGCCGAAAACAAGCACTAAACGTGACCCTTCTCACAAGCCAAGCACAATTTAATAGTAAGTGACACATTCCATTTCTGGGAACAGTCCCTGAGCCCTTTACGGGAGGACAAAGCAGGGACTATTACCTCATAGTTTCTCCACGATTTATCGGTGGTCAGTTGTCATTTGACACAGGGCAAGAGTTAAAGGGGTCGTCTAGTCCCCGGTGAATAAAGCTTAATCCTAAAAAAAACATTCTGCAACTTTCTTATATACTTTGCTTTTCAATTTATTTTCATTTTCAAGACTTCTGCTTGCTTTTAGTGAATGGAAACATCTGGCCTGGTCCTGCTCACAGAGCTGTAGTTTGTTACAATGTTTTATCCTATAAGCATATATAACAAAAAAAAACGGCTGAGTAAAACTTTTATAACCTTGATAAAAAGAAGGAAGACTCATGGACAGGTCACAGTTATTAAAATTGACTTCATTTATGTTTATTTTTAACTCACTTAAAAAAAATATTGTCTAAGTTTTCTTTGCGTTTATGGTCAGAATCCATAATTAAAGGGTAGTTCCGGTGATAGCAAATGATCACCTATCCTGATAGATCGGTGGGGCACCGACCGCTGTGCTCGGCTGTTTCCGTCAGTACCATAGACTTTGACTGGAGTGATAGGGCGCATGCTTGATCGCCGCTCCATTCAACTTTGGCACTGGGGCAAGGTAAGAACCCTCGTTTTGACGATCGGTGGAGGTCCCATTGGCCGGACCTCCACCGATCTACCAGTGATAGGTAATAAATTGCTATAACCGGAATACCCCTTTAATTTGCAACTACTGACATTGACTCTCGGGAGATGTAGGGTGGTTTCAGATGGCTATAACACACAGGGGTGTAGCTTGTGGGGGCTAGGGGGGCATGTCATGTGCTTTGGGTACTGGTATTCATTCCGTCAAAACGATGGAACCCTTAGGGCACAACGGAGACAAACTGAAACCATGGGCACCGGATCTGTCACCATTGAAATCAATGGTGATGGAAATGGAAACCTATGGTTTTAGTTTGTGTCTGTCAGAGCTCCGTTACGACGGAAAGCTCAGACGGAACGTCGGAACGGAGCCCTGACGCAGATGTGAACAGAGCCTTACACTATTTCCCCTGTAATATAATGAGACTGACAATGGCGTGTTGGATGTGTAGGGGGGTTGGGGGGGTAGGGGGTGCATGTTTTTTACTGCATAAAATTTCCAACCTATTATATGATTAAATCATTTGGTATCTGGCTGACTTCATCACATTCCTGCATGAAAAGAGTGTGCAGCCCGGGCTGGGTGGTCCGGTATATAATTCTCACAGGACTGGAATTCATCATTTAATCTCATTCAATTACAGCCGGTGACTGGGAAACTCTTGTATCAATGGCCATTTAACACTCGGGACTCTGACAACAGTTCATTTAATGAAGCGTCCATTGTTCCTTCTGTCTAGAATCTTCTACCACATATTCCTCGGATTTACAAGATTCATTCAAAATTAGAAGTAAATTAAAAATGGCCAAAAATGGATATATGAATGCAAAAAGGAACTATAACCACCCTAGAAGATAAGATCAGGAACTCAGGTTTACACTTGACACCCATGGGTGCGCAAATGTCACATGAATTTTGGGCCAAGAAAAGTGGCAGCTACCTTCATGATGTGGCATGATGGCATGACATTGACGCTCCAATCAAATTGACTGGTAAACGTCATGTGACCACGAAAGTCATGCAAAAGTTACTCTTCACTGGTTGCATCTAGAGGGGTATTCCAGTTTCTTTCAAAAAACGTTATTCATTGTACGATGAAAAGTTAGGCAACTTCCCATATCAATTTCTTGTGTTTTTCAAGATCTCTGCTTGCTTATATTTCATAGGAATCTTCAATGTTTACTTACAGTGGATAAAAATGTGTGTGTAAGCATGTGAGGGTCACATAGCCGAGCACCGGTTTGTCCATCACACAGTAAAAAAAAAGTTAGTCTTGAATGACAGCAAGCAGGGATCTTTTTTAAAATAATCTTTACTTTTTGAGACACAGCCGCTTTGTATTCTCCATACAGAGCAGCTGTATCTAACGCTGAAACCGGCATCTGTCAGGTGAGCGGGACTGACTGGTTCAGTGTCAGCGGGTCCTGTGTGTCTCTGACACGCAGGCAGGATCCACCTGTTATTGATCACATCTAAGTTATGAACGGTCAGAGACACAGGACCCGCTGACGCTGAACCCGTCAGTCCCGCTGACCTGACGGATGCAGGTTTCAGCGCTAGATACAGCTGCTCTGTATACAGGATACAAAGCAGCTGTATCTCAAAAAGTAAAAATAATTTTTAATAAAAAGTATTTAGAAAGTTGCACAAAACACACCGATAGACATTTATATATATGAAAACATTTTGAAGGTGTACATAGCCTTAAGATAGAATGCACTTGATGGGCGCGGTGATGTCAGGCAGGTGTCGGCCCACAGGGGCAGCGGCGGGTCGGACATGCTTCTTGGCAGTGTTGTGTGATTTGGAGTTTTCTACATTTTCCCACACTGTTTCCTATTGAAAGCATTCAGCCGGACCACAATAGAAGTGTGCCGCACTACATTCATCATGGGGGGATCTGACCGCACTGAGCGTTACGCTGTAATTCTCTTCTGTAGACCATCTGGAGGCCGCGTCCACTTTACATGTTCTTGATGATCTCACAGCCTAAGAATTTATATAGATAAATGGACTGACCAGGATAAAAAAACATAATAAACTAGTGTGACATATAAACCGCTTATCACTTATATATCCTAATATCTTTAAATATGTTTTGATGTCCGGGGGCATAGTTGGGGGTGCCAACATGTCACCATGCCTCGGCCAGGGAATGTAGACACAGGGCAGCCAACTCAATATTTTGTGAAGGAAAGTCAGAGGAGGGACAAGCTCTCTAGGTGCCCAAGACAGGGGTTTTATAATGCACCCGACCCCCACCCTCGGCCCCTGAAGTTCAATATGACGGCTGCCGTATAGACAGTTGTTTAGTGACAGCCGTGATTCAGCCAGTAACCTGCTGAACATTAATAATAAGTGATATTCTATAAAGAGGGCCGGTCACCTCTCCTGACTTGTCTATTTTAGCAAATACTTGTATTCCCCTTGAAATAACGATTCCGGAGCATCTTTTCTTAGAACTTTGCATTATGCCATTCCTCTGTTATTCCTCCTAGAAATGTATGAATAACTTGAACACTGGGTGTTACTATTCTTCTTGTCAAAGGGGCGTGTCCCTACACAGTGTGAGACTATGAGCACTGATTGGATATTGTCACTCTATGTAGAGACACACCCCCAACTGGTACACCAGGTTGTTAATTTATTCATACATTTCTAGGAGGAATAATAGAGGAACGGTACAATGCAGAGCTCTAAGTAAAAATGCTCCAGAATTGTTATTTTATGGGGAATATAAGCATTTACTAAAATAGACATGTCAGGAGAGGGTCCGGTGCTCTTTAAAGGGTGCCAATAATGTTGCCAAAGCTTTTTTGCAGGAGTCGCTCCAGGAGTCAAACAGTTTTCTAAGCCACCAGACCCCCCCCCCCCTCGTGTTTCCCCGTGTCACTTTTAAACTTCTGACAGGATATAGGATCGGCAACATTATTAGAGGCACCTGCACGAAAGCAGCGGCGGATTGACAATTCATACATTAAGGCAGTGCCCGGGGGCAGTGCCCGGGGGCGCATGACCAGATGAACTCAGACCAAGTGTATCATGGGCATGACTTTAGTGAGTGGCAAGGCTATTCCAGCAATCTATAGGTCCCAGCCATTGCTACCCCTCACTAATTTAATATTTATCATTTCTATAAGTTCAGCTTGAAAGCCTTCGGCTTTGCCAAATGAGTGGCCCCCCTCGCCTCCCCCAAAAGAGTTTAAACATGGAACTGCAAAATAAAAGTCAAAATAATAGGTGCTCACACCCTAGTGAAGCCGGGCACAATACCCTCTTATCCAAATGAAGCCTTTCAAATTTATATGCAAATGAAGTGATGTAATAGATTTAACCCAAGAGCATTGATCGCTGGCATGAATGTAGGGCAGGGGTCCAGGACCTCGGTGATAATCCAATTAGGCAATTGTGTTCTCGCCTCATTCTTGTATTATTACTCTCATCATCAAACAGTTCACATGTATCTCAGTTATACATCAGATTAATGAATAATATTAAGATTTATTATATAGGACAGACTGTCACTATTTATAACCAATAACATGTTGGGCTATGTTCACACGCTGATTAAAAAATCGCTGTAAAAAAAGGCCCGTCTGAACGAAAAACTGTTTTTCCCATTGATTTCAATGGGCCGATGTTTGTAGGCAATCAGCTACCGTTCTTTCAGGCGTATTTCGGAGCGTTTATGCCCTGAAATACGCCTGAAAACACAGCGTGTGAACATACCCTTATAATGCCCCTATAGTGCCTCCCCACGCAGTATAATTTCCCTAAAGCTTCCCCAACACAGTATAATGACCCATTAGTGGCCCCACACATTATAATGCCCCTTCGCTGCCCCCACACAGTATAATCCCCCTTCGCTACCCCCACACAGTATAATGCCCCATAGCTGCTCCCATAGAGTTTATTTCCACATTGCTGCCCCCCATACTCAGTATAATGCCCCCGTACAGTATATTTCCCCATTGCTGCCCCCCATACTCAGTATAATGCCCCCTTAGCTGCCACCACACAGTATAATGCCCCATAGTGCCTAATAAAAAAAATAGTAAAATATATATTTACCTATCCCACATTCCCACGACAAGTGGAGGAGATCCCTCTGCTCCTCCGCTCTGTGCAGTGTGTGGCTCTGCACAGACAGGCGAGATTACGTCACTATATCGCACCTGTCTGCGTAAAGCCGTTCACAGCTGTCATTAAATAGTGAATGCTGGAGCAAGGAGCCGTGAGCTCCCTGCTGCAGCATTGGATTCAACTGTATCTGCTTCCTGAGGATGCAGATACAGTTGAAACCGGGACACGCCACCGCTGGGGGACTGACCCCACCATCTCAGCAGGCCTGGGGCCACCGGCCCCTGCCCCCTACCCGCCGGCTACACCTCTGCATAGAACACTACAACCCCCAACATGACCTGACCACTGGACATGATCATAATACACTTCTTTTGTAAACTACAGCAATGGTTTCCCGGCTCATTGAGGAATACCACAGTCAGCCCCCACCCCCAAACTGAAATGGCTGATAACAGGGGACAGTAAATGATAGTCTCCTGCACATTAGAGGGAGATTTGTGATTTACCGTCTCTTGTAATGTTACTTTCTATGATTTACTAATTATCGACTCCTCTGCTCCATAGATTTCGGCATTTGTCACACAGCGTCTCCTCCTGAGTTTCCCTCCAATGTCAGATATTTGATCCTTCACCCAGAGGAGGACGCACGTGTCTCGAGGCCACACGAGTCTTTCCCAGAATCTAATGTATCATTAGCGGCCCCTGCCCCATTGTCCGTCCATACTCCACCTGCTGCAGAACAGAGGGTTGTTATCCTGAGGCAGTTCCACAGTTAATTTAGCATCTAGTAATTGAAGCCCATGGTATTGTTTTGGGGGGGATTGTGATTGGCTACGGACTGTGGGAAACTTCCCTGAGCTCAGGACTCACAGATTCAGCTGCTGATATGACTTATAAATAGTGGACGACCTCACATCTGCCACAAGGAATATTATCAGTCATCAAAGATATATCTGTAGGAGCAGTATATTAAAAATGGCGCCCGCCAGCGCTGCTATGGGGTACTGCGCCAACGGGCAAAAGTCCAAAAGTTCCCTCAGGGTAAGTATCAGGTGTAGTTTATACAACGTACATAGAGTTAGAGAATGGGTATGGTGTATGGAACTGAACTGTCCAGAAGAGCTAGCAATCTATAGAGGCCATTTATGATTTTTATCTAACGGGTTTATTAATTTTCTATTTGCAGCGGTTGCGGAAACCGGTGGTGGAAAAACTGAGACGGGACAGAATAAACAGCAGCATTAAACAACTTCGGTTGCTGCTTGAGAGTGAATTTCAGAGCCATCAGCCCAACTCCAAACTGGAGAAAGCCGATATACTGGAGATGACCGTCCACTATTTAAAACATCGCCACCTGCAGGTGAATGGTAAGTACTGCAGTTTCACAGTTACGGCATAGGTTCTGTTCACATATCGTCTTTGCACTACGTTTGCCGTGAAAGCTCCTGGCGCATGTGCCAAACCTATCCATTGGACAGCATTTACCAGGGTCCGTTTGGCACACGCCGAGCATCGGCATACCGTTTGTTTTTTTTCACTGTATAGGAAAGCGTAGTCATACAGTAAAAAAATCATACCGCACAGTATATGTTTTTCTTTAATGGGATCCTATAAGTGATGAATGCCCCTGTCTGTCTATACAGCGACATATGTCAGAGCCTTTTGTCAGAAGTATACGTTGAGAAATACTCCCATTGTATAACTCTTACCGAAGGCAAAAACGCTATGTGAACAGCGCCGTATTGTGTTTATTAGGCTGTATCAGATATGAAGCCGGTGACTGCTTTGTCCAGCCATTCACTAGTCAGGCCTTTTAGATATTCATACAGTAACATCCCTTTACTCCAGCATTGATGCAAACCTGATAGGTGCCGGATTATCAAAAATTCTGGATTATCGAATGACGGATTAATGTAATTTTACTGTACACTGCTAAGATAGCGTTAAAGGAAATTGCCTCATCTTTACCAATGGCTGAAAAATATGGCCACTGGCGCTACCCCTCTCCTCCCCTGTGTCATGTGACCTGCTTTGCTGCAGATGTACATCTGGAGGCACCATGGAGCGCTTATGTAGTCACATGACACAACCTAACGACTATGGACATTCCCTTGAAGAAATCCTGCCTAGCCTCCTATTGGTTACTATATAGTATAGCAGTCCACGTTGTGTGCCCATGGGGATATAAATTATATTGATAGGATTTTCTGTTTGTTCTTCTTCTATAGTAACGTTATGTTCTACAAGAAGTCCTTCCCAAGGCTACAACCGGTGTCTGGACGAGACTTTGCAGTATCTGTCATATTCTGACAAAACGGGCCATGCCAACCAAAATGTCATGCAGAAATTTAAAAGTGATCACACAGCGGGCAGCAAAGCACCAAGTGCAGCATCACCCGCCTCCGAGCAGCCACCCAAACGTGCCATCTGGAGACCATGGTAAAAGACAGAGATGTTTTATCCATAAGAGCTGGAGATTGTGCAGCACATTGCACCCTCTGTCACCTATGGACCGAGGAACGATCTGGGTCATGTGACTAGGTGTCGTCCCCCGTCCCCCCCCCCCCCTTAGTAGAAAAGTTCTCTTTTTTGCCAGTTTAACGATTAGTTGCTTCATGTTGAAGTGGTCTCTGACAATGGTATTTCCAGGAAATTTCTAAAGCACTTGCAATCTATAATATTCATAGGAAAGTCGTGTAATAGATCCTAATCTATATATATTATATCTGAAAAATAAGATTATTATATTTTAATGTCATAAAATCCATTGACCTTGTTATAAAACTCGAATAAAGATAGTTAAATATGAGCAGTTGATGTTTATTTTTCCCAAAGAAAAGCAATTATCCAGAGTTACATTCAAAAGTGTCCTGGTTGCCCTTGGAAACAGACAGCAGTGTAGCTCCACCCCGCTGTCAGACATGCAAACTAACAGTTTTTTCTCATCTATGCACCACACGAATAACAGGAATCCAGCAGAATTCAGAATTTAGCTTTGGACATGAATGGAGAAGAAATAATTTACGGAGTTAGTTTGCCCACAGCAACCAACCAGCTCTTAATTACGTAGAAATAGTGGTTGTATTTTCTATTCTTCAATCCAGACATCTTCCCCATATCTTCTATTCTTCAACTAATTCTATTCCTCATCAGTTCCCATCCTTAGGGTACGTTCACAGGTAGCGTAAATATTGCGGAATGGGTTTAGTTGCGCAAAAATCTGCAGCATAATACAGTAGTGGCAAAGTGGATGAGATTTAAACAAATCTCATCCACGCGCTGCGTAAATGCTGAGTGGAAAAAAACGCCCAGAAATTGACCTGCGGTGCATTTTTTTTAGTCCGCAGGATGTCAATTGAATTTACATAATCGCTGCTTATTTGTTGCGGGTTTTCCCTATTGATTTCAATGGGGAGGTGAAACCCACAACAACAAGCAGTTGCGCTTTTTTCAGGAACAATCGTTTGCACGAGCGATCATTCGCCTGATCATCGGCCCATGAAAAAAGACCTTTACTTTCAATTTCTGTAAACATTTATTTCATTACAATTAGTAAATTACAAAATTTGGAGCAATTTTGATGACTAGACAAAAAAAACAATTTTTTAAATTTTATATATATATATATATATATATATATATATATATATATATATATATATATATATATTTATTTATTTTATATTAAACAATATATAATATTTAATAAAAAAAATCTATATTTATATTTTTATTTTAGGGGTAGGTAAAAAAAATGAAACTCTTAAATCTTCAATAAAAAATATAATTTATGTCAGCATTTAACTCTGCATTCTACCCGTCTGTTCCAAATAATTTTATGAGTACAAGTTAAAAAAAAATTACTTTTACCCCTTCTTTATACTAGGGGTAGAAAAAAAAAAGTGGTCATTTCCCACCAAGAAATTCTGCCTTTGTGAAGTAAATACCGGGCTAATTTCCATGAGAAGAATACTTGCTTTTATCTTCCCGATTGCCATGATCTCATCGAAAAATAAAAATCTGCTCGAAATTTTCTTTTCAAAAAGTTCAACTTAAACAAAGAAGTTTAGCGAATTTTTTTGTTGAAGTTGTTAGAGAGACTGGGCAGCGGCTGAATAGGTTTAGACATCCTGTCTTTTGATCCCTCTTTCCCGCCTGGAAGTGTGTCCCTATTTATCGTTGTCATTGGAATGTCTCTGATTCTTAACATTAGGCCGTGTCGGTTTCTTTTTGGATCCATTAACGCTCTCACCATTTCTTGCCCATTCAAGTTCTCTTCTGTTTTATGTCACCCACCCTCCACCTGTTCATCTGTCATTATTCCAAGGTCATTCACAGTCAATTTAGCCCAGCGGTAATTGAAGCCGCCATTGTGGCCACAAGATAACAATTGGTAGCCGAGTGTGGGAATGAGCAGTAAGGATGGGGTTCACAAACCTGGGCCTTCAAAGACTGTTATATGGACCAGAATCCCGCGTAAATGACATCAGAGGTGCCCGTGAAATACACGGCCCATTGTTGGAGAGATTTGGTGACTTCATTTCTCAGTACAGAAGCCTAGAACAAGAACCAGCTTTGGCGGCAGCAGGATCCTTACAATGGGTGAGGTGCGGGAGGTGCGGGAGGAGGGAGGTGCGGGAGGAGGGAGGTGCGGGAGGAGGGAGGTGCGGGAGGAGGGAGGGGGCTAATCAGTGTTTTCATGGATTCACAGGGAGAAATAATTAAATTCATTGACAAGAGAGATACTTTTCTTTGTTGTGTGGATAATATATACGGCGGGAAAACCATAAATGAGACGACCAAAGCTGAGCTATTGATACGTAGCTATGACGACATCTCAGTGCAGACGATGCATGTGTGAAATAAAAAAATAAAAAAAATGTAAAAAATAAAATTTGGGAATTTTGGAATTTTATAAAAAATAAACAAATATACATATCGATAGATTACGTTTATTAGAACATTTTATTTTATTATTTTTTATTTTAAGAAATGTATTTGAAATAGTTGTCATTATTTTATATTTAATAGAAAAATATAGAATTCTATTAAATATAAATGAGAAATATTTGACCTGTTCAACTTTCAAAACAGGGATAAAACCTGATACGATAATAAACGTGCCATTCATGAAAAAACTGTAAAAAATGTATCAAAAAAATGAATGATAATTCTTTTTATCTGTTTTCTGGACAACACCTCATCGCACCTTTGAGACATTTAAATTATTATTTTTTATGTTGATCTGTTAATAAATAACAGAAAATACATGTAAAATACACACAAGAAGGCAGATTTACTATTCAAAATGAGCCCGATTTCATGCGTACATGCCATGCACCATATCTATTAACTGTTTTAGACAGTTTTTGTGACCCGCTCGACAAGGGGCGTGGCCTAGATGAAAAGGGGTGTGATCTAGCTGAAAGGGCGTGTCTTAAATGCGCCATCTTAATCCAGAATTACACCAAAATTTTGCCACAAAAAAATGGTGTGAACTAAACCAACCAAGAGGTGGTACATGAACATGTCTTGCATGATTAGCTAAATTTATTATCATACATTATGTACCACCAATTTGGCACATTGTCCGACTACCTGGTTTATGTTTACACTGTCTAAATGTAAGACAGTATTAGTAAATCTGCTCCAATATCTACCATATTTTTCTATGATTTTGTCCATACACCTCCTCATATTATTAATGCCTTAAAGGGGTCTCAAGACAACCCCTGTCTATACACCCTATTAAGGCAGATGGATGTCCCCCCTCTATATGCCGGAATAGAGAGTCACTTTGTAAGTGCAGTTCCTCCTCTGTCGGATTCAGCAAGTCCACATGGACAGTTCTTCATGTTGCAGGCGGCCGCTGCAGGAGGAATGTGTGCCTAGACGAGGCGTTATTTTAGGAAGGGGGTGTCCTAATGAAATAATCCCTTTAATTAAAAAATAAAGAAAGAAAAAACACAAAAATAAAAATGCAGCTGCAAAATCTAGATATAAATACCGTTGCCCCCCCCCTGCCAACTTTTCGCTCAGCAACCCTCATGCAGTTACACTGACTGTCCCTTTATCATTTTTTTGTATATTGTTTCCTTTATAGAATGTTGATTTTTTTTTTTCTTCTTGTATTTTTGTTATGAAAAAACTTTGTTACATATTACGCGGATGCGCACACAGAATGAAGTCAGAAAAAGCTGAAATCCACGGCTCCAGTGGCGCAATCGGTTAGCGCGCGGTACTTATATGACAGTAACTGGTGAGCAATGCCGAGGTTGTGAGTTCAAGCCTCACCTGGAGCAGATGTTTTACAGCGACATATCAATGAAAGATCTAATAAATGTAATGTACAAGTGCGTATTATCAGAGGTGATATAGATGTAACTCTGACAGGGCTCATGCCGGTTGTTTTAAAGCTTGTTTTAGTTATATCTTAATTTACGCTTTTTATACTGTAGATGGCGCTGTTTGCACTATACTAGTAATAATGTGAGTTTGAGCTTCATCTGGAGAAGGCGATTCTTCCATACAAACTGTGCCCATTATAAACCGGGGACTAGATACCCTGAAAGTCATACAAGGGGCCTTATTCCCCTCAAAGATTCAGAATATATTTATGACTGCAGTTTTTTCTGATATTACACTTCGCCCTTTTACACTTACAGGGGGTCAAGGAAGCTGTTTTTTGATCGGTTCCACACATTGTAGCTGCTTTAGCTCTCCCTGCACCTTTGACATGGAGGAAAAATGAGTCACTACTATTAAATAGAGGCTCTAGAGTAGTGGCGTCAGGCATGCTGGGAGTTGTAGTTTGCAAACAGCTGGGGGGCCACAGGTTGGAGACCACTGCTCTACTACAGCCTTTGCTTTTATTAGTCATGGAAAGACATTTACCAGCCACCGTCCTGTTCCCTCCATGTCATCAGCAGAAAAAGGACGGTTACAAGAGCTTCACAATGTGAGGACAACGCCAAACATCTGCTTATATCTGAGCATCCCGGACCCCTCTCTGTATTACATCTTTACTTAGGATGAAAAAAGACACAAGTCCATCAAGTTTAATGTATTATGTAGTTAGGGTCAGAAATTGGCGTTGACTGCCGTCACACCTAAATTTTCAGGATTTAAGTAGAGTAAGACTTTAAGCCGGTCATATGGCCATAGCAATAACTTATCCAATGCAACCAAATAATGACAATATGTACTTAATAGTGTGTATAACAAAGAAACAGTTTAAACAGAAAGGAAAATATTTGAGTTCAGGGGAGAGTCTATGTGGTTCAGGGCAGGGGTGGAGTTTACATGATCAGGGCAGGGGTGGGGTTTATGTGGATCAGGGCAGGGGTGGAATTTACTTGGATCTGGGCCGGGGTGGGGTTTATGTGGATTAGGCCAGAAGTGGAGTTTACATAGATCTGGGCAGGGGTGGAGTTTACATGGATCAGGGCAGGGGTGGAGTTTATGTGGATCAGGGCAGGGGTGGAGTTTATGTGGCTTAGGACAGGGGTGGAGTTTATGTGGATCAGGGCAGCCGTGGAGTTTACTTGGAACTGTGCAGGGGTGAAGTTTACATGGACCTGGGCAGGGGTGGAGGTTACATTTATCTGGCCAGGGTTTGGGTTTATGTGTCTCAGGGCAGGGGTGGAGTTTATGTAGACCAGGGCATTGGTGGAGTTTACTTGGATCTTTGCAGGGGTGGAGTTTACATGGATCTGGGAAGAGGTGGGGTTTATATGATCTGGGCAGGGGTGGAATTTACATGGATCTGGCCAGGGGTGGAGTTTATGTGGATCAGGGCAGGGGTGGAGTTTATGTGGATCAGGGCAGGGGTGGAGTTTACTTGGATCTGTGCAGGGGTGGAGTTTACATGGATCTGGGCAGGGGAGAGGTTTACTTGTCATGTATTCTCACTTTTACCTAGTTTTATTAGAGCTAGGTAAACTATTACATATGAATGTTGCATGACTTTTGTTGTTGGTCACAGACTAGGGGGTTGGTGTTTGGGAGAGATGTGGGTGTAATATCTGGGGTGCAGTACCCTTTTGTAGACCATGATCTGTGATCACGTGCCTACTGTAAAAAATAATGTTTAGAGATCAAGTGGGGTCACAAAGAGCCCATAATGGGGGGCAACACTCAAATAATATTATAAATATTAATAGCCCTAATAAAAGTGTTTCTACAATCATTTTGTTTTTGCTTGAGAACCCCAAACTTTTCTTACCGGTTTTGGCAAGTGAATATCTGGAGCATTGTCCTCTAGATAAGTGAACTTTTATCATAGGGGGTAGTGAGACCCTTAGCTAAAATTCGACCAATTTCTAAAGAGCATTTTTCCAGTGCAGCTGCTTTGTGGCCCATGAGGGCATCTATCTATCTATCTATCTATCTATCTATCCATATCCATATCTATCTATCTATCTATCTATCTATCTATCTATCTATCTATCTATCTATCTATCTATCTATCTATCTATCTATCTATCTATCTATCTATCTATCTATCTATCTATCTATCTATCTATCTATCTATCTATCTATCTATCTATCTATCTATCTATCTATCTATCTATCTATCTATCTATCTATCTATCTATCTATCTATCTATCTATCTATCTATCTATCTATCTATCTATCTATCTATCTATCTTACACATAGATGACACATAGTGCCCCGCCGGCCCTGTCATACTGAGAAAACATATTCCACAAGTGAATAGATGACTGAACTCATGGCCTCTAATTGACTTTAACTCAATGTTAAATGTGTCTTAGAAAAATATGAAAGCAGCAGATCCTGAATTTCCAGTCACACAGAGTCCTCACAGACGTGGCCCCGGGGCCGCCTGATCTTCGCTATGGCCCAAATGTCCCCCTGCACTCAACTGTATACACATCCTTAGGAGTGGCACTATCTATAAGGGGGCTCTCTATGGGGCACTTACTACAGGGGACACTGAGGGGCACTATATACAGGGGGCATTGTGAGAGGCACATTTGACAGGGGGCATTGTGAGTGGCGCTATTTACAGGGGGCACTGTGATTGGCCCTATCTACACGGGGCATTTTGAGCTGCACTATCTACAGGGGGCACTGTGTGTGTGTGTGCGTGCGTGTGCGTGTGCGTGTGTGTGTGTGTCTTTACTTTACAGTGTTTGACACAATTGTATTGAATTGAAATTCAATTGAATTTTATCTTCCTTTATGGGTGCAGAAATGTTGGAAAAGTGAGGAGCTGAAGACATCTAAATGGCAAATTCTGCAGAAATGGGTCATGGCCGGGAAAACAGACAAAAGGGTGTTACCATTGCCCCTGTCAAGAGGATGTGTCCCGACACAATGTAATACTGTTAGCGATGGTTGGAGACTGTCAGTATGTAGGGACACAGCACTTCGGAAAGGGGAATCATAACACACTTTTGCCACTGCCCGCACAGAAAGGAGGTAGACGCGGCAAAGCAGGGCGTCAGTTTGGAAGGGGGCTCAAGTTTGGGGACCACCCCAGGGCTTATGGTCTAATTAATCCGCCACTGCATAAGGCCTGACTGTTGGAGTGCCCACAACCAAAAAGTGAGGGTGCCAGTCCCTGTGCCTAACAGAGAAACAGCTGAGCCACATTGTCCGTGGGATTGTGTTGGTCCCAATGATCGGAACCCCATTAATCTGATTTTATGTCATGGGGAACAATTGCTTATTTAGGTCATACTCATACATGGACCCTAAAATAAAGTAGGTCTGTCTGCTGTATTGCTGGCTTGGGTCCATGTAGGATGTAACACAACACTCACTTTCACCCTGGGGGGTATAATCGCTGTGACAGCCCCTTACCCCCCTTTATGCGGCAGCAGGTTGCAAACACTATGGGTGGAACTTTCCCAAGTCTTGACAGCCAGGCCATGTGTACGAGCCCTGCGTCCTTTCTACAGCACACACTCCTGGGTGGGGAGGAAGAGTGCAGGGGGAGGGGGGGGGGGTGTTCTTTCTTTTTTGGTTACAGAAGCTGATATCAGAAGCATGAATGAAAGTGACTGTTGTCTTGGGGCTGCAGTGATTGGTTACTGAGTGTGGGAAACTATGTGTTGGCTGCCGCCCATACATTTACATACAGAGGAAGGGGTATAAAGTGAACTTCACTGTCTGCCAAATCAATTGCACTAAAGAAGACCTATGAGCATGGCAGAGAATGGCGCTCTGTGCGTCATTTTGAAGAAACATGTATCAGATAAACTCACCACAAAAGAGAAAAATAAGGTAAATTACTCAATTCTAATTCCCTTTCATCATTTTTAGAGTTTGAGTGTTACAATTGCTATAAAATATATTTCTTCTTGACTAGATGAGAAAACCAATAGTGGAAAAGTTAAGGAGGGACCGCATTAACAGCAGCATCACCCAGCTTCGTAAACTTCTAGAACAAGAGTTCAACCTTCTCCAGCCAGACGCCAAGCCCGAGAAGGCTGATGTCCTGGAAATAGCTGTTCAGTTCCTTAAAAAGCAGCAGGGGTGCAGCCATCAAGGTAAAGTTTGAAAACTTACAAAAAAGTTTGCAGGAAAACTTTTAGAAGTGCATCCTTCACCCTCTAGTGGACGTACTGGGTATTACACCACTTGACTACAGCTTATTGTATCACCATAGTCTCCGTAATATTTCATATATTTTAATATTTTTCTCTATCGTATGAAGAATAAAAATGTGAAGATCCGTAATCTCATAGACTTATAAAGTCACATTTACTTAATCACATGTAATTGAGTTGTAATTAATACCATGGCCAGAGATGGTCAATTACATAGTGTGACTGATGCCAAGCTACTTTTAATCTATTTCTGCCGTCAACACACCTCTAGTTTATTCTTTTTAGACAGACTGGTTATTGGGGACACACAGCCTAACAACCACAGACTTTTATATGGAATTGCCAGTAACAGTACATAGTAACAAACTGAGGAGCAAGAAAGTGGTTGTAAAGAATTAGAAAACATATCATTTTTTTCCCCCAAAAACAGTGCCATACCTGTCCACAGGTTATTTGCGGTATTGCAGTTCAACCTTTTTATTACTTCAATGGTGCTGCCCTGCAATACCAGACACAACCTTGCACAGGTATAGCGCTGTTTTGGGATGAAAGCATCAATGTTTTTCTAATCTGGTAAAAAGCCTGTTAATACAGAGCTTGGCAGCACTCACTATAGTCCCTTTTCACAGGACGGTCCTGAGAGCCGGACTACATAAGGGGCAGTGCTTATGTAAATTTCATAAAAATTTGGCATTTCGGGTCTGTTTCTGGATAGAGAGGGGCTTAAAATGTTCATATTCTATCAATGGGAGGATGGGCATCTGTCTTCTATAAATTGGACTGTAGTCTTGTGTTACTTGCATAGGACTGCCATAGTCATTCTTCTTGGCTTTGACGTAATGTAGGGTTTTGCAGCATTTTCACCAGTTTCATGTTATTTTTCAGGAATAAAATCAGTTTTTCGACCAGATCACCCGGAATACAGACACGGCCATTCCAAGTGTCTCCATGAAGCCCTCTCCTATCTGTCAGTCCATCACACTGGGCAGGAGGCACAGGTCAGGTTACTGAATCACTTCCAGCAGGTGGAGAGCCAACCAAGAAATCTCAGCGGCCTCCAGTCACCTCCTACGTCCATTTCTGACCCGGTAAAGCGGCAGCATCCGCCCGTCATGATCAGCACCAAGTCCTTGTGGAGACCCTGGTAAAAGACCCCAATGATTTCTCAGAGCGATATCACATTGATTGTCCTCTGCTCCTGTAGAAAGATTTTCTCCTTGTGGAAGATAATAAGACTGTCTGCTTCATAATGAAGACTGAAGGATGCACTTAGATCAGTGATCACCAACCTGTAGCTCTCCAGCTGCGCCAATACTACAACTCCCAGCATGCCCTGACAGCCGGCGTAGCATTGCAACAGCTAGAAAGCCACAGATTGGAGATCATTGATTTAGACAATTAGATATTAAAGGGGTTATCCAGTTTCGACAACCCCTTTCTGTATGGGGTCCCCTTTATTAGGATCCCTCCCTCTATTAGCCAGGGGCCCACTGCACTGTCATTTTGGGGGGCTGCTTATTACACAAATGCACATTGATTTCAATTAGTACCATACTTCATTTTCCCTTCAGTGGCTCCTCTGGTAATAACAGCTCAGCATGGGCGGTCCTAGCAGTGGGACCTCCCATGAGGAGCGGCATACTGGCAGTAGTGCCAATTTAATTAAAGGGGTTATCCAAAGCAAACAACTACTTGAATTAACCAGTTACAAATACGATCACCAGCATAAAGGGGTAACTATATATTAGATTATAACCCTCAGCTAGCAATTATATATTCTCTTATATCAGCTGGGCCATACAAGGCCCAATTTTACAGACCAATTCAATAATTAGGCAAAAATTGGACTGTGTATGGACAAGATGACAAGTGCAACTACCGTGTGGGAAAATGTAAGTAATGAATACAAGGTTTATATTCCGTGCTACATTATTGAATGACATAGATCGGCATGCTGGCTGTGTACCGAAATATTTCCACATAGTAATTAGACATATAGAATAACTTTATTATTGCCTATGGTAACAGTGTAATCGCTACATTCAATGTTTATTCATATGCATTATAATGTGTTTATTTTGTATAAACTTTGCAATATTTGTACAGTTTATAAAGTTTTAATGGGGTTATTATCTAGAGATGTATCTGGGTGTAAATTTTATATATACTAGAGGTCATGTCTTAGTGAAAAGTTTATAATACATTTTTATTTCTTTAAACGTGAATACATTTGTAGTTTTTATTTTGTATTAGGGCAGTGGTCTCTATCCTGTGGCTGTTCAGCAGTAGCAAAACTACAACTCCCAGCATGCACTGACAGCAACAATTGGAGAACTTCGGGTTGAAGTTTTGCATGAAGCAAAGTTTTCCCTTCCTAACTAAACTTCAATGACATTGTGCGTGATATAGCGCCATCTACTGGACAGCAAAAGTACAACACAGGACAAGATTTTAACCAAAATCGCATTTCCCTTAATATTTTTAGGAATTTTTACATTCAATATTAATCAAACTCAGATAAGAAAATATATGTTCAGCAATTTCCCACATGTCATTTTCATTGTTGCAGATATCTTGCAGTGTAGGCCCCTTTAACATCCCAATAGAGTAAATATTTCACTATTTTCAATATATCTGCTTGCGGTCAGTAAATGGGAACACTGTGGTTTATTTTCAGAGTCTAAAATCATGTGCAGACCTAAGGGTATGTTCACACGCTTAATAAAAAACGTCTGAAAATACAGAGCTGTTTTGAAGAGAAAACAGCTCCTGATTTTCAGCCGTTTTTTAATCAAACTCGCGTCTTTCTCTGCGTTTTTTACGGCCGTTTTTGGAGCTGTTTTTCTATAGAGTCAATGAAAAACGGCTCCAAAAACAGCTCAAGAAGTGACGTGCACTTCTTTTTCTCGGGCGTCTTTTTACACGCCATTATTTGAAAATGAGGTGTAAAATAACGCCCCATCGGAACAGAATGCCGTATTTCCCATTGAAATCAATGGGCAGATGTTTGTAGGCGTTCTGCTCCCAATTTTTCAGCTGTTTTTTGGGCCGTAATGGCTTAAAATAGCCTGTGTGAACATACCCTTATAGAAACCCCTCAGCTTTGAACACAATTAGATCTGTATGGGTTTTCAGGCTCTGGATGTAAACAAGAATATTCTCTTAGGGTATGTTCACACGTACACGTCTGTTACGGCTGAAATTACGGAGCTGTTTTCAGGAGAAAGCAGCTCCGTAATTTTCAGACGTAATGGCATGTGCAGGCGCTTTTCGCTGCGTCCATTACGGATGTAATTGGAGCTGTTTTTCCTTGGAGTCCATGGAAAACGGCTTCAATTACGTCTCAAGAAGTGACAGGCACTTCCTTGACGCGGGCGTCTTTTTTACGCGCCCTCTTTTGACAGCGGCGCGTAAAAAAAATGACCGTCGGCACAGAACATCGTAAAACCCATTCAAATGAATGGGCAGATGTTTGCCGACGCTTTGGAGCCGTATTTTCGGAGGTAATTAGAGGCTAAAAGCCCCGAATTACGTCAGTAAATAGGGTGTGTGAACCCAGCCTTACACTGACAGCCAGCAGAGATCTTGAGAATGGTGAATAGTTCAAACATAAAATATATTAGAAAGTTGAAGAACTTCATAATAAAACGCTTATACCCGGAATGTTTCTGAGGGTCGTGAAACAGGCATCAAAGACCCCATATTTTCCTAAGAGGAGGGGAGCAGTGTATGCACTACCCATATAAAAAGTGACTGCCAGGAACCTGCGTGGCAGAGTAACTGGCCTGGGCACGGAGGGCGCATGGCGGAGGACCAGAGCATGTGTCACATGTGCCCTCCCTATAATCCGGCCCTGCCCATATGTCATATACATAAGCGAAATAACAGCGGGCATCCTAGTCAGCGGCCGACTGTTTCTTGGTGTAGTTCTGAATGGCCGTCTGGAAATGCTCGGTGGTGTTGAGTTCTGGTCTAAAGAGAATAACGTAACATTTCGGAGTAAAGTAACCGATAAGAATCCCCATTACACTCATCAATACAGCGGCGACATTGACGGCCGCAATGTACTTCCCCTGGTAGACGATATAGGTGGTGAAGAACGCAATCCAGGATAAGATATAGACCAACAAACTGAATGAGATACATTTGGCCTCATTGTAATTGTCGGGTAAATCTTTCCCCATGTAGCAGAAGACGAAGCACAACATACTCAGGAGCCCAACGTAAGAAATCTGAGCCACGGAGCCCACAGAGGCCGTCTCCGAACACTTCAGTATTATCTGGTCCGGGTACGTGGCATAATCTCTAATGGGTAAAGGCGACTTCACCACCATCCAGATGACACAGATCAGGACCTGACCGGCGCAACTGACCACGATGAAGATATCCGAGCCGTTTCTCTTCACCCACATTTCGTACACTCTGGGCATGTGGGTGGCCATTTTGAAAATGCAGACGATCTGGAATGAATGGACCACGATGCAAGAAAAGCAAATAGTGAAGCTGACGGAGAAGACGGGTTGTCTCACCAAACATGTGACCACCCCCGGCCTGCCGAAATAACAATACAGGGTGCCACAGGAGCACGCCAGGGACCCTAACATCAGCAAACACATCTTCCCGCCCGCGGACTTCACTACTGGGGTGTTCAGATTTATCATGAAAATAATGGCGACGGCCGCAATTAATAATAGCAACAAAGTAACGATCGATAGAAGGACAAGAGACAATGGATCAGTCCATGAAAGATATTCTACGGTTCGGTTGGAACAGATCTCGCTCTTCGTGGGTGACCACTGATCAGATCCACATGGCTGGCAGGTGTAGAGATCTGTAAAACACAAATGGTTGGCATCATGTGGATGGTCATGTCTACGCGGTTAATCATATCAGGACCTATGGGTGGATGGGCTGTCTAGTTTACAGGCTGAATAGGGGTAGGAAAGAGTGAGAACATCAAGTTGAGTGGCGTCCCAATGAGCCAACTCCAGCCATGGGTGCCATAGTTATCAGGGGTGCCACGGTGTATGTAGACTTAGCTGCTAAGTTCTCGCTCTACTGCGGGGGTCTGATCACTAAGCCAACGTTTAGCTAAAAATTTCCGCTTGTTTAACCCATTACGTGGCCAATAGTGACCGCAGCATATAAATCGTTAGAAAGAGGGGGCGACCCCCTCTAACAGCTCATCGCCCCTCTAACATGCAATCGTGGGGTGGCGATGGTTGCTATGGCAGGCCCTCAGGTCTGCCATCTTTGTGCCCCCATTAAGTCCTGCCAGCTTAATAGAAGCCTGTCAGAAACACGATATACTGCGATACATTACAATTGCAGTATATAGGGCAAGCGATTCAACGATAGCTGGTTCAAGTCCCCTAGGGGGACTAATAGAAAAAAGTAAGAATCAGTTAAGTAACGTTTTTGTTTTTATGTACAAAAAAAATATTAAAAGTAAAAAAAAAAACTTTTCCCATTTTCCCCCTAAAGCAGTTAAAAAAATGGAATAAACATAATTGGTATCACCGCATCCGTAAAAAAAAAACAGTCAGAACTATTACAATATGTCATTATTTAACCTGCACGGTGAGCGCCGTAGAAAAAATAAAAATAATGAAAACTCCAGAATCGAAATTTTTTTGGTCACCTCATCTCCCGCAAAAAATTTAATAAAAAGCAATCAAGACCTCGCATGTACCCCAAAATGGTAGCATTAAAAACTATTGTTTATCCTGCAAAAAATATGTCCTCATGCCGCTTAATCGACAGAAAGATAAAAAAGTTAAAATTTGGCGACAAAATAAATGTTACTTTTCACAGATTTTTTTTACTTGTAAAAGTAGTAAAATATAGAAAAAACGATATATATTTGGTATCTCCGTAATCGTATTGACCCCCAGAATAAAGTTAACATGTTGTTTTAATTGCACAGGGAATTCCGTATAAACGAAGAACAAAAAACAATGGCGGAATCGCCGGTTTTTTTTTCATTTTCTACCCCACAAATAATTTTTCCCCCGTTTCCTAGTACATTATATGGCACAATAAATGGTGGTAAGGGCGGGCACAAAAAGTCAACTACTGGATCCGTGGGCACTGCCAAATGGTGGAAAAAGGTGCCAAAACTGTGCATGGTTTTGGACTATGGATAATTTTCACAAAAATTATTAAAAGCTCCACATCTCACCGCTTTTGTTGACGAAGGTCATTTCAGGGCAAGAAATGCAATCGAAACAGCAAGAATGAGATCCCGTCTGCACGCGTCTTTCTCCTTTTGCGCATTCTTTCGAACAAATTGATTCAGGAACCTGCGTGCAGAAGCATAAGAACGGTCGTCCATGAAAATACTGAAGATTACTAAATGGGCGCTCCTTTCTACCATTGGTTCACACTACCACAAACCCGTATCGAGTATAAAGCAGGGGGGCACAACCTGCTGCCTGGAGCCACATGTGGCCCGCGATGCTGTTCTGTGCGGCCCCCAACCATCAGGGCACAGGCTGCCTTCTATTCTAAGCAACTTAAAGGAGCAGTCCAGGCAACATTTTAAAGAAGTGAAATATATTATTGTTCGTTATCGCCAGCGCATGTATAAACAGGGAGACGCGCTACCGACATGATAATAACATATGGGGACGAGCGATCGGAGTAACGACCGCTCGTCCCCATCCATAGCTTTGCGCCATTTTTTGCGGGATTATGAACATCGCAGCAAAAAAAAAAAAACGCAAGGTAAACAAAATAAAACAAAACTTTATTTTCTACAAGTGGGGTCAGGGGGGATGTGAAGGAGGATGGGGCACTCACCAGTCTGGCAGGGTCCTGTCGGCTGTGTTTGGTGGGCGGCTCTCTCCACACGGAGCTGCTTCTCATGCAGCAGCTTCCACTTCTGTCCTCTCAGGGTCCCAGCGTTAAAGTTACTTCGGAGGAAGGGTCCGTTCCTTTCTCCAAGTAACTCACACTGGGGCCTTGATAGAAATGTATATAGTTACTAAGAATCGGACGGGCCCGTTTTTTCCAGCATTGTGGTTGGGCCTCTGACTGCAGTACCAGCTGTACTGCCCTGATGGTGGCCCTGCTGCACACACACTGGATAGTTATTAAAACTTAAGTGGTGTGACATCCTACAAATGGCGACTACAAAGTAAAGAAAAGTTGATGCAGAGTCAAGTAACATCACACGCCTCACCAAAGAAGCAGTTCCAGCCGTCACATTAGGGAGGGGGGAGGGGTTAATTAAATGTTTGACCATACATAGCAGGCTCATTTTTAAGTTGATAATTTTGTATGGCCCGCGAATGATGTTATAAATGCCCAAATGGCCCTCGGCAGAAATAAAGGTTCCCCACCCCTGCTCTAGGGTATGTAGGACCATGGGAGAAGGAGGGCATCTTTTCAGGTCAGATGGCATTTTCCAGCAGTTGGCAACTTGTATCGCTCAGTGGAGCAGATAACTTTCTAAGTAGATGTAATGATGTTGGTAGAACAAGCCCCGGGCCCCAGATCGACACGGAGTTGGCCCTTGAAAACAAACATCCAGCATGTGGAATGACTTACAGAATTATCCTTCGTGTGCCATTTAAGCTCCTCATTCAGCTGAAGCCTTCCTGCTACTTTACTGTATGAGCCGATGACCTTGAAGGACGGGGTAAGGTCATTCCAAGACCACATGACTATGTCATAGCCGGTGGCCGGGTCTCCATTACTGTCAAAATAGATGGACTGATTGTAGAGAGTGAAATTGACCTTCTTCACATATTCCAAGAGCTGGTAAATGATAAGAAAAAGAACGCCACATTTACTGCACGTCTTCTACATTGTGACTGCCGCTTTTACTGAAGATGACATTTACTTTTCCTACATACAATGAGGCTGAGCTGCAATACCAAACACAACCTATGGATATGGGGTGGCGCTGTTTCTGGAGAAAAAAAAAGCCATGTTTTTCTAATCCTGTACAACCCCCTAAAGTCTATCTATCATTTCGTATTATATGGTTACTGTAAATGGGTCCAAGTCTCTGTTCTAATTAATTTCATAACATCCCTTTATAGTGGTCTGAGCTCCGACCTGTCTCTGCCCATTTTGAGGACCCGTCTGCCCCCTGACATGTCTGCTTTAGTAAATAACAATTCTGGAGTAGCTTTTCTTAGAGCGTTGTGTTTTGTTAACAAAAGTAATGTGTAGAGAAGGCAGATCCAGCACTCGAATGTATAAAAAATTCGATTTTTATTAGGTCATTTTAAAAAATAGGGATAAAACAACAATCCCTATTTTTTAAAATGACCTAATAAAAATCGAATTTTTTATACATTCGAGTGCTGGATCTGCCTTCTCTACACATTACTTTTGTTTCTATAACCTGCTGTCGACACAGGATCAAGCTCAGGAGGACCTACGAGCACCTACAGCTTTCTGGATTTTTTATGCCTACATTGGTATTAAGCAAGCTTCACAAAACGCATTGGAAAAACGCAATCTAAAATGAAGGATATGAGGTGAGCAAAACTTTTGGTAAAACTTTTTTCACTTTTCACGTTGTGTTTTGTTGTTCCTCTGTTAATCCTCCTGGAAATGTATGTATGAATAAATTAACAAATTGGCAATACTTTTCCCCTGCCAATACGGTCTGTCCCTACACAGCGTGATACTGTCAGCACTGATTGGATCGAGTCAGGCTGTGTAGGGACATGTCGTACTGACAAGGTGAATGTTAACACCTAGATTTCAATTTATTCATATATTTCCAGGAGGAACAACAGAGGGACAACACAAAGCAGATTTGTAAGAAAAGGTGCTCCGGAATTGTTATTTTATGGGAAATGCACTTATTTACTAAAACAGACATGATGGTATATCCTAGAATCTATATCCTAGTTAAAGGGGCTGTCCAACCTTAGAAAAACATGGCTGCTCCCTTCCACAAACAGCGCCATACCTGACCATGGGTTGTGTCTAGTATTGCCACTCAGGTCCATTGAAGTGATTAAGGCTAGGTTGCAATACCACACACCGCCTGTTGACAGGTGTGGCGCTGTTTTTGGAAGAAAGCAGGCATGTTTAAGTATAGGCACTTACCTGCCAGGGATAAACCGTATCATTTCTGCATCGGCCAGATTTACATTCCAGCAATTCATGCAAACCATAAGCTATGGCGTAGACAGCAGAATACACGTTAAACGAGGCCGACATGGAGAACTGGCTGGGGACGGACATGTTCTGTAGGGTAAAGGAATGACAGTCCTGACACATTTGGTTGCAGCCATAAAGACTTGAGTCCGTTGCTTTGATTGATTTTACATAGTCAATCTCAAAGTCTACAAGTCTCGAGAAATAGATCTGACCCACCGATACCCCCAGGATGGAGCCAATGCTCTTGATATTTGGTAGCCCAGCAATCTGTGAGTCCACGGACCAGCTCTCGCAGCCAATCCAGACGTGATCCGTTATATTGGCATTAACCACTTCTTCAAATAATATCCTGGCATTGAAATAGGTCGAAAAAACCACCGTTAAGCGGACGCGGGCCTGCTCTATGTTAGCCACCATCTTCTTGACACTAGTCCTGTCTGTGGTGCTGTATGGGATTAACCCTTGATAAGCTACACAGATGCCATTTTTTGTCACCAAGGAGTATAAGTCTTGTAGGCCCTGCCTGCCGTAGACGTCATCGCTGCCCACGATCGCAATCCACGTCCATTTAAATTTCTGCAGCAAGTTCAAAATGACTTCAACTTGTAGTTTGTCGCTGGGGATGGTGCGAAGGAAGGAGGGGTATAACTGCTTACGGCTGAGCAACTCATTGGAGGCCGAGTAACTTATCTGGAAAATAAACATTCAGCAGGATAGGTGAAAATGTATATGATGTTTTACATGATATATATATATATATATATATATATATAAATGTAAAGCATAATACTTATCTTGTACTGATCCCGAGTTACAGCCTGCATTATACTCCAGAGCTGCACTCACTATTCTGCTGGTGGAGTCACTGTGTACATACATTACATTACTTATCCTGTACTGATCCTGAGTTACATCCTGTATTATACTCCAGAGCTGCACTCACTATTCTGCTGGTGGAGTCACTGTGTACATACATTACATTACTTATCCTGTACTGATCCTGAGTTACATCCTGTATTATACCCCAGATCTGCGCTCACTATTCTGCTGGTGGAGTCACTGTGTACATACATTACATTACTTATCTTGTACTGATCATGAGTTACATCCTGTATTATACTCCAGAGCTGCACTCACTATTTTGCTGGTGGAGTCACTGTGTACATACATTACATTACTTATCCTGTACTGATCCTGCGTTACATCCTGTATCTCTTTATTTTATATAAATTTACAAAACATAAACTGAAAAACAAATACATAACTAATTCCATATAACCAAAAAGTCACAACCCAATTCTTATAAACAAATTTTCTTATATACATCTCTGTATATGAGAAGAGAAAACGATACCAGACCCGGCCACATACACCCCACTCTTATATACTTACATCTACACTTCATCCGAAACTAAACAATAACTAGAATATATACAAACATCATATAAACGTAATCCAAAGTACCAACAGAAAATCCCCCGACCCGCGTCAACCAAGGGCCTAAAGAAACAACATAATAATGATGATAATAATAATAATAATAACCCCAAAAATCCAAAATATAATAATACTAATCCCAATTTTTTTTTATTTTTTTTTATTTTATCCCTTTTTTTTTTTTTTTTATATATATATATATATATTTTTTAATCACACTATACACATCCTGACTTTCCCTAACCTTACCCTTCTTACCTAAACTCCACCACCCCAGCCAGCATCTCGCCTCATGTCCTCTCACGTCCGCATAGTCCAGATGCTGGCCCCCACCACCACACCCAACACCCCAGCCCAGCCCCCCGCCCCATGTCCTCCCATGTCCGCATAGTCCGGGGCTGGGTCAGGCAAACCCCCCCCCCCCCGACCCCCTCCCAACCTATCTATTAACCCCCTTAAGTCTATCCCTATTCTAACAACATTTCTACATTATAATACAATACACGTCACCAACCTGTCCAAATACCAAACCATATACAAAATGCACCGTACCCGAAAGCACCAAGTTCGGTCGCTTGTAAACCTTTTTCCTGCCATTTCAATCCTAAACAAAACAAAAATCTTCCAGTGCTTACCTAGCCCATCACCAGATAGAGAGAAGGGAAAGCCCCCCCCAGCTCCCCCCCAGAGGCCAAGGTACCACGTCCACCGCTGCACCCTCCCTATCGCTTGCCCTATCTCCTTACCCTATTACTAACCCTTTCTTGACCCTATTGAAAGCTGACCCTATGCTGACCCTCACCTTTCCCTTATTCCGAGTCCTATCGCTATATTTTTTATTGGTGCCTCAGCGGAACGCAGACCCCCACCTCCAGTTGAGCACCGGTGACGACTCCCCCTCCCTCATGAAGGCAGACACATTAAGGCACCCAAAAGGAAAAGCCCCTCCAAAGACGAGAGGCTTTGGATGCTCCCAATCTGCCAACCTCCAAAGAATGCACCTTCACCAGGTCACCCATGATATTGCTAACAACCTCATCCACTAGGAGGATTTTCTTCTGGGTAGAAACTAGACATCGTGCATTCCACATAAAGTGCCTCACCACTATACTGACTAGAAACAAGGTGCAATGGTCCCTACCACCGAGGTCTCCGAACACTCCATAGGCCCACCCAGCATAGGAGAGGCTGGTTAGGCCTGGCCAACCAATGGAGGCTCCCACCCTTTTGTATACCTCTGTATTGAAAGGGCAATGAAGCAGGAAATGCTCCATGCTTTCCAGCACTCCGCCACACTCCTCCCGGGGGCAATCCCGATCATCAGAGCTTCTGCACTTTAGATTGTCCCTCACATACAGTCTCCCATGGAAGCAACGCCAAGCCAGATCCCAAAACTTCTGGGGAATCCTCGCTGAATTTAAAAGTTTTAATCCCACCCCGAGGTCACTACTTGGGCAGTCTTTGAGCGCCAGGGGCTTCTGGAAGTGGGTCATCAGGACCCTCCTGTCAAGAAATTTTCTCGACATGGTCCTGATCTCCCACACCTCCAGACCCCACCGGCGAACAATCTTCAGCGCCAGGGTGGCATAAGCCGGGAGATGTCCGTGAGGTGTACGCAGGTCTTTCACTTGCCCTCCTTTCTCCCATTCCTGGAAGAAAGGCCGAAACCACCCCCTGCAGGAGGATATCCACCAAGGAGCCCTCTCTTGCCAGAGGTTTGCCAGGTTGATCTTAACAAAGGTGTTCACTAGGAACACCACCGGGTTAACCATACCTAACCCGCCTAGTGTCCTTGGTAGGTAAGTAACCTCCCTCTTGATTAGGTTGAGCCTGTTCCCCCATAACAGCTGGAAGAACAGGCTATAGACCCGAGTCCAGAGAGGTTCTGGCAAGATGCACACACTGCCCAGGTAAAGCAACATGGGCACCAGGTAGGCCTTGGCCAAGTGAACCCTTTCCCTCAGGGTTAAGGACCAACCCTTCCATTGGTCGACCTTCTGGGCAACTAGATTCAGCCTATCCTCCCAGTTCTTCTTGGGGTAATCACCCGGGCCAAATTCGACTCCTAAGATCTTAGCAGACCCCTGAGGCTCTGGAAGGGTGTCCGGGAGATCAAAACCAGGATCTCCTCCTCCCAGCCAGAGACTTTTGCACTTATCCCGGTTGATCTTGAACCCAGATGCCAATGAGTAACGCTCCACTTCCGACATCACCCACTCTGCCTCCCCTCTCGAGGAGACAAAAATGGAGACGTCGTCTGCGTACGCAACCACCCTCTGAGTGGCCTCCGGCCCCTCCAGGCCGGCCCCGACTCCCGCCAATGGCCCACGATCGATCCTTTTAAGAAAAGGATCAATTGCGAACGCATATAGCAAAGGGCTCAAGGGACAACCCTGGCGGACACCAGACCCAACCTCAAAGGGGGTTCCAACCCAACCGTTCACCAGCGCAAAAGTCTCAGCCCCAGTGTATAAGGTCTGTAGCCAATTGACAAACCCCCCCGGTAGGCCGTACCTCAGAAGGACCGACCAGAGGTACTCGTGGTCCACCCGGTCAAAAGCCTTGGCCTGGTCCAAGGACAGGATGTACCCCTCCCACCGACCAGAATTTCCCTGCTCCACTGCCTCTCTGACACTGAGGACAGCACTAAATGTGCTGCGGCCTGGAACAGAGCAATGCTGGACCGGCGAAAGGAGCCGGGATGCAAACTTCACCAGCCGATTAAACAGCACCTTTGCGAGAACCTTTCTGTCCGTATTGAGCAGCGCTATGGGACGCCAATTCTCAATACGGGTCGAGTCTTTACCCTTCGATAAAACGATCAAGGCCGACCTCCTCATTGACATTGGCAAAGTACCCGAGGAAAGGCACTCATTAAACACCTCAGTCAAGAGGGGAACTAGGGTTCCTTTAAAAGTTTTATAAAACTCGGATGTTAAGCCATCCGGCCCTGGCGATTTTTTGAGGGCAAGCCCATCAATCGCCAATCCCACTTCCTCTTCCTTGATCGAATCTATCAAAACACCGAGAGAGGGGTCTACCCCTGGCTCAGGGATGTTTCAGCCAGGAAAGCCGACATCTCGTCTCGGTTTGGATCTTGCTTCCCCAAGAGGTGCGAGTAGAAGGATCTGACGACCTCCAAGATCCCTGATTTGGATCTCTTCAGAGATCCTGTACTATCAATCAGTCCTGTCACAACCTTACGACTCACTGACATCTTACAGTTCCTGTAGGGGTCGGGCGAGCGGTACCTCCCGAAATCCCTCTCAAGAACTAAAGATGTGTGCCTATCATACTGACACCTCCTGAGCAAAGCTTTCACCACGGAGATCTCCTCCCCACTACCCCCGGTTGAGACCAGATGTTCGAGTTTCCTCCTCAGTTCCTGATATAGGCGGTACCTACTCATGGACCTGAGGCTCGAGAGCCTGCGGAAAAATCCTGCCACCCGGACTTTAAACAACTCCCACCACTCAGACTTAGTACCACTGAGATCCAACAAAGGTACCTGGCTCTGAAGAAAATCCTCAAAGGCCTGTCTTATCTCCGCTTCTTCCAAGAGAGTAGAATTCAGCCTCCATATACCTCTTCCCATCTGGAGGGACTCTGCAATGTTCAAAGAGAAAATAATCATACAGTGATCGGAGAACTCCACCTCAACAACGGACACTGGTGAAGAGATGGCTTCCTCCTTCAAAAAAAACCTGTCTATCCTAGACCTACAACTACCTCTACGATAGGTGAAACCCGAGTGGCCTGGGGTATGCCTGATGTGGATATCCACCAGGCGAGCATCGCTAACTATATTTTTTAATGCTACACTATCGTAGGTCAATTTTTTATCTCCGGAACCTCCTCTATCTCGGGGTCTCATGACAGTATTGAAGTCCCCTCCAAAGATAACTTGTCGACCTGAAAAAAGGAAAGGCTTAATCCTCATGAAGAGACTTTTACGGTCCCATTTGCTCTGGGGTCCGTATATATTGATTAGTCTTAATTCCTGTCCCCTCATGAGGACATCTAAGATCAAGCACCTCCCCATTTCTAACTCAATCATCCGTCGTCATGTTACCGGTGCGGTGAAAAGGACCGCCACTCCGCTATAGGGCTCAGCCGCAAGAGACCAGTAGGAGGGCCCGCGTCGCCACTCCCTCCTAGATTTAACGACGTCTGCCAAAAGTGACAGCCTGGTCTCCTGCAAAAACAAAATGTCGGCTTCAACTCGGCCAAGAAAATCAAAGGCTGCAAATCTCGCCCTATCTGACTTAATGCTGGCAACGTTAATTGATGCCAGCGTCAACGGAGTGGGTGCCGCCATCATGGATGTTTGAGTTAGACGGCTTTCTTCTTCCCACCCCCCCCTCTATCTGATGAGGACCCCCCTTCTTTGCCTAGCTTCTTGCAAACTGAGGAGTCCATATTCACCACCCTATTCCCATCTTCATCCCCAAGTACCGGGTCAACCTCCCCCTCTGGGGGCAACGGCCCCTGCAGCAGGGGAGGCTCAACGACTCTAGGGTGCCCTACCATGCCCTCCCTCTTAGTATGAGAGGCTGGAATGTCCACGAGAGCATGGTATCGATCAGTAGAGCGCACCAGGGGGGTACAGGATTTACCTTCCTGGGCCAGGGCGGGGCCAGATGTATTTGGCCCTTGGGTTTTGCCCGGTGTCCCTTTTGCTGTAGGCTGAGTCCTCTCTTCCTCTCCCACACTTTCATAGAGGGAGGACTGAGAGTCCTCAGCCCTCTGCTCCCTTTGGATCCTCCTCATCTCCCCATTCAATTCGGCCTCCCCAGGGGCATCAGATTCAGGGGGGGCATCCAGATCCGAATCAGAGGTTGTCCCAGTTTCCTGGAGCGCCCTCCAAATCCTCTCCTTCCTTCGCTTCTCCGCCCTTCTCTGGCGAGAAGGGGGACCCTTCTTTGCATTCTTCCCTTGCCCCTGTGCCCCATCGTCCCTGCCCGCACCCTCACAGGCCTCCCTCCTTTCATCCTCCGCAGGTTTGGAACAAGCATTGACAACAGAGCGAGGACACCGACTGAACGGGTGACCTAAGTCACCACACAGGTTGCACCGAATACGGTCACACGATGCGGCTAGATGACCAATCCCCCCACAATGAGCACACTTCTGCACCTTGCAGCCTGCACTCAAATGTGAGGGGTCGCCACACCGGTGACACAACTTCGGCTGCCCCTGGTAGAAGACAAGGATCCGATCTCTTCCCAGGAAAGCAGACGATGGTATGTGGGACACCGTCTGTCCCAGACGCTTTAATTTAACCATGAACGTCCAGGCCCCTGACCAGATGCCAAACTCATCCATGTTCTTCCGTGGCATCTCTACTACCTCTCCGTACCTTCCCAACCAGGTCATGATATCAATACAAGAGAGTGACTCATTACGGGTAAGAACGGTCACTCTCTTGGGACCACTTTGGCGAGAAATTGCTTGTGCAGCAAAGTCTCGCCAGCCAGGCTCGTCCTTCATCAGCTCGTAGTTCCCCCAGAAGACCTCAAGGCCCCCTAGGTGAACAAAGCTGATGTCAAACTCGACCGAGCCATGAGGATGTATCAAGGCAAAGATGTCACTCGCCTTGAAGCCCATCCCCAGCAGCAGCTCCACCACCCTCTTTCTGGGAGGGCACGCATCATTGCCACGCCACCGGAGACGGACCACATTCCTCCTGGCTACAGCCTGCCCGGCTGTTGGGAGCGACCACTGATCTCCTCGTTGCTCTCGGAAGGCATTTAGACCATATCTGTCTATCCAGAAAGACAGGTCCTTCTGCACTCCCCCTATGGTTAGGGTTTGCTTTCCCTCTCTTAAAGCGTCCAAGAGACGTTGTTGCAAGTTACCGTCCCCGGACCTTGAGGATGAAGATGGGTGGGCCCGCTGTCCCCCCGCTGCCACACCAGCATAAGACCTGCCGGATGTCACAGCAAGAGGAGCGCCAGGCCCATTGCCCCTGGTTGATACCCCATCCCCACCACCCACCACCTCACCACCTACAGACACAGCACTCAACACCCCATTACCAGCAGACACTCCAGCAACTTTATTTACAGACACCTGCATACCCCCAGCAGTTCCCACATCCACAGCCGCAACTTTTTTATTTAACCCACCAGGTCCCCCTGCAGTCATCCTTCTGGCCAGGCCTGGTTCTATGTTCTGTATTTTTGCTGTACATTTTGTGTGGGTAGACACTGCTTCAGTCTCCGCATCATCAGGCACCTTTGCAGGGACGCCACCAGATGTTATAAGCGGTGTCCCCGCTGTGCCCTCCGCCTCATTAACCTCCATCTTTTCTATGTGCGGAACATTTTTGGGAAAGGGGCCACCGCCGCCCCCGACGCCAGCAGCCCCCTTCTCGCCTACACCACTTTTCAGTGATGCGGACGAAGGAGCCACTGATGTCACTGGAGCCGCCTCCGGCGCCGGACCACTCCCCCCTCCCACAGAGGAGTGGCCAACAGAGCCGGAGCCCCCTCTGTGACCGCCCTTGTCCGGAACGTCTGACGGCTTTACTGCGACACCGACAGACTTCCGGCTTTCAGACACCACATCCGGTTTCTGGTTTACCCGTTCTCCAGACCGCTGACTCGCATCAGAGACCAGTTTCCCGGGCTCGCCATTAACCGGACACGGGGACACACCCCCTGGCGTCACCAGGCCACCAGTACCGCCCCCTTTGCAGGGGTTGGCGTCCGGCGCCATTTTGACCACCACGTGTTCTACTGCCGGACCCGTAACACTCTCCCCGCATTCCCGCTCCAGCCCCACTGCAGAGGCTTGAGCTGGGGGTCTTGCGGGACCTGCGCCCTGATCCTGACTTTCATCAGGCTCAGAGCACAGGAAGGATCTTGCTGTATACACCATTTGAAATGAACCTTCAGCAGATTTTTTTTCCTTTGTCTTTTTTTTCTTCTTAAATTTTTTTTTCTTTTGCTTTTCCTCCTCTGCGGGTAACTCCGCACCAAAACAAAATCCCTGGAAGGATACCGGCGACTCCACGTTACGGATCTGTGTAAGTAATCCTGGAGGCCGCTCACTGTCAGTATCAAAACTCTCCTGATTTCTCCCAGCTGTGAGTCCACCCTCCTCCTCCTCACTGCTCCTGGGTGCCTCAGAATCTGAGCCTTCTCTGGACTTTACATTCTCATGCTCCATTTTCTCCCCCACATTTTCCTTTGCTGTATCTTCCTCCATTCTTTCTATTTTTATAGGTTCTGCCATCTCGGCAAACCTCTCTTCATTTTTTAATTTTTCACCAAACACCCCTCCGCCTGCCAAAATCTCCTCACGTCTCTCTTCCACTTCTTTTATTTCCTCCAACAAGGATTTCACATTTAAAAGGTATCGGGACCTCTTACCTCCTGAGGCTTTTGCAGCTCTTCCTCTGGCGACCGCCAAGTCCGCACGGAGCCGTTGCAGCGACTTCCTGAGGTCCCGATACTCCTCCAACCGCATAGCCAGACGGGAGCTGAAGTTCTCCACCGTCTCTCCGGTCCTCAGCTGTCCCCATTCCTCCACACGACCGTCATCCAAATGTCCGGACGGCGCTGGTCCTTCTCCAGATGACAACACCTCGATCACCCTGCCGGACCGCGTCTCCATACCCTTATCCAGGGTTCCAGCGTCAGGGGGAGCCAGGACAGCCTTGCCCCGAGATGATCTCCTCACCCCCGCGACTGTTTGCATATTCCCAGCCAGCTGGGATGACCCTCTACCCCCCGCTGGCATGCTCCGGGAGGTAGAGGTCTGAGGCTCCATCCTAGGATGGAACCCCCCTCAGGGTACTTTCCAAGCCCAGGCAGATGGTATGAGGCCTGGGCAGATAGAATAAGGAAAGTCCCTGGATCCAAGGCCTGCACGGTAGTCTCAGCAGCTCTCTCCACACCTCCTACTCCACCCACTCCAGAGCTGCACTGACTATTCTGCTGGTGGAGTCACTGTGTACATACATTACATTACTTATCTTATACTGATCCTGGGAAATATCTTGTATTATACTCCAGAGCTAAACTCACAATTATGCTGGCTTCAGAGCTTAATTCTCCCAACATTCCTTGCTGACTTTATATAATATATATTGATATACAGTAAATATATCAGAGCTTGCTGAGTCGTTACTTGAAGCTTCTGAGCTCTAATGCAATATGAGTAACAGGGCCCCCACCTATCTTGTGCCATTTATAATACTGGTATATTCTTATGTGGCATAGGAGCCTTTGGGCCCCCTCAGACACCAGGGCCAGAGTGCAGCCACTCTGTACCCCCTATAGCTACGCCCATGTCTTCTGGGAAGTGTAGTCTTTATACCAAAAACTGTACAACGTGCTTACGGTTTCCAATAAAAACCAGCAGAATTGTGAATGCAGCTCTGAAGTATAATACAGGATGTAATTCAAGATGAGTATATGAGAGGAAGTAAGGGAAGCATTTATAGTTGACCCGTCACCTCTCCTGACATGTCTGTTTTAGTAAATACTTGTTTTCCCCATGAAATAACAATTCCGAAACATATTTTCTTAGAACTTTACTTTGTGCTGTTGCTCTGTTATTCCTCCTAGAAACTGTGTGTTACCATTCCCTACACAGTCTCACTCTGTCAGCACTGATTGGATATTGTCATACCGCATAGGGACACCCCCCCCCCCCAACTGGTAACACCTAGTTATCAATTTATTCATAAATTTCTAGGAGGAATAACAGAGGAACGGCACAATGCAGAGTTGTAAGAAGAATTGTTATTTCATCAGTAATACAATAATTTACTAAACAGACGTGTCCGGAGAGGTGCCAGGTCCTCTTTAGGTGCCAGGTCCTCTTTAGGTGCCAGGTCCTCTTTAGGTGCCAGGCTCCCTCTCACCAGTTGCATGTTCTGCCACTTTTACGGCTGTAGTTTCAGAACACCTTTACCTGTGGTACGAGAAATTTGCCTAATATACTCGCTGTAACAAAAGCAAAACTACTGCTGGCGGGTCCAACTAACGCAATGGCTTTCATTTCGTAGTCGGTAAAGTCGTTTCCCATCCTTATATGAGGTGCATTACACCGGGAGAGGATCTTCAGCGTCCCGTATATGTTGGCAGAATCCGAGCAGGTGTCATACAGCTCATACCCCAGTGTGACGTGGGGCAGCAGCGAGCTGGAATTATTGATTTCCTCCATGGCGAATCTCATTGCTTGCAGCAAATGATAACCGTGGGAATTGAAAGAGGTTCTGTAACGAAAAGACAATAATTGCTTAAAGGGCTATTCCATGAGACCCTATAAGTTGCAGTTACAGATGCAGCATTGCTGACCGGCAATAACCACAAGTTCATTTTAGGTCAATCCTGTTTTACACTGCAGCACAGTTTCCATCCCTCCTATAGCTCTGTTCATCCAGAGCTTCCTGATTCATGAATGCAATGCAAAACTACAGTGAAAACTGACACACAAGAGCAGAAGGGAGATGTAACTGCCTAAGATTGTACATTTATATACCATTCAGGGTACTCAGAAAGCAGGGTGATGACCCGTATTGGGCACAAAACAATAATATAACCTTAGCAATTGTTTTAGAGCACCTGGACCTGTGATGACCTGAAAACCTACAAGTGATCTAATACTTCTCACAGCTGAGTGTTTGCTACAGTTGTATCCAGTCTACACAATCTTCTCTGAGCGAATACATCAGCAGCACAAATCTGTCTCCTGTCCTGACAGTTTGCTACAATGTATCAGTGCAGGTAAAATGTATTAGCCTGGAATCCAGGCCAATTAGATCACAGAGAATTATCTAGACTGGATACACTTGTAGCAAACCTTCAGGCCTTATTTACACAGTGCAGTTTTGGTGCAGTCTAAGGGTATGTTCACACGAGGGCGTCCGTTACGGCTGAAATTACGGGGATGTTTCAGCCTGAAAACATCCCCGTAATTTCAGCCGTAACGGCATGTGCAGGCGCTTGAACGCCGCGTCCATTACGGACGTAATTGGCGCTGCTATTCATTGGAGTCAATGAATAACGGCTCCAATTACGGCCAAAGAAGTGACAGGTCACTTCTTTGACGCGGGCGTCTATTTACGCGCCGTCTTTTGACAGCGGCGCGTAAATTACGCCTCGTGTGAACAGACAAACGTCTGCCCATTGCTTTCAATGGGCAGATGTTTGTCAACGCTATTGAGGCGCTATTTTCAGACGTAATTCGGGGCAAAAACGCCCGAATTACGTCCGTAAATAGGCCGTGTGAACATACCCTTAGAAGCCACAACCAGGAGCAAATCCTGGTTTTGGTTTCAAAAACGTCACCAAAAAACTGCACTGTGTGAATATACCCTTAGCTGTAAGGGTAGGTTTACACGGCAAACTAAAAACAGCCGTAAAATTCGGAGCTGTTTTCAAGGGAAAACAGGGAAAACAGACTCTGATTTTTTTTATGCCTTTGAAGCGTTTTTTTGATGCGTTTTTTACGGACGTTTTTGGAGCTGTTTTTCTATTGAGACAATGAAAAATGGCACCAAGAAATTACATGCACTCCTTTTTATGGGGAGTTATTTTGCACGCCATTTTTTTCAAACGGCCGGAACGAAACACCTTTTTTTCCATTGAAATCAATGGGCAGATGTTTGGAGGCGTTTAGCTTCAGTTTTTTAGGTGTTTTGTTGAGGCGTTTAAAGCGTGAACATACTCTAAGGGCCAGTTTACACGTTGCGTAAGTACTGCGGATATTCCGCAATGGAATTAGTTGCGGAAAATCCGCAGCAAATACAGTAGCAGCAAAGCGGATCAGATTGAACAAATCTCATCCACACGCTGCGTAAATACGGAGCGGAAATATCGCTCAGAAATTGACCTGCGGTGCGGATATTCATTCCGCAGCAGGTCAATTGTCTTTACGTAAACGCTTCTTATAAGTTGCAGGATTTCCCTATTGAATTCAATGGGGATGTAAATCCTGCATCAAATGGCAGTTGTTCCATTTTTTGCGGTGGATTCGCAGTGATCCCGCCGCAAAAAACGGAACTCAGAAAACAAAAAAAATATTAAACTTACCTAGAAGTCTGTGTTCCATCCTCCTGGAATGCCGCTTCATCTCATGTGAGCGCCGCTGTAGCCAATCACAGGCTGCAGCGGTCTCCTGGGATGAGACGTCATCACAGTTTGGTGCGCTTTTTCGACCGGAATTCCCTGCGGCAGACAGGGCGGACACGCTGCGTGCTATTACGCAGTGTATGCGCCCCGTGTAAACTCAGCCTTAAAGTTTCTGGATATATTGAAGAATGTTCCCATTCATTGACAGCAAGCAGAGATCTAGAAAACGCTGAGGAATTGACGCACAAAATATATTAGAAAGTTGCAGAACTTTTCATTATTTGCATAAAAGTGGAAACCCCATTTAACTTGAAAGAAATAATCCCCCCCCCCCCCGCCAGTCTTACCTATCACAATAGTCAACCAGAGGTGTAGAAGACAGCGATGCGTCCGCTTTGTGATACGTGAATAATCCCCCTATGATGAAATCGCCAGGAACACTAAATTCCGTCTTATACTTGGTTTCCTGACAGCTCAGTGCAAAGTAGAAATGAAGAATCAACCCGCAGACGCAGCCCGGTCCGGGAAATATAATAACCATAATGTTCTCAGGACTGCGGCGGAGTGATGGTGCCGGTGCAGGACTACGCGTGGAAGCTGGAATGAAGTTGTCGTCTATTCATAGAGTGATTTGCTTTCCAGGGGTGACGGCTGTGTAAATACATATGATGGATGGCTCCCGCAGGATCAGCATACGGGATGATTTGTATATGTGTAGACTGGGCCTTCAGGGGATTATAGGAGAGGAAACTTTAAGTGTCGCACTAACCCTATCCAAATCTGAGCGCAGCAAGTGATTGCTCAACGGGATCAAAATGAGAGAAACATATATTCAAATACAGATAGCTGGCCCGAAGAGCTAACATCTCTGACATCGAAGAGCCGATCCTTAAAGGGGTTGTCCACTTTGGACTATCCCCTTGCATTGAGCAGGTCCCCCAGTGATGGAAATGACCTGTAATCACCAGCAACAAGTGCTCGGACTATCTGCAGCGACATCAGGTGACTCCCTCCCTTCCCTTTAAAACCTCCATGTCATATAGAAAGGGTTTGTCGCTTTATAGAGGTTGCCCAGTTGAAAACCCATGTTCGAATACCCCATTTCTGAATTAAAGCGGTTGTCCAGGATTAGTAGTAACATAGCTGCTTTCATTCAAAAACAGCGCCACAGCTGTTCACAGGTTGTGTGTGGTATTGCAACTCAGCCTCATTCACTTCAATAGAGCTGAGCTGCAATACCAGACATGGACAGGGGTGGCGCTGTTTTTAAAAGAATGCAGTCATGTTGTTCTAATTCTGGACAACTTCTTTAAATAGAGGGCGGTTCCCCCACTTTGGATTCTCATCTATCATTTAGAGAGGAGAGTGGATACAAAGAGCGTCTCTCCCTCTGGAGGACCTTAGAAATGTAATGCTTTATTTTCCCTGTGGGGGCGCTGCAGGGTAACTGAACACTTGCTACCAGGTTCCTCCACAGATTATCATTGGGGACCCTCTAACTAAAAGCGATTTTAACGGTGTTGTTTAGGAAAAAAGGCAAATGGGCCGCAGACCCTTTGTATTAATCATAATTGGGAGGTTTCAGTGATCAAATCCACATTTCTCAGACATTAATTCATATGCCATCAATGCATATAGTGGAAAAATCCCTATAACTATTGCAAAACAATATATGGTAAGATTCCAGTAATCCGGAATCTAATAGTTCAGACGGACAGAATTGGACCATTGGGTTCTGAACAACTGGAATCATGGACTTTTGTCAGGCAGTCATATACCACACAAACACTAGAGGTCGCTGCTGCGCAGTACAGCCCCTTCTGCGGCTTATGTTCACATTACTGGGCGGAGCCTGGAGACGTCAGAGCGTACGGGACGAACAGCAGCTATCCCTAGGTTCTGGCGTCTGTGCGTTGTCACACTTCCAATATAACTCTTTTCACCTAGGGAAATTTGTGGTTGCTCCTTACGCGAGCACCGTGCAGCGCTATTCAAACTTGTTCTTGTGGCGCCGCTGCTCTGGGCCCGGAATCTCCGCTATGAAACAGCGGCCGGTCACTGCCCGCCCGGGGCCCTCGTACAAGATCCGTCCAGGGAAGGCTGGATCCGTCAACAGCAAAAATGCTTTGGCTGAACGTTGTAAACTGGCAGCGGCCTCTGAACCCAGCCCGCCCCGGCCCAGTACCGCCAGTAAGGGGAGCCCGGAGCATGGCGCGCTGCTAGTGGAGGAGGGGGTGTGTGTGACCCTGCTGCAGCCCGGAGAGGTCAGTGACGTGTACACGGATGTAGGAGCGCTCAAATTGTAATTGAGTTGTTGGACCTCGTGATTTGAAGGGGAACTCCAGGCAAGATTGTGGTTGCCTAGAAACCGGTCCTGCCACCTCAGGTGACCCTCTGGATCTGTATGAAGAAAAGTTCTGCGACCTTGTAATATGCTTTGTGTTTCAGTTCCTAACATTTGTAAGATCTTTGCTTCTGGTCAGTGAATGGAAACCGGCTGTAAACTTGGCATGATCCGGTGAAAAGGCATACGGCTCTATTCACATCTGCGTTATTTCCATTCTTCAGCTGCGTCATAGGAACAGAAAGTCCAAAATAACAGGAGTGCCGGATCCGTCACATGCTGGACACCGACGCCCCCAGTAACCCATTGACTTCATGCGGCGCTACTTTGTCCCGGGAGCCCATGGGTGACGTATGTTGTACCCCACTGCCATCCGTATAACGTATACAGTCCCTCGTGCGGTTCTCTATAGATTTTCATGTATACATTGAATGGATGGATCTAGCCTGCGGGTGATAGATGCCTCATAGGGATATCTGTCACCCATAAACGAATCCAGTATCCGTTTAACGTATATATCATGGTCTCTCGTGACGCCATATCATGACGTATATGTTGAACGAATACCATTATAGTCTATGGCAAGGGATCCGCAACCTTCAGCACGCCAGCTGTTGTGAAACTACAATTCCCAGCATTCCCTGACCGCCTTTGGCTGGAATAATAAAGCATTTGGCTGTCAGGGCATGCTGGGATTTTTAGTTTTTTAGTGCTTAAAGTGCAGCTAAACGTTTCACAAACTTCTGACATCAGTGGCCAAAAAACGTGATGTGACTATATCCTAACAACCAGTTAACCCGTCAGATATAATCAGGACATGTTTTCAATCTATTAAGAAAAAAAAATCGCCATTCGCTGACAGTAAGCAGAGATCTTGCAAACGGTGGGGAATTGAAACACAATGTATATTTCAATCCGCAAAGTGAGCGAACCCCTTCTCTAAGAACAGCCACCCCCGACTGCTATCTGATCGGCTATACATTTCCCCTGCAGCAGCCGTGAATGGCTGAACGTGTAATGTAGTGATGGGCTGGGTCTGGGAGCCGATAGAGGGGTCCCGAGTAGAGAACCCCCCCCTTTATGCCCTAAGTAGGTGCCACGTGAGGATGGTCGCCAGCAGATCTGCCCTTCAACACTCTCAGGGAGTCCGGGGGTTCTTGAGTTCGCACCAAATGGTCCTTTAATTAGTCCCTTTATTGCTGCGACCGTTCCAAGATCAGAGCTCAGGGACCAAATTGTGCCACGAAGTTTATGAGAAAGATGCAGAACTGTTATTATACAACCATGAGGCGTAATTTACATCAAACTGAAGAACCACTTTAAGGCCTTGTTCACACGGTGCTCAAAAAAAGCGATGTGTAATCGCGTCAGAAACGCGTGTTTTTGCTGTTTTTTTTTACGCGTTTCTGGCACTTTTTTGGGTATATAATTAGTACTCCGATTGACTATGGGAATTAGGCGCTTTTTCGGCGCATTTTACGCACAAGGTTTTGACCTAATGCTGTTTTTTTTTTACACAACACGTTTTTTTTACACACGCTTGGAAGCTTAAGGCATGCGTTTTAGATGCTTCTTTCGCTGCGTAAAACGCGTCAAAAACGCACCGAATACACGTCTTGTGAACAAGGCCTTATTATTTCACCTTTTGGCAATAAGAAAACTTTACGTTGTAGAATTATTTCTATTTCTTTTTTTGCAGAAATTGTCTTTTATAGGTAAATGTATCCTGACCTGCTTGTACGGCAGCGTCAAAGTCCTGGGCCTGACGATCAGCTCGAGCGAGATCTCTTACGACTTGTTCTCACCGAAAACTCATGCGCCGCTGGCAATCGAAGGACTGGAGCAGAAGAAGACGCATAAAACGCGAAAGGAGATCCGAATGGAGGCGCGGACGTTGCTGCGCAAATACCTATACCTCGGTAATAAATTGCACCCACAGAGTCAGTGGTATTTTATTATTGGACGTCTGAGGCTGCACAGCGACAAAGTCACGCAAATCACGGTAAATTTGTGGTAGTGACACAACTTCTCTATAGGAGGAGAAGATGTGAGTGTAAAATTGTCAGTAGAGTTGAAGGTGAATTTTTTTTTTGCAGCATTGAAGTCACAAAGCAACTGCGATTTTACTACCATTTGTCTGTGACTTCCTATCGCATGTAGCCGCAGCCTTAGAGGTCGTGTCATTGATCTTAGGCCTCGTTCACACAGAGTTTTTTGCAAATTCCATTTGGGATTTTGAGGCAGATTTTGTCCTTCCTACACGTCGTTTGGCTCGTTTTTCGCCGCGTTTTTCGCGCCCATTTAGTGCTATGGGCAAAAAACTCTGCGAAATACGCTTTCTCTGCCTCCCATTGATGTCAATGGAATGTCAGAGGCGTAAACGCGCGAAGATAAGTCATGTCCCTTCTTTCTCCCGCGAGGCGGTTTTACCGCTCGCGGTAGAAAACCGCCCACGCCTCCCATTGAAATCAATGAGAGGCATTATCGGCCGGTTTTTGACGAGTTTTGCGGAGCAGTTTCCGCTCCAAAAAGCTCGTCAAAATACTCAGTGAGAACAGGGCCTTACATTACAGAGCCGCCATTGTAATACAGACCTCCTCTTGTTCCAGATTGCAGACGAGCCGTAATGAAGAACTTCAAATCCTGCTGCTCCATCCTGCTGCTCGACCGTTTGGAGGATACAGCAGTCAACTACATATTGAGTCACCCAGAATATGCCAAGATCTTTAGCACAGAAGTGGTACGAAAAGCACAAATAGTCCTGTTCACTTTTAGGGGATTTGGTGAAATCAAAGCACAAAAGCAAATCTTAGCAATTTTAAAGGATATTTTACAATTTATATATACACAGAATCTATATAAAGGTTAAGGCATTGTGTACATACGTGGCATTACTTATCCTGTATTATGCTCCAGAGCTGCACTCACTGTTCTGCTGGTGGAATCACTGTGTACATACATTACATTACTTATCCTGTATTGATCCTGAGTTACCTCCTGTATTATACTCCAGAGCTGCACTCACTATTCTGCTTGTGGAGTCACTGTGTACATACATTACATTACTTATCCTATACTGATCCTGAGTTACATTCTGTATTATACTCCAGAGCTGCACTCACTATTCTGCTGGTGGAGTCACTGTGTACATACATTACATTACTTATCCTGTACTGATCCTGAGTTACATCCTGTATTATACTCCAGAGCTGCACTCACTATTCTGCTGGTGGAGTCCCTGTGTACATACATTACATTACTTATCCTGTACTGATCCTGAGTTACATCCTGTATTATACTCCAGAGCTGCACTCACTATTCTCCTGGTGGTGTCACTGTGTACATACATTACATTACTTATCCTGTACTGATCCTGAGTTACATCCTGTATTATACTCCAGAGCTGCACTCACTATTCTCCTGGTGGTGTCACTGTGTACATACATTACATTACTTATCCTGTACTGATCCTGAGTTACATCCTGTATTATACTCCAGAGCTGCACTCACTATTCTGCTGGTGGAGTCCCTGTGTACATACATTACATTACTTATCCTGTACTGATCCTGAGTTACATCCTGTATTATACTCCAGAGCTGCACTCACTATTCTGCTGGTGAAGTCACTGTGTACATACATTACATTACTTATCCTGTACTGATCCTGAGTTACATCCTGTATTATACTCCAGAGCTGCACTCACTATTCTGCTGGTGGAGTCCCTGTGTACATACATTACATTACTTATCCTGTACTGATCCTGAGTTACATCCTGTATTATACTCCAGAGCTGCACTCACTATTCTGCTGGTGGAGTCACTGTGTATATACATTATATTACTTATCCCGTACTGATCCTGAGTTACATCCTGTATTATACTCCAGAGCTGCACTCACTATTCTGCTGGTGGAGTCACTGTGTACATACATTACATTACTTATCCTGTACTGATCCTGAGTTACAGCCTGTATTATACTCCAGAGCTGCACTCACTATTCTGCTGGTGGAGTCACTGTGTACATACATTATATTACTTATCCCGTACTGATCCTGAGTTACAGCCTGTATTATACAAATTACCAGCAAAGAGTACTGGGAGATTTCAGCTCTGAAACCTGCAGAACTGTAAATACAGCTCCTATGTATAAAACAGGCTGAAACTCACTTAATTCAGCTTCACTGACTGTAATGTGTTCCTGTCCACATAATTCAGAGATCTAGAAATCTGAGCTTTGAGCCAAAGTCGCACAATAATGAGAAGGAATTGGCTCCCTTTATTTTAGCAATCGGCCGGGGTCCCAGCTTCCTTCTGACTGGTCTCAGATTATCAGTAAACTTTTGCCTGTGCTTTCAGTATGATTTGGTCTCCGCACTGATCCTATAGAAAATAATGTTTGTTTTTCAGAAAAGGAAGAAATCTTCCAGGGCGAGTGATCCGGTGCTACATTCTATAGGAGTCCAGAGTTGTGATCCAGGGAAAGTAGTGTCCATGTCGGAGGAAGCAGCGTCAGCCGCCCAGCAGTTAGTCAGCGCCTGCCTTGGTACGTATTATTGGGTCCTCGCAACTCCCTTTTACAAATGGCTGCGCCCCGTTACTATCATCTTTTGAATAGGAACACTGTTTTTTTGCTGTGGCGTCTATTAGAGTTAAGAATATATTGTACACATTCTGATGTCTGAACCTGACGATAATACAGAGATGAGCGGCGCTACAGACACTGATTATTGCTTCCTTAAGTAGTCACAGATCACTTTTAATGGACGTTTCTCCTGTTCCGAGCCACTGATTGACTGACATGTAGTCCCCCCCCCCTTCCTAAATTTTGCAGCAGTGTGTATCATACAGATCTTTGTTCCTGCTGCTGCAGAACCTCTTGATACTCACCAGCTTTTGCAGGTTATTATAATGCACACCTCAGCTGCTGCAGAACATCATCATACCCACCTCAGCTGCTGCAGAACATCATCATACACACCTCAGCTGCTGCAGAACATCATCATACACTCCTCAGCTGCTGCCGAACATCATCCTACACTCCTCAGCTGCTGCCGAACATCATCCTACACTCCTCAGCTGCTGCCGAACATCATCCTACACTCCTCAGCTGCTGCCGAACATCATCCTACACACCTCAGCTGCTGCCGAACATCATCCTACGCTCCAGCTGCTGCCGAACATCATCCTACGCTCCAGCTGCTGCCGAACATCATCCTACGCTCCAGCTGCTGCCGAACATCATCCTACGCTCCAGCTGCTGCCGAACATCATCCTACGCTCCAGCTGCTGCCGAACATCATCCTACGCTCCAGCTGCTGCCGAACATCATCCTACGCTCCAGCTGCTGCCGAACATCATCCTACGCTCCAGCTGCTGCCGAACACCATCCTACGCTCCAGCTGCTGCCGAACACCATCCTACGCTCCAGCTGCTGCCGAACACCATCCTACGCTCCAGCTGCTGCCGAACACCATCCTACGCTCCAGCTGCTGCCGAACATCCTACGCTCCAGCTGCTGCCGAACACCATCCTACGCTCCAGCTGCTGCCGAACACCATCCTACGCTGCAGCTGCTGCCGAACATCATCCTACGCTCCAGCTGCTGCCGAACATCATAATACGCTCCAGCCGAACATCATAATACACTCCTGAGCTGCTGCCGAACATCATCCTACGCTCCTCAGCTGCTGCCGAACATCATCCTACGCTCCTCAGCTGCTGCCGAACATCATCCTACGCTCCTCAGCTGCTGCCGAACATCATCCTACGCTCCTCAGCTGCTGCCGAACATCATCCTACGCTCCTCAGCTGCTGCCGAACATCATCCTACGCTCCAGCTGCTGCCGAACATCATAATACGCTCCAGCCGAACATAATCATACACTCCTCAGCTGCTGCCGAACATCATCCTACGCTCCAGCTGCTGCCGAACATCATCATACACTCCTCAGCTGCTGTCGAACATCATCATACACTCCTCAGCTGCTGCCGAACATCATCATACACTCCTCAGCTGCTGCCGAACATCATCCTACACACCTCAGCTGCTGCCGAACATCATAATACACACCTCAGCTGCTGCAGATTTTTGGGAAAAGGATAGTTTCATATCTATTTAATTTTGGTCTGGACTCTCCCACGCCTTAATAATAGGTTGTGCAGCAGCTGTGGTGTGTATACAGTATTATAAGAAATAATGACCCCCCTCTGACCTGTATAAATGTGCTCAGCCTGCTGTCTCCTGCTTTTATAGGATCATGGAACTCCTTCAGGACTTCTAGTATTCGTATAATATACAGTAGAGGGGACATTACCTCATATATAATCTCCACCTGTTGCAAACTACAACCCCCAGCATCCCCTGACAGTCGAAGGCAACAGCTGGAGGTCCGCAGGTTGTGCCAGTCTACAGCTCCAGCCTCACTGTGGACAGAAGAGCGAAGAATCTTTGACCGACCCCTCACTGAGCGCTGCCGATACTGCAGAGCGTGCTCTTATGCTGTGTTATGGGATTTGTAATATATATTTTTTTCTTTACAGAGGAAGACCACGGCTGCCCCATTATTCTGGTTTGTGGCCCCAAAAATGTTGGAAAATCAACGTTCAACCGATATCTCCTCAACCAGCTGCTCCAACAGTACGTCCTTCTATTCGGCATTTATGTTATTACCTTTATTAGACTGAAAGATAATTCATTCAATAACGATCTGCTCCATTAGGAGTTGGAGGTAGTCCGAAATACACCTGTTTCATTAGGAACTCAAGGTGATGCTTTGTGCTTCCACCATACTTTACACTGCAGCTGTTTGTTCTGGTTGGCGGGACAGCGCCTCTTAAGATGAGTTCTGCACATATACAGGGGCAAATGAGAAATGAGCCATAGTAAGGGTATGTCCACACAAAGTGTAAACACACAGATTTTCCGCAACTCCTTTCTTTTGCCGAAAATCCGCAGCATAATACAGTAGCAGCCGAGTGGATGAGGTTTGAACAAATCTCATCCACACGCTGCGTAAAGAATCAGCTGAAAAAACATTCAAAAGTTGACCTGCTGTGCAGATTTTTTAATCCACAGCATGTCAATTTATGCAGCGGAATCGCTATCCTATTGCGGGTTTTCCCCATTGCATCCAATGGGGAGGTAAAAGCTGCAACAAATAGCAGATGTTGCGATTCCACCTCAAAAAACGCAACTCAGAAAAAAAATAAAGATTATACTTATCCAGATCTCCCTGCTTCTGCGTCCAACCCGGTCTCCATGTGACTGCCGCAGCCAATTAGAGGTTTCAGTGGTCCCATGGGGTGAAACGTCTTCCCAGGAGGCCGGGCTGGGGGAAATCAGAGGGACGTGTCGCCAAGGGAAGTATAGGCTTTTTTTTTTTTTTTTTTTTTTACCTGCTGTTTTCCGCAGCGGACATTCCGGCTGAAAGTGCACAATTTGGTGTGGTTTTTCTCTGTACTTTTACGCAGCGTATCTGCCCTGTCTGAACATAGCCTTACTGGAAAGGTGCCATAAATGTGTGATAGATGTGGGTCCCACCTCTAGAGCGGCGCCTCCTGACCCAGTCCTACCTCCTGTCACTGGGCTCCGGCCACTGACAAGGCGGCTGGGTTTTCCGTAAACGGCTGAGTGTGTTTTCCTACGCTGTTTCCGAAACGCCCCTAGATGTGCATGGGAGTTATGGAAACCGCGTAGCCCCAGTTTTCAGGGATGTCTTACTCCAGTTTCTGAGCCAGGGCTATGAACGGCCTCCGGCTGACTCCCCTCTCCCAATATCTGTCCCTGGATTTCCTCCTTAATTCTCTCGACTTTCCATTCTTGCAGCATCCCGTGCATTGAGTACTTGGAGTGTGACCTGGGACAGACTGAGTTCACCCCTCCCGGCTGCATCTCCTTGATCAGCATAACTAAGCCTGTTCTGGGTAAGTGTCCTGGTTTATGGCAGCGCATTAGCAAAGGGGCCAATGGTAGATCCACCAGTGTTCAGTGTATTCAGGAAGGAAAGTGAGTGGTGCACGCAATCAATAGTGAACTGACGGAGATCATACAGCAATAAGAAGGGCTGGACCAGGACTTTATCTGTGCCGTGTCAGCCGGACGCATGGGACTAAAATTGGCTCGGGACCTTCCTCTGAGCCAGGATCTATAAGAGCGGTGACTGCCCTGGTTGACTCAACATGTTCATGTATTACATTCATCTGAATGTCTGCCATGTAATACTACATTATACCTGCAGTGGCCGCTGCAGGGAAGGTGTTTGGCTCACCTGCAGCAATCAGCGGATCGCTGCGGCTGCTCTTGTAGTTGACTGTATATAGAGCACCCCGTTAACTCCATATTCAGGTGGAAAGACATATGATATAATGTCCTGATAGGGAATAGACCACATAGTGGGTAACATCACATGGTGTAGTTGCTGATTTTTGATTGGAGTGACGGACTTGTTCTACAGTAGGGGGGTGGTTAAAGTGGATGGGAATCAATAATGAAGATGCATAGGTCAATTCTGTGATCTGAACGTTTGAACCGTTGCTCTCGGGTGCTACCATTTTCTTATGATCGTCTCATTTTCCTATTTCTGATTTTAGGGCCTCCGTATACTCAGCAGCGGGACCCTCATAAAATGGTTTACTTTGGGGAGACCTCCTGTGAACAGGACATGGAGCGGTTTATTGAGTCGGTGAAATATGTCATTGCCAGTTATAAGAGGGATCAGCCGCTGCTCATCAATACCATGGGATGGGTTAAAGGTCAGTTTCGGCCATTATTTTTTTATGCGATTAGAACTGTTGCCTTGCAGCGCTGGGGTCCTAGATTCGAATCCAACATCTGCATGGAGTTTGTATGTTCTTACTGTGTTTGGTGGGTTTCCCCCGGGGACTCCGGTTACCGTCCTGACTGATCGGAAATTTTGAGTGTCGACCACTAGCGCTGCGGAATATGTTGGCGTGATATAAGCAACAGAAATAAATCTATGACATACTTGCTGTCTCCTTTTTCAGGAGTTGGACTTCTGCTCTTGATTGACTTAATACATCTCCTTTCCCCAAGTCATATTGTGCAAATGACCGCCAAAGACAAAATCATGATGGAGCCGCTGACGCCTAAATACGTCAGGGACTCTGCAGGTTTTATGACAAAAGCTCAATCACAGGCCCAGTGCAAAAACAGGAGTCTGGACTTCACGGATGAGGAGGAGCAGGACTACAATGACCAGCCGCAATCTCGAGCATCCGGGGGACATCACCTCATTCTGATTGAGAGCAGCTTCGATGGAGCCGGAGATACTGACAATATGTAAGTAGCCGCTCCGGCAATACTAGGGGCCAAAAACGACTCCTCTGAGGTCTCTAGAGAGTTCCTCCAGTATCCCTCCACTACATTGTGAAGAGGGATGGCAGCCTAGCCCATCATGGTCCTAAATTGGGATCTAATCCAGAACCCCAAAAAATTTTGGACACTTTTTGGAATGTACAGCATCCCTGTGTTTCATTCTTATGATGTTCTTCTTTTTTCTAGACCTTGTCATAACTGGATCCTGCGTGACCTCGCCATGTTGGGATATATCAGTAAATTACAGCAGTTTGATCCAGACCAGATAATCCCATTGAATGGCCTATTACCCTATGAGGTGAGTTTCCGGATTCTAATAAAATTCTTATAATCTGGCATCAACGGGACCTGACTGATGCCGGATTAATGGACGGTCATTGACTAGTGTATAAAACTCACCTGTAATGGTGGAAAAAATAATAAATTGTTCACACATAATTTGCTGCGATCAGTGGAATTTCCCAATTGGTTCTTTCTGCTCGGTCTTCTGTTCTCGTGAAATTCTACGTTATTTTTCAGGTCTGCGAAGGAAACCAGTTCCGGATGATCAAATGCTGAATTAACGGAATTTCATGTTTTTTTTTTTTCTATAAATGACATGAATGTAGATTTGTGCCTCAGTTACAGCCCCCCCCCCCCCCACCTGTTTACATTGCAGCAGAATTGGTGGGTGTAAGAGTTAAAGGGTAACTAAACTTTTGACATGTCAAAAGTTTTGACAGGTGGTGGTCCGAGCACTGAGACCCCCCCCCCCGATCGCTAAAACAAAGCGACAGAAGCACTTGAGCCACTTCATTCTGTTCGAAAGGCGAGCAAGCAGTGTAAAGACTTTTTGTTGAGCCTGTAAACTGCCAATCAGAATGAAGTGGCACAGCACTCACGTGAGCGCCTCTGCCGCTTCGTTTTAGCGTTCGGTGGGGGTCTTACTGCTCAGACCCCCACCCATCAAAACTTCTGACATTTTACTATGACATGTCAAAAGTGATGTTTTTAAAAAATGTAGATAGCCCTTTAAATGTTTCTGATGTGCCCAGTGTAATACTTTGTCTTCCTTGCGGATCTCTAACCATTTCATAAGACTTAATAACACTTCTCTATGTCGATCCTGCCGATCTAGAATTACAGGGATTGTAATGAACATGTTACATATATATGGCATGAATATACAGGGGACGAAGCTTCACAAATCTGATGCAAAGCAGAAAACCTCTAGAATGCAACAAAGAGGGATAGACGTTCTATGTAATCCATAGGGAGTTTTACGGATTTGCATGCTTAGAGGTTCATGTTTGCCATCGGCTCTTCGCATGTATGGCTACTTGATGGAGATTTTAAAGTACGCACTTTGCCTAAAATGATGGAAGATTAAGGCTGGGTTCCCACGGGCGTAAAAGTATCCGACCTAGAACCCGCTGGGAATTCTGCTCGAAAAACCGCACCAAATTGTGGTGTTTTTTCAGGTGGAAACGCCACTGTGGAGACAAGCGATTTAAAAAAAGTCTATACTTACTACCTGCAGCTGTTGTCATGGCGATGCCTCCTTCTGTTCCCCGTGCATGCCGGCCTCCTGGGATGAGGCTGCGGCAGTCACATAGGATGAAGCGTCATCCCAGGAGGCCGGCCTGGACAGAAAACAGAAGAAGGCGTTCCTATGGCAATGGCCGGGGGTAAGTATTAATTTAAAAAAAAAAGAAAGAAAAGATACTTTCCTTTCTTCTTTGCAATTATTGCAGTGGAATCGCAGCGTTTGTCGCAACAATTGGCTAATTTTCCCGGTTTTACATCCTAAAATGAGATTGTAGATTTCTTACTTTTTAGGTGCCTTTTAACGCGGTTGCTCTGCGCGTGATTCACGCGGACGTCGCTCCGTCTCACATCATGTATTCCGCTAATGCCAGCTGGGTCGGTCTCTGCCACATTCTGGATGACATCAGCAGTCAGGACAGCGGCCCTGTTGTACTAACTCAGACTCCAATCAGCGACTGCTTGGGATTCGGTAAGATACATTTATATTCTACATTTATTTTTAATCATTTTGATGTTTATGATCCAGAAATTCTGCACCACAAATCGTCCCATGCCAGATTCATAGGAATTGACCTGATAGTTTGGCACTTTGTGGTTCCTGAAGACGATGGTGAAAGCTTTCATGTATATGTCAGGGCTATAGCATCAGCCAATCAGCTCAGGGCTGACATTAAACCAATCAACGCCGGCATATGGGGTAGGAAATTCATCGTCGTGATCGTGGCTTAACATTGCGTGTACTTGTAGATGGCGGCACATGCATGAGCGTGTATTTATCATTGTGTATTCTGACTTCTTGTCTTTATGATCAGGTATCGTTCGGGGAGTTAATATAGTAAAAAAGGTCTACCACATCCTAACCCCTCTGCCACCTGAGACTCTTCGACTAGTCAATTGTTTGCTTATAGGAAACATATCCGTACCCCACGGCATCTTCAAGAATCAGGTATGAACACCTTTCTGTCTATATTTCGGGTGTACTAAGTTCAGCCGCATGCTCCTTCTCATTTATGAAAATATTCGGAACCTTGCTGGTTTTCTATGGAGTTCGGAAGACTCTTTAACCCCTTGACGCATTATCACGTACGTGATAAGCGTCATGGGGAAGTATGCAGGGCGCTCACGGGCTGAGCGTGCTCCATACTCAGCAGGTGTCAGCGGTGTATTACAGCTGACACCCGGGACTAACGGCCGTTTACCTGGCCGTCTAACCCCTCAGATGCTGCGGTCAATCGCGACCACAGCATCTGAGTTGTTGAATAGAGGGTGGGGGTGCTCATCGCCGACAGCTCATCGCCCACCCCCTGCAAGCAATCGGGGGGTGGCAATGGTTGTCATAGCAGCCCAAGGGCCTGATGTAGGCCCCCAGTACTGCCTTCTTCCAGGTCTGTACAAATGACAAGTGTTTTGTACCAGCGATCCTGTTTCGAGTCCCCTAGAGTGGCTAATAAAATGTGTAATAAAAAAAAATACCGTTATTTAACTTGCACGGTAAACGCCGTTAAAAACAGAAAAATGAAACCGCCAAAATCGCTGTTTTTTTGGTTATCATAGCGCTACAATTTTTTTTAGAAAAAGTCATCAAAAAGTTGTATATACCAAAAAATGGTACCAATAAAAACGACAGCAGCTCGTCTCGCAAACAATAAGCCCTCACACCGCTCAATCAACGAAAAAATTAAAGTTACAGCTCTCAGAATGTGGTGACACAAAACAATTTATTTTTTATTTTTTTTTAACAAAGTTTTTTTTCTTTTGTGAAGTATAAAAAAAAAACTATAAATTTGGTATCACCGTAATTGTATTGAGCAGCAGAATAAAGTTAAGTTGATGTTTTTACCGCACGGTAAAAGCCGTAAAAACGAAAGCCAAAAAACAATGGAGGAATCGGGTTTTTCTCGTTTCAGCCCGCAAAGAATTTTTTTTCATTTTCAATTCCCAATACGTTATATTCAATATATTCACACATATTTTTTTTTCTCCACTTTTATTGTAGCCTGGAGTAGAGGGTGACCTTCCTTATGTAACCACAGAATATGATTTCTCTATATACGGATCTGGGAAAATAAAGCTGAAAAAACATCTCAAAAGAAGGGAACATCTATAAGAATCGTATCATTCTTGCCAAACTTAATTTTGGTACTTTATGTGGACCTATCAGCCCTCCTGACATGTCTGGTTTAGCAAATACAAATAACAATGCTGGAGTGTCATTTCTTCAAACTTTACAGTGTGCCTTTCCTCTGTTAATACTCCTGGAAATGTGTAAATTTATATCTGGGCGTTACCCCTGTCAGTGGAGATTGTGGAGGAACACGCTTTATTGACGAGACTAATTGTAACACCTAGTTATCCATTTATTCATACATTTCCAGGAGGACCAACAGAGGGACGGCACAACGCAGAGTTCTAAGAAAAGTTCAGAACAGCTTTTTCATGGCTAATGCAAGTATTTATTAAGTCGGGAGTGCGGACAGCTCCTCTCTAATAATTTAAGATGACAAATTTTAGAGTCCATCTAGATGAATGGCAGCAGCTTTCCTCATGTAAATATTTTCTGTTAAAGTTGTGGGCTTTTTTTAATAGTGTCGTGTGTTTAGAATTTACTAGGGTACTTTGTAGGATTAGCAGTGTTTATATGTCACAAAACAAATTGAAGTCTACTTGTATTATATGTAAATATTTTTATATTGCAAGGACCAAGCCCTTTCCAACGTCTGGAGTTTTGCAATAAAGATTTGTCAAGAAAAATAATAGCGACTTGATCTTTCATCTTAGGACTTGAGATTGTTCAGTTCCTCACCGCAAAGTTTACTGTACCAGGTCTACTGCTTGTAAGGCTCTGTTCACACCACATTTGGCTGATTGACTGCACCTATCCCTATGGTCCCATTGACCTGACGTGCTTTTGGCATACGTTTGGGAGGTACGCGTTGATATACGTATTTTTTAATGTATGGAAGAACTTAAAGGGGTTGTCCGAGATACCATCATATTTTCAAAAACCCCTTTAATGTATGTAAGTTATAAATATAAATACATGTGTAATATTCCAAAGTGGCCCCGTTTCCAGATCCTGCCGTGGGGGAACTTAACGGGTGACGTCACTCTCTGCTCCGGCTCTGCCGCTTTGTTGATCTTGAATTATTTGGCGGGTATATGACACGTCACTTGTCACGTGGTGTATATCGGCTTGTTCTGTTGTAATGCGCATGCGCGGCCCCTGCTGTTATCTCGAGAACAGCAGGGAGTCATTCATGGGCCCAAGTTCTTATCTGTGAGGCGGCATTCAGTGGCTACTTACACACCTCAGAAAATAACTTCTTACTAGATAGTGGTAGGTCATGTCATCATGGATATTGGGCCTACCTTACCCTAGTCCTTGGGATGGTAATAAACAGGTGTCTCCCCAATCAAAAGTGAGACACCTGCTTATCCTTATGCCCCCTCCATGTTACGGGAAGGATTACTAGAATATTTAATGATTTTCTTTTCTTAGAGGGAATGTCCATCCTTTTCCTTCCTTCAATCTAAATAGACTTAAAATGTTCTGCTGATTTTAATTTCTTAATATATTTTTAGAGCAGTCATCGCTTTGTTTTTCCAAATCCCCTTCATAGATATAAATTTAAAATATCATTCTGCCTGCAGCCACCACTAGGGGGAGCTTTCGGCATACTGTCAATACATTGAACTCAATAATAACACTGTTCACCAGATCCTGGGCGAGATTTTTCATGGCAAAACAATCGGGGGTGATTGAATAATCGCATCCACAGTGATCTCAGGAACGTCTCTACATAGTTGAACTACAACTGGGTGTAAAGCAATTTCAAAGGAATGACCAGAAGTGTCCCAGAACCTCGAGACTATGATCGGGTATTGCATTCATGACCCTGACTCTCCAGTTTAATACTCTTGTAATTTCCAGTAGTTTTCTGGACTAAAGCTCTTCCTTACATTTATTGTTATGCTTTATAGAAGCTCAGCCTAGCTATTAGGGGGGGTGTCTGACAACAAGCTTGCTGACTGTTTCCAATGATTACCAGAAGGGTGCTAAATACAGTCCTGAACTATAATGCAGATTATATATATATATATATATATATATATATATATATATATATATATATATATATATATAGTGAAGGAAATAAGTATTTGATCCCTTGCTGATTTTGTAAGTTTGCCCACTGTCAAAGACATGAAGACATGAACAGTCTAGAATTTTTAGGATAGGTTAATTTTACCAGTGAGAGAGATTATATGAAAAAAATAAAATAAAAATCACATTGTCAAGATTATATATATTTATTTGCATTGTGCACAGAGAAATAAGTATTTGATCCCTTTGGCAAACAAGACTTAATACTTGGTGGCAAAACCCTTGTTGGCAAGCACAGCAGTCAGACGTTTTTTGTAGTTGATGATGAGGTTTGCACACATGTTAGATGGAATTTTGGCCCACTCCTCTTTGCAGATCATCTGTAAATCATTAAGATTTCGAGGCTGTCGCTTGGCAACTCGGATCTTCAGCTCCCTCCATAAGTTTTCGATGGGATTAAGGTCTGGAGACTGGCTAGGCCACTCCATGACCTTAATGTGCTTCTTTTTGAGCCACTCCTTTGTTGCCTTGGCTGTATGTTTTGTGTCATTGTCGTGCTGGAAGACCCAGCCACGAGCCATTTTTAATGTCCTGGTGGAGGGAAGGAGGTTGTCACTCAGGATTTGACGGTACATGGCTCCATCCATTCTCCCATTGATGCGGTGAAGTAGTCCTGTGCCCTTAGCAGAGAAACACCCCCAAAACATAATGTTTCCACCTCCATGCTTGACAGTGTGGACGGTGTTCTTTGGGACATAGGCAGCATTTCTCTTCCTCCAAACACGGCGAGTTGAGTTAATGCCAAAGAGCTCAATTTTAGTCTCATCTGACCACAGCACCTTCTCCCAATCACTCTCAGGATCATCCAGATGTTCATTTGCAAACTTCAGACGGGCCTGTACATGTGCCTTCTTGAGCAGGGGGACCTTGCGGGCACTGCAGGATTTTAATCCATTACGGCGTAATGTGTTACCAATGGTTTTCTTGGTGACTGTGGTCCCAGCTGCCTTGAGATCATTAACAAGTTCCCCCCGTGTAGTTTTCGGCTGAGCTCTCACCTTCCTCAGGATCAAGGATACCCCACGAGGTGAGATTTTGCATGGAGCCCCAGATCGATGTCGATTGACAGTCATTTTGTATGTCTTCCATTTTCTTACTATTGCACCAACAGTTGTCTCCTTCTCACCCAGCGTCTTACTTATGGTTTTGTAGCCCATTCCAGCCTTGTGCAGGTCTGTGATCTTGTCCCTGACATCCTTAGAAAGCTCTTTGGTCTTGCCCATGTTGTAGAGGTTAGAGTCAGACTGATTGAGTCTGTGGACAGGAGTCTTTTATACAGGTGACCATGTAAGAGCTGTCTATAATGCAGGCACCAAGTTGATTTGGAGCGTGTAACTGGTCTGGAGGAGGCTGAACTCTTAATGGTTGGTAGGGGATCAAATACTTATTTCTCTGTGCACAATGCAAATAAATATATATCATTTTGACAATGTGATTTTCTGTTTTTTTTTATATCATCTGTCACTGGTAAAATTAACCTAGCCTAAAAATTCTAGACTATTCATGTCTTTGACAGTGGGCAAACTTACAAAATCAGCAAGGGATCAAATACTTATTTCCTTCACTATATATATATATATATATATATATATATATTTCCAGTACATCCCTCATGACAGCACTACAGGAGGTTGCCCTCTTGACCTCTGTAGGGACAGGAAGACAGAGAGGTTAAAAGGCCCCTCCCACCACCCACTTGCCAGTGTTCTTCCTGTCCCCACAAGGGTCAGGAGCAGAGAGCGTCGCTCCTGTATTAGTGCAGGAAAAAACTCGGGCAGGGGGCAAGATCGGGGGGTCCGTGCACTCCCCCTTCTCTTCCCCCTAAAGCCCAGGCTAACACCCCTCATACGACGGGTCCCTTAGCTCCCTCCCTAAGACACCTACCGGAGGAATCCTAGGCAGGGTTCTGGTAGTGTGTGGGGGCTGGGGTTTCCCAAGCAGGCTTCGGCCGGACCGCGGACCAGGCGGGGACCGGCAGCTCCATAGGCATGGACGCACCGGCAGGGATCCTCGCTGCACCGCATAGCAAGCCTTAGCGCCGGCTATGGCGGCTGCACTCCAGGTACACGCTGGACGAATAGCCGACCGGATATGACGTCGGGCTACTTCCGGTCCGCGGCCATCTTGGAAGGCGGGAAATTCAAAACGCCCGCATTTAAAGGGACACGCACAGGTATGTAGTTAGAGCTGATAACTCTAACTTGGATTTATTTTTTGTGGTTTGCATATTGCATTGCCTGTTACCTGTCGCGATATGGAACTTCCTCGTCCTGATGGAACTCCAGATATGTCCCAGGGTCACGTGAGTCTCACCCTTGGGGAAGGGTATGACCCCTTATGTATGTACACCATACTTTACCTACCTTCTGTTTTCTCTAGGAAAAAGATTTCTCTCAGAGACAAACTGATAAAAAGAAGGTTAAAAAATGTGCGACTTGTGCAAAAAAATTGCCAGAGTCTCATAAAAAACAATTGTGTCAGGATTGTATTGCCAAAATACTAAAGGAGGAACAACCAACGTTCATGTCCGAACTTAGGACTATGATTCGTGAGGAAGTGGGTCAGTCAGTAGCCTCCCTCGCCACTCCGCAAGAAACTCCCTCGCACTCCCGGGCAAAAAGACCACGGATTGAAGTGGATCAAAAATATTGGCCTCCTTCTCAGGGGTCGGACTCTGAACAGGAGTGCTATTACCTATCGGAAGATGAGTTAGAAGAAAGAGACGAACTCTTACCTTCAACTTCTTCCACTCAAGAGAAAAAAATTTTCTTCTCTTCCGAGATGTCTGATACCCTAATTCAAGCAATACGGGAAACTATGGATATTCCCGAAGTGGACCAACCACATACCATCCAGGATGAGATGTTTGGAGGTCTAACGGGAAAGAAAACAAGGGTTTTTCCGGTAAACGAAAATCTTAAAAGAATGGTGACAACTGAATGGGAAGATTCAGAAAAAAGGCTCTTCATTTCAAGAGATTTTAAGAACAGACTTCTCTTTGATCCAGAGGACACTAAGCCTTGGGATGAAATCCCAAAAGTAGATGTCCCAGTCGCCAGGGTTGCTAAAAAAACCGCAATCCCCTTTGAAGATTCCTCTCAGTTGAGGGACGCCATGGACCGAAAGGCAGACGGACTACTAAAAAGAGCGTGGGAATCTTCCTCGGCCTTGATCTCAACTAATATCGCGGCCACATCAGTAGCAAGAGCAATGTTCATATGGCTAAACCAGCTAGAGACCCATCTGATGATGAAGACATCACGACAAGAGCTACTAGAATCTCTACCTTTACTAAAAATGGCAACCGGATTCTTAGTAGACGCTTCAGCGGAATCTATTAGATTTGCTGCCAGGAATGGGGCTCTCTCAAATGCTGCTAGAAGAGCATTATGGCTCAAAATGTGGTCAGGAGATACTAAGTCCAAAAACAAGTTGTGTTCTATCCCATTTACAGGGTCTCTGATGTTCGGTCCTCTCCTTGATAACATACTGGAGAGTGCAACAGATAGAAAAAAGGGGTTTCCTGAAGAGAAACCAAAAAAACCCCCTCAATTTGGAAGATTTCGCCAACAGAGGGATCCTACTTCACAGAACTACAGCGGGAAAGGGAAGTCCGGTCGCTGGAGTTACCCCAAAGGGAAAAGGGGTCGAGGATATCTCCTTAACCCAAATAATTCATTCCAGCCCTCAAAGCAATGACGCCAAGAGTGTGGGGGGAAGACTCCTACAATTTTATCCCGAATGGTCGAGAATAACCCAGAACCCCTGGGTTCTAAAGATAATAGAAGAAGGATACAAAATAGAATTTTCCTCCATTCCTCCAGAGAAATTCCTAATAACCCAGTACCAAGCAAAAGATCTTCATCAGGTACTTATCCAGGACGTCCAGAAATTACTCAGATTGAGAGCCATTTCCCCAGTTCCCCACAACGAGATATGCAAGGGCCACTATTCGAAAATCTTCTTGGTCAAAAAACCAGATGGTTCCTACAGGACAATAATCAACCTGAAGTTCCTAAACAAATGGGTGAATTATCGGAAATTCAAGATGGAGTCTATCAGATCGACTATTCCTCTAATAAGGGAAGAGGCATCAATGTGTACGATCGATTTAAAGGATGCGTATTATCACGTTCCTATCCACCCCGCGTACCAGAGATTCCTCAGATTCGCAATTCAGGACGGTCCTTCCATTCTCCACTTCCAGTTTGTCTGCCTCCCCTTCGGCCTTTCCTCCGCCCCCAGAATTTTTACAAAAATTATGGCAGAGATCATGGCATTCATAAGAAGTCAAGGTATAGTAATTATCCCATATCTAGACGACTTCTTGTTGACGGCAGATACTCCTGCTATCTTAGTCAGTCATCAGTCACAGGTTCTTTCCCTACTACAAAAATTGGGATGGATAATCAACTTTCAGAAGTCGAGTCTTCCTCCCCAGAAACAGAAGGTCTTCTTAGGAGTACTGCTAGACTCCTCCCTTCAACATTCCTTCCTCCCAAGAGAGAAACAAATACTCCTACTGGCAGAAGTAAGAAAATTTTGGGGGAAAGACGCCTGTTCCATAAGGGAATGTATGCGGATGTTGGGAATGATGACATCTTGCATCCAATCTATTCCATGGAGCCAATTTCACTCCAGACCCTTACAGAATCTGATCTTATCCCGGTGGGATCGAAAACAAAACTCCCTGAATTTAAAAATGCAAATTTCCGAGACTGTGAAATCATCTCTCCTGTGGTGGCTCTGCACAAACAACATAGACAAGGGAGTCCCCTGGAGAACTTCTCCTTATGTAGTGATTACCACAGATGCCAGCAAACACGGCTGGGGGTCAGTAATCCAAGACCAACACTTTCAGGGCACATGGACTGGTCAAATGAAGATGATGTCTTCAAACTTCAAAGAACTAAGAGCTGTATGGGAGACACTTATAAGAGCTTCACCCACCATAAAAGGGAAGCATATAAGAATTTTATCGGACAACACGACAGCAGTGTCCTTTCTTCGCCATCAAGGGGGAACAAGACACACTCTTCTTCAGGGCCTCTCTGCACAAATTTTCAGTTGGGCAGAAGAAAACGTCCTATCAGTCACGGCAGTCCACCTAAAAGGCTCAGAGAACCTATCAGCAGATTTCCTGAGTCGGAAAAAAGTAGACCCAGGAGAATGGTCCCTAAACAAGGAAGTCTTTCGTTGCCTAACCCGAAATTGGGGTTATCCACAAATAGACCTGTTTGCCACGAGGAAAAACACTCAAGTAGAGACATTCTTCTCCCTAAATCTCAGAGACAACCCATTGGGAGTAGATGCATTGTCCCAACACTGGGACATGGATCTGGCCTATGCCTTTCCTCCGTTTCCTCTAATACCAATGGTATTAAGAAAAATCCAGGAAGATTTGACAAAGCTCATCATTATTCTTCCCTATTGGCCGAAAAGAAGTTGGTTTCCAATCGTACAATACATAGCGTTGGAAGATCCTATCATGCTCCCAGTCAAGGAGAATCTTCTCTCCCAGGGTCCCTTATTCTTCCAGGGAATAGAGACTCTGAAATTGTCAGCCTGGATCCTGAAAGGCAGATCTTGAGGAACCACGGTCTGTCAGACGAGGTAATTTCAACTATCTTATCAAGTCATAAAGAAGTTACCTCAAAAATCTATCAAAAGATTTGGAAGAAATTCTGTTCCTGGCATGGAATCCCAGGACCAGATCCCTTTTCTCCCAACATTGCAAAAATCCTAGATTTTTTACAATCGGGATTCAAAAAAGGACTTGGCCCTAGTACCTTAAAAGTGCAGATTTCAGCCTTAGGTAATTTTTTTAACACTCCTCTGGCTGAACATCGGTGGATCAGAAGATTCACCCAAGCGGTCTCTAAACTGAAACCTTCCCTAAAGAAATCCGTTCCTACCTGGGATTTGAATGTGGTGTTAACGACTCTTTGTGAGCCCCCCTTTGAGCCGCTCGACAAAATTAGTATGCATTTTTTAACTCTAAAAGCTGCATTCTTAGTCGCTATTACTTCAGCAAGAAGGATTGGAGAAATCCAATCTCTATCAATCATAGAACCGTACCTAAAAGTACAAGAGGATAAGATCATCCTAAAGCTGGATCCCTCATTTATTCCAAAGGTATCTACCGCTTTCCATAGAGAACAAGAAATAATTCTACCTTCCTTTTATCCAGATCCAAAAGACCAACAAGAAGAAAAATTCCATTGCCTGGATGTCAGGCGAACAATTCTTCAGTATCTGGATAGAACCTCCTCCTGGAGACGAGATAAAAATCTATTTGTCCTATTTGGGGGAAAGAATAGAGGAAAGAAAGCCTCAAAAGGCTCTCTAGCGAGATGGGTAAAAACCACCATACAAGAAGCCTACAAGTCCCAAGGACTATGTGCCCCACAAGGCATCAGAGCCCATTCAACAAGGGCAGTCTCGGCATCCTGGGCAGAAAGAAGAGAAGCCTCTATTGACCAAATCTGCAAAGCTGCCACTTGGTCAAGCCATCATACGTTTTACAAACATTATAGACTCGATGTGCTGTTCGATACGGATTTAAGTTTTGGACGGAAAGTCCTCCAATCCATAGTCCCGCCCTGAGCATTATAATCTGGTATTGCTCCTGTAGTGCTGTCATGAGGGATGTACTGGAAAATAGCAATTAGACCTACCGGTAATTGTATTTCCAGGAATCCATCATGACAGCACCATTACATCCCTCCCTTATTGAATTCTGATTTGTGCATTTAACATGTCAGTTATTATCCCTAGAAATAAAATAGGGTTGCATCCATCCTGGTGTAGTAATTGAAAAACACTGGCAAGTGGGTGGTGGGAGGGGCCTTTTAACCTCTCTGTCTTCCTGTCCCTACAGAGGTCAAGAGGGCAACCTCCTGTAGTGCTGTCATGATGGATTCCTGGAAATACAATTACCGGTAGGTCTAATTGCTATTATATATATATATATATATATATATATATATATATATATATATACTAAAAATGGTGTTTAAAGTGTAACTAAACTTTTAAAAAACTTTGACATGTCATAGTGACACGTCAGAAGTTTTGATTGGTGGGGGTGCAAGCACTGAGAACCGCACCGATCACTAAAACGAAGTGGCAGATGCGCTCGGTGAGCACTGTGCCGCTTCATTTCTAATCGGCTTTCCTTGGAAAGACAAGCGAGCGGTGTACGGACCCATAGGCTTTCTATTGAGTCCATACGCTGCTCCGAGGAATCCGATCCGAAACCAAGCGGCGCAGCGCTCACCGTAGCGATTTTGCCGCTTTGTTTTAGCAATCGGTGCGGGACGCCGTGTTCGGACTCCCACCGATCAAAACTTCTGATGTGTCACTGACATGTCAAAAGTTTTTTAAAAGTTTAGTTACCCTTTAAAAGCATACACACACAGAACAGGGTTGCACAACTTTTTCTGGTCCATGGGCAATGACCGGGATATCTATGGCCTGACGGTTCGGGGCCGCACGTTGTGCACTTCTGCTTTAAAGCTTCGACTTTTCTCAGCGAATTGTTTTTATTGGACAACGGCTTCCACCTTTCCTAAGTTCTCTACAATTTCTTGATACTTTTCCATCAGATATTTCCCCTGGTTTTCACATACATTCCTCCTCTACCGCTGCCCAAACATCTGGGTAATTTCCTTCCTTCCTCCTTATTCCCGATACTATATAATTTTCACTGCGCTGTGGAGTAATCGGACGGTAAAAGGCGGCGCGCTGCATAAATCACACCGCAGTCTACTGAGCAGACAAAATGTGAAAGTGCAAACAATCGCCCAGAGTGTTTATCCTCAGCAGCTCTGTTGGCACCGGGGATTGCCAGCTAAGCAGACGGACGGGCTCATTAATAATGTCCGTGTCTGCCTTTAAACGGCCAGTGCAAAGTAATTTCAATATGAGAAAAAAAGAAATGCATTGAAGTGCCGTGTGTGATGATTATAGAGGAGTATAAGGCGTATTCACAACCAATTTATGGCATATCAACAGGATAGGTGATAATTGGCTGATCACTGAGGGCCTTACCCATGGGGATACCCCACCGATTGCAAAAAAGGGGATCCAAGATCCTCACTGAACCCCCCCCCCCCCCCCCCCGCATTGAGCAGCTTGAATCAAGCAGAGGTCGAGCATGCGCCAGTAAATTTCTATGAGAATGACAGAAACAGCTGAGCGCTATACTTGGCTGTTTCCGTCACTCCCATAATTTAGGTGAGGCAGCGCGCATGCTCGACCGCCGCTCCATTCAATGTCCTCACTGAGGAACGGAGGGTTTGGAAGTCTTGTTCTCGCAATCGGTGGGGCCCCCAACGATCAGACAATTATTTTTTATTCTGGTACAACCTCCTTAATGTCTCATAGTTGCGGACCTGCACCTTTCTCCATAACGGGGGTCACATGCATGGTCACCTATCCATTTGTTCTCCCCCTGGAACGTGCAGCTTCCTGACCAGGTGGGATGGGGATTGGGGGGCCCCTGTTCTGTAGTTAGATACGGGCCCTAGAGCTAGGACCAGCGTCTTTCAGACGTTTATGGCAAATCCCGGCGTATACATGTAATCTTAGGTGTAATTCTTAAAGGAACACTCCAGAAAAAACTAAACACAGTAATGCCTAGAATGGTACAGAGGGGGCAGTGCAGAACACAGAGATTTAAAGAACACCTAAGGTAGAAGTCGAGCATCTTCAGGCCTTACATGAGACACAACACTGTCAGGTTTTTTTCTGCGGTGTTCCTTTAAATTCAGGATGATATTTCTTCGCAGGTTTCCAATAAGCATTAATGGTATATTAAATAGATCTAGTGTAATAAGTCATACACCTGCGGAAAAATTCTGCAACATGTAGATGAAATTACGTAAAATTTTATTTACTTTGCTGGTATTGTATTATCCGGTGTTGTATATCGGAATTTTCCGCACGTCATATACACGTCATATACACTGTGTGCATTTCGCCTATAGGGGTTGTATAAGTTTACAAAAACATGGCTGCTTTCTTCCACAAACAGCACCACTCTCGTCCGTTGGCTGTGGCTGTGTTTGGTATTGCAGCTCATTACCAATTGCGTTAGCTGCAATGCTAAACAGAACCTTTGGCCATGAGTGGCGCTGTTTTAAAAAAAAAAAAAGCTGACCCTTTAAAAGTCCCACCATTCTCTGCGCAGCCTGTACACGCAGTAGAGTACCCCGTACGCTGTTCACACTTAATGTAAACCCGTTTTAAGCAGTTTCTCACTTTCTTATAAGACACAACACTTGTTAGCAAATGTTCTTGACCGCCTCAAACACAGTAACGCTAACCAAGATTACCCATGATGGGGAAAACTACAAATTGCAGCATGAACTCGGTTGAACTTATTTTTTTTGCATTTTATTAACTCCTTAATGACCGCTCCACTGTTTGACGGTGATGCAAGCCCTCAGTCTACAGCAGCGGTTTTTGGCAAGAGACGAAGGGCAGTTGCACACGACCGAGTTCGGGCCATGAAAAACAGTCCGCGTGTCGGCAAGACCGTGGTACAGGTGGACGGGACCCCTGGCATCATAGACGTTTTACGATGCTAGGAGTCTAATCCTCCCCGCGGAACTGCTGTTCCGTACTGTATCGTTTGGTTCAGGCCCTTTTACATGGGCCGATTTTTGGGCAAACAAGCATTCATATGAACACTCGTTCCGATCATTCCTCTGTGTAAACGGGGTAATGATCAGCCTATGAATGATCAACCGCTTGTTCATCAGATCGTATCGTTTATGCAGCGTGAAATTTCATCGTTGCCGGCAGCACCTCTTCCTGTGTAAAGAGGGAGAGGTGCTGCCGACATGATGGAAATGTATGGGGACGAGCGATCGTAGAAACGAGCGCCCGTCACCATAGGTCCTTGTGAAAGGAGCATGCGGGAGCTGATCAACGTGCTGTCTCGCTGATCGGCGCTCGTTTACACGGCCCACGTCGGTCAGGTTGACCGCTATCTAAAATGAATGGCTTCAGTGTTGCCTTAGCAGCAGCCGATGTCCGTCACACATGATAATATTCTAACAACCAATCCAGCTATGATTTTTTTTTTTATTGTCCCTGTTGAAAATGAAGGAAGCATTCTGATTGGTTGCTATGAGCACCGACTCCAGTTCCTTTGTACAAGTTCTGATTTCTCTTTATAGTTTTCTATCGCATTCACTACAGCGACGACCACCACTGCTCCAATCATCTCAAATCTGAACTCCGCTCCTCTGGATTTCTAGGGGTTAACCGTTTAATGCGTCAATTCCTAATTCTCCCCATATGGTTTGATCTGGTTTCAGAGAGTAGACTTGGCTGACGATCAAATCCCCCAAACAGTGGCTATGGAGGCCATCTGTTTAATATAGAGGTAGGGGGAGGGTGAGGAAGACACAAGTAGCGAAGAAACGGCATCTCCATTCACAGACTGTGTCAAAACTACAACCCCCAGCATGCACTTTCAGGCGGCGGGAGAGCCACAACTTGCTGACCTCCGCCACATATTCAATGTCTGAAACGGCGTGGAAGCAAGAAGCTGTCAGGCCATGCTGGGAGTTGTAGTTTCACAGCAACTGGAGAAACTACAACACCAGAAAGGGCATGCTGGGAGTTTTGGTGGAGGTACAATTTCCTAAGAGTGGCGTTTCATATGCCAGGTCTGAAACAGAAACCCGCTGTAGTAAAATGCGCTGCATTTGGTACATCTTGGCTGTCCGTACGCCATAAACTGAAAGCGACGTCGGCTACGTACTGGCGTATGTTGCCGCCATAATTTATGCCGATTTCTGAAGTCAATGAAAGTCAATTAGTCAGGCCTCGAGTGGCCCCACCTACTTTTTTGTTAGAAAAGTGGCGAGTGCGGCGTAAAATAAAAAAAGTCACAAATTATGTTACAAAACGGGCGCGCGCCAAAATGTGCAACTTTTGTTCCACCGAAAACTGGCGCAAAATTCATAATAAACCTACATTGTCTAAGACTACGTTGAAGCAAGAGACTGTCAGGCCATGCTGGGAGTTGTAGTTGCACAGCAGAACAAACTACATAGAACCCACAATGCAGTAGTTGGACCCCTGAGCCTGGTGACCGGTCCGAGCTGAGTCCATCACCGTGACCGACCACTGACGCTCCTCGGTCTCAGGGTTGCGATGGCAACGGTTCCTTCTCCGATGTGCGCTGAACTGTGATTACATTTTTTTATTGGTGATTGCAGTTGCAATGGACTCCGAATGAACAGTCTGTACTTGGCGAGGCCGGGCACATTCACTGACATGACGTGTTCTGACAGGACCCCGTGATTAAGCTTGCTGAACTTTTTTTTTTTTTTTTTTTTCCCACCGGCTAGAATATTTTTGGAACGCGCAATGTTCTAGTCTAAAATTATATTAATCCAGAATAGCAAAAAAAAATTGCATAGTTAATAGAATTAAATATAATATTTTTATATTACATTATTATTTTATGTCTGGAGAAATTGTGTAACTTTTATAAAAACAATTTTTAAACATTTTTGGAATGTAAACACTCGGCTGCCAATAAATCGGGATTCGTATCCAGGTATGGCTCATCTCACAACTGGTTAAGTCTCTTGGTGAAGTTTGGTGAGTACATGACTACTATTATGATATTTATTAATATTAGGACATGTCCCCATAAAATCCCCAAATACCTCAAAGGTGTTATCCAAAATGAGAAACAGAAGGTCTGCTTTTTTTTTCTTCTCCAGAAACAGCGCCACCTTTGTGCGTAGGTTGTGTCTGGTACTGCACCTGAATGTGAATGTGTTGCAATACCACACACAAGCCATAGACAAGAATGGCGCTGTTTCTGGGAAAAAAAAAAAGAACCCTTTTTATAATCCTGAACAACCAGTAAAGTTGCTTTTGTCCAGCTCACAACAACAATGTGGCAAATAGTCTCATGCTGTTAGATCGGCACTACTGCGGTGGCGTGTCCGCTGCAGGTCAGAGGTCGGCAGATACTGTATATATGTAGGACCCATAAATGCCGTATTGGCAATTCTGCACTAAGTGGTGATGTCATCAATAACGTCAACATTCTGACATTACCACATACATCCGTGCGCTAGTAATAACGTCACAATTATCACCATAAGGAATCAAATCAAGGCCGTCTCTGACCCCCAGGGTCCCCATCAGTGTGTAATTTTTAAAGTCCTGCTGGTTTCCCCTGGATGAGGAAAAGGTCATGGAACTCCAGATCAATTATTTTATTATCTTTTCATTCCTTCAAATATAATTTAATTTTGCTAATCATAAAACATTCATCTTTCATATGCATCTCGATATTTGATTTGCTTTTGTTGGAATGACTTGTACCTGAAAGTTAAACACAACCTCCATTTACAAGGTCATTTTCCTATTTGTCCTGTCCAAGAAAAATATCACTAATATGCTGCCAGCTCAGCTCATGACATAAGCGTTCTACTGATGCCTGCAAATTCTGTCTAGTTACGGGGCACCAGACTGGTACATCATGGAAATAATGTGGAGTAAGGAGCAGGGATTAGATTTACATTCTTATTTAGACCAGGGCTACAAGGACAACATTGTCATCTCCAGAAGCTTTACATTATGCCCCCTGGAGGTGAACACCGGCGGTACTGCCATATAAGCTGCTACGGGGCATAGTAGGGGGTCCAGCTAATGGAAAATGGCTGAAATGTCATGCAATGCTTCAGCAATTTAGTAATACAAAACCTCAGGTCCCTATATACTATGCAGCAGGCGTTCAAAAAGTCATAGGGCACAGGCCCTCATTCGGGTAATTATACCACCACATGACTTCCACATAATACTGCCATAAACTGCTCAACTAATACTACCATATAGTGCTTATATAATACCATCATACAATGCACAAACAATGTACCGTGTAATGCATATATAATACTGCCATACAGTGCACAAATAATGCAACCATATAGTACATATATAATACTGCCATACAGTGCACAAATAATGCCATCATGTAATGAATATATAATACTGCCATACAATGCACAAATAATGCCATTACGTGGTGCTTATATAATACAGTCACCCAGAGCACAAATAATGGCACCATACATTGCTCAAATAATTCCACCATGTAGTGCTAATATATTGCTGCCATATAGTGCATAAATAATGCGGTTATGTAGTGCTTATATAATACTTCCACACAGTGCACAAATAATCCCACCATATAGTGCTAATATATTACCGCCATACAGTGCGCAAATAATGCTACCATGTAGTGCATATGTAATACCGCTATCGAGTGCACAAAAAATGCCACCATGTAGTGCTCACATAATGGCACCATAAAGTGCTAATATATTACCACCATATTGTGCACAAATAATGCCATTATGTGGTGCTTATATAATACAGTCACCCAGAGCACAAATAATTCCACCATATAGTGCTAATATATTACCACCATATTGTGCACAAATAACGCCACCCTGTAATGAATATATAATACTGCCATACAATGCACAAATAATGCCATTACGTGGTGCTTATATAATAGTCACCCAGAGCACAAATAATGGCACCATATAGTGCATAAATAATACCACCATACATTGCTCAAATAATTCCACCATGTAGTGCTAATATATTGCTGCCATATATTGCACAAATAATGTTATTATGTAGTGCTTATATAATACTGCCACACACTGTACAAGTACTGCCACCATATAGTGCTAATATATCACCGCCATATAGTGCACAAATAATGCTACCATATAGTGCTAATATATTACTAGAAAACCTACAAAAACCTCAAAAACAGAAGAAACAGGGAGTCCCCACAAACTGTAGAACAACCAAAAAACATAGGGGACATAGCACCCACTATAGTATCTATAAATGTATAACTGACACGTATTTATATAAAATATTGTAATCTTTATTAGTACATGATAAATAACAATACGTGATATCAGAAAAGATAACAGTAATAAAAATAAGTCAGATTCCAAAGAAACAGCATCAGAGTGGTATAGATGAAATAATACCAAAGGGTATACAGAAAAAAAATATATTACTGCCATATATTGCACAAATAATGCCACCATGTAGTGCTTATATATGTTATTTAAAAAACGAAACATACGAAAATCACTAATAAATATAAGTTTTCCCACTTCTGGCAAGTTATTAAAAAAAAATTGCTTTGTCATTTTCTATTTCTATATTATTCTAGGAAAACTGGGTGACAACTAACAGCATCGCTATAACAACCGCTTTCCTAGACTCCCGAATAGCACATGTGCCCAGCTATGTAGAATATGGGAGCAGGAGATGTTTTACAATGTAGCTAGGCTGATTTGGCAGTCAGGAGTTTGGGAAAGCTGGGTGAGCACCTCAATATCATATTATATAAGTCAACAGAAGGCAACAATATTTATGATCTGTTAAAATCTATGAAAGGGTATAGCCAGTGACTGACTGGGTGCGCTGAGACTTGTAGTTCCACAGACCCTGTAAAGCGTCATGTAATGTGCTTATTGATAGACATATAGTCCCCAGGACCTCGGCAGATAAGGGTTAACATATAGGATCAATGAGAAGAGGTTCAGGTTGGCAATATTGTCTTTGTAAATCTACACCTGCCTATATCTACAATCAGAAAAAAAGAATTGAAGGGGAAACGACCAGAGGGTCCCACCACCCTACTATCCTACAAGGGTGTCGGTCGGGGGTAAAAATCTCCGGGCCTCCCTGTCCTGGGATATGTAGTGTGATGTAAAGCATCCGCATGGGACCATATTATGGCTTTTGCTGTAGGGTTCCCTATACATAAATGGATCCTTGGTTTGAGACCTAGATGGATATTTTATCTTTGTGGAGTAGCGTGGATCACCACATTCATTCAGCAATTGCTTTTCTCTGTGACAAGCTGCAGACAAAAGAATCATTGAGACGCCTTACTTTTCTGTGCCAATTTACTTATGGGAAAAGATAAATGTCCCCTATTATAAGCATTAAAGTTCCCATGAAAAGGCAGCGACTATACCGGCGGTCTATTGCGAGCGCAGACAACAGAATGTCCTGACTTCACTTTTAAAGGCACAGTACAGACAAAATACTAGTTGACCTATGTAAATAAGCAAATGATAACCTGAAGTTAAAGGAGAACTCCAGCCAAATGTATCTATATCTACCGTACCCGCACATTGTAAAGGCTTTAGGCTGGGTTCACACTTGAGTTTTTTGCAGGAGGAAAATCTGCCTCAAAATTCAGTTTGGAATTTTGAGTCAGATTTTCCTCTAGCCTGCACGCCGCAAAATACGCTTTCTCTGCCTCCCATTGATGTCAATGGGAGGTCAGAGGCATAAACGGCCGAAGATAGGATCAGTGGGAGGCCTTTTTTTGTCGCGTTTTGCGGCGCGGTTTCTGCGTCAAAAAACTCTGTGTGAACTCCCCCTTATGCTCTCTGTATTTACTGTCACAGTATGGTTTCTACATTGTATCAGCTTGTGGCTGTTCTCCCTAACAGATTTTTCCAAACCAACCAAAATGTGTCAGTCTCCGCCCCTTAATATGTTACTTTCCTTAAAAGGAAACCATCAGGTAACTAAGCTCCACCCAGACACTTTTTTTCTTCTTCATCTGGTACCAGCTATAAATGATCCTTATATGAGTAGAGGACTTCAGCCAGACGGTTATACTGGACGGGCAGCTGACTTACCTTTACTATTTTTTATGGGTGTTTTTTTTTGTTTTTTTTCTTGTTCTTTCTTTCCTTCACTTATAAAATGGGAAGAGGGACATCACCCAATGTTTTGATATGGACCCTCCACAAACCTTGATCCAGACCAATTTGTATACTGTGACAATGAGGCTGAGAATAGGACTATATATGAGGACCTGTTGAGCACTTCCATTTGGCCCTCTGGGTGGCATTTAGTCCTCTAGGGGCTACTTAGTGAGTATAATTACACCCCTAGTTCTGAAAGGACATGGCATGGAATCACTTATCTAAAGGAAAGTTGTCCTGGTGACAGATTATGTATGGTTGGTATACTCCACTTGAATGGGGTTGTCTAGTTTTAAAAAAACAAACAGTGTCATACACCCTATTAGGGTATTCTGAGTTAATAGGGGGTCAGACCCTTGGCCAGACTGGAGAGTGGTTACAAATATTGTCTCTCTCTCTGGAGGACCTGTAATGTCCTGCATTACGCGGACAACACATTGTTTAAATGGACACTGTGTAATGCTTAATTTCCCCTGTGGTGGCGCTGCAGGGAAATCTTACTGCCAAGTTACCTTACAGATTACAGGTGATCGCTGGGGTTTCCAGCAGGAGGGGACAGTTTGTGAGCAGCTTATTGTCAAGGAACCCTTCTAACTAGTAGGGATTGTCCAAATCTGAGAAACGTTTTCCGCAATCTACACCTGAAATGACTAAGGCAGCGTTCTTTCATACAGGAAAGTAAGAATAAGTCTAGAATTATTTCCCAAAAACTTCCATTAGCTATTTTATAATTGTTGAGAAGTCATGTTCTGGATAATAAGTCATCCTGAGCAGCGCAGCAACCAGACATTTGATCTCAAAGCCAAACCTAGAGTCTGCCGTCTATCCAGTTTCTTAAGAAGAAATCCTAAAAGTTTGTGTTCTTCAGTCTTCCCGTCCATAATATTCATTCTTGTCACGCAAGGTTATCCAAAGGACCAGCTGGCACCAGTGCATAGGAAACAGTGGTTCTGTGCCAGGCTAAACAAGCATATAAAACCGTCTCATCACAGAAAATAAAAGGTTTCATATATACCCTACAACAGTGGTCTTCAGTCGTTGTGAAACTACAACTCCTAGCATGCCCTGACAGTCTGCGGGAATCAGGGCATGCTTGGAGTTGTAGTTTTACAGATTTGAGACCATTGCACAGATATAACTCCCAGCATTGCCCTTCAACTTGAACTGGTATTAATACAGTAGATATCTTATACGCAGTATGTTCCCATAATAGTAACTGACCCATAGGTCACAATCCTTCTGTAAGAAATGGGAAAGGGTAGAAATAAGCACCAGGTCCTCCTCGGGGAAGAATCAGCATTAGCAGGTGGAGGCCCTTTGGTGTACATGACAAAGGAAAAAAAAAAAGCAGCTAATTTCTTATATCGGTGCATAAAGACTATGTTCACCTTCACAATCATTTGTTTTGCTCCAAAGCTTCTACAGCTCCTATGTGGACCGATGTGTCACCATGGTAACAGACAACAAACGAACCCTGTGTAGTCTGATCCTGCAGTCATACTTTTTTCTATGTATTCTCTACTTGTTGCTAATCTATTAAATGTAAATTAGCAAAAAGTAGAGGACTGATAGAATAAAGTATAACTGCAGGATCAGATTACACACGGTTTGTTGCCTGTTATTATGGAAACACATAGGTCTGCATATTAGCTGTAAACACAAAACGGTAAGGACATTTTAATCATGACTCTGTGCAAAGTTGATTCATTTCTCATTTTAGATACATTGGGACAATACAAATTCTGCTGAAGCTTCCAGTTCCGTCTTCTGGCAGGTTCGGTGTTCTTAAAGAGACATTTCAAATAACCACCCACATCAATCTTCACACATATATAACTATTCAAGCTTTATTGGGTGTCATCATTGATGCAGATTGTGGTTGTTTAGATAAACATAATGTCCATATGATAAGGCTGAACCTCCAGAGCAAGGGTAGAAAGTGTTGTCATGGGGACACAACAGAAGTGGGGGCGCAGGCTTTTTTTTCTGTAATTTATTTTTGGTAGTTCTCCTTTAAGCAGTAAATAATGGGCTTACTACGTGAAATAAAACATTTATGGTCATTATTCGCTCTGTTTATAACTGTGTCCGGCTTTTATAAACTTAATAATGGCTTTACTGCAGGAAGATGGGACACTTATGGTCATTATTTTAACTGTTTAGACTTGCGCCTCAGTTTTTATAAACTGTACTTAAATCATGTACAAACTTTTATACAGACATAAAAAAAATCTGCCCATCCGATGACCAGTAGACGAGGCTTATATTAAATAACCGCTTCCTGATAAGGATGAAGGTTATTGAATACAGGGTTGGATTGGATTTTCTTTGTCATATCCGATCGTGGTTTAACTTAGGCTACGTTCACATCTGCGTCAGGGCTCCGTTCCGACGTACGGTATTCATAGCGTCTCAACGACAGAGACAAACTGAAACCATTGACACCGGATCTGTCACCATTGAAATCCACGGTGATGGAAACGGAAACCTTTGGTTTCAGTTTGTGTCAGTCAGGGCTCCGTTCAGATGGAACGTCGGAACGGAGCCCTGACGCAGATGTGAACATAGCCTTAAAGTCTATCTTATCTCCATTTACTTTGCTATTACATGCAACCTATTGTCCTTTGTTATTAGCCTTTAATGTTGGAGAGAAAGTGTGTTCGTTAACATTATAACTGACATCCAGTAATATGTTTCCTGCCATAATAATCCTGAATAAAAAACTGATTTTATTTTTTTTCTGGGATCATTGTTGTATCTTTTTATGTAATGCACTTGTATGAAATGACGAGAAGCGGAGGAAGGGAAGTGACAATTGCTCTGGGGACATTTTAGGCGCAGGAGCGCTTTGTAAACCTATTCAGCTGATAACCTGAAAAATTACTATATTTACTCCACCGACACTAACTACTATAATAATGCACCCTATATACAAGAATATAACTACTATAATACTGCCCCTATATACAAGAATATAACTACTATAATACTGCTCCTATATACAAGAATATAACTACTATAATACTGCCCCTATATACAAGAATATAACTACTATAATACTGCCCCCTATATACAAGAATATAACTACTATAATACTGCTCCTATATACATGAATATAACTACTATAATACTGCCCCTATATACAAGAATATAACTACTATAATACTGCTCCTATATACAAGAATATAACTACTATAATACTGCCCCCTATATACAAGAATATAACTACTATAATACTGCTCCTATATACATGAATATAACTACTATAATACTGCCCCTATATACAAGAATATAACTACTATAATACTGCTCCTATATACAAGAATATAACTGCTATAATACTGCTCCCTATATACAAGAATTGGACTACTATAATACTGCCTCCTATATACTAGAATATAACTACTATAATACTGCTCCTATATACAAGAATATAACTACTATAATACTGCTCCTATATACAAGAATATAACTAATATAATACTGTCCCCTATATATAAGAATATAACTACTATAATACTGCCTCCTATATACAAGAATATAACTACTATAATACTGCCCCCTATATACAAGAATATAACTACTATAATACTGCCCCCTATGTACAAGAATATAACTACTAGAATACTGCCCCCTATATACAAGAATATAACTACTATAATACTGCTCCTATATACAAGAATATAACTACTATAATACTGCCTCCTATATACAAGAATATAACTACTATAATACTGCTCCTATAAACAAGAATATAACTACTATAATACTGCCCCTATATACAAGAATATAACTACTATAATACAGCCCCTATATACAAGAATATAGCTACTATAATACCGCCCCTATATACAAGAATGTAACTACTATAATACTGCTCCTATATATAAGAATATAGCTACTATAATACTGCCCCCTATGTACAAGAGTATAACTACTATAATACTGCCCCCTATGTACAAGAATATAACTACTATAATACTGCCTCCTATATACAAGAATATAACTAATATAATCCTGCCCCCTATATATAAGAATATAACTACTATAATACGGCCGCCTATATACAAGAATATAACTACTATAATACTGCCCCCTATATACAAGAATATATCTACTATAATACTGCCCCTATATACAAGAATATAGCTACTATAATACTGCCCCTATGTACAAGAATATAACTACTATAATACTGCCCCCTATATACAAGAATATAACTACTATAATACTGCCCCTATATACAAGAATATAACTACTATAATACTGCTCCTATATACAAGAGTATAACTACTATAATACTGCCTCCTATATACAAGAATATAACTACTATAATACTGCCTCCTATGTACAATAATATAACTACTATAATACTGTCACCTATATACAAGAATATAACTACTATAATACTGCTCCCTATGTACAAGAATATAACTACTATAATACTGCCCCTATATACAAGAATATAACTACTATAATACTGCCCCCTATGTACAAGAATATAATTACTATAATACTGCCCCTATATACAAGAATATAACTACTATAATACTGCCCCTATATACAAGAATATATCTACTATAATACTGCCCCCTATGTACAAGAATATAACTACTATAATACTGCCTCCTATATACACGAATATATCTACTATAATACTGCCTCCTATGTACAATAATATAACTACTATAATACTGTCACCTATATACAAGAATATAACTACTATAATACTGCCTCCTATATACAAGAATATAAGTACTATAATACTGCCCCTATATACAAGAATATAACTACTATAATACTGCCCCCTATGTACAAGAATATAACTTATATAATACTTCCCCTATATACAAGAATATAACTACTATAATACTGCCCCCTATATACAAGAATATAACTACTATAATACTGCCCCTATATACAAGAATATAACTACTATAACACTGCCCCCTATATACAAGAATATAACTACTATAACACTGCCCCCTATATACAAGAATATAACTACTATAACACTGCCTCCTATATACAAGAATATAACTACTATAATATTGCCCCCTATATACAAGAATATAACTACTATAATACTGCCCCCTATATACAAGAATATAACTACTATAATACTGCCCCCTATATACAAGAATATAACTACTATAATACTGCCCCCTATATACAAGAATATAACTACTATAATACTGCTCCTATATACAAGAATATAACTACTATAATACTGCCCCTATATACAAGAATATAACTACTATTATACTGCTCCTCTATACAAGAATATAACTACTATAATACTGCTCCCTATATACAAGAATATAACTGCTATAATACTGCCCCTATATACAAGAATATAACTACTATAATACTGCCTCCTATATACAAGAATATAACTACTATAATACTGCCCCCTATATACAAGAATATAACTACTATAATACTGCTCCTCTATACAAGAATATAACTACTATAATACTGCTCCCTATATACAAGAATATAACTGCTATAATACTGCCCCTATATACAAGAATATAACTACTATAATACTGCCCCCATATACAAGAATATAACTACTATAATACTGCCCCCCTATGTACAAGTATATAACTACTATAGTACTGCCCCTGTATACAAGACTATAACTACTATAATACTGCCTCCTATATACAAGAATATAATTACTATAATACTGCCCCCTATATACAAGAATATAACTGCTATAATACTGCCCCTATATACAAGAATATAACTACTATAATACTGCCTCCTATATACAAGAATATAATACTGCCCCCTATATACAAGAATATAACTACTATAATACTGCTCCTCTATACAAGAATATAACTACTATAATACTGCTCCCTATATACAAGAATATAACTGCTATAATACTGCCCCTATATACAAGAATATAACTACTATAATACTGCCCCCATATACAAGAATATAACTACTATAATACTGCCCCCCTATGTACAAGTATATAACTACTATAGTACTGCCCCTGTATACAAGACTATAACTACTATAATACTGCCTCCTATATACAAGAATATAATTACTATAATACTGCCCCCTATATACAAGACTATAACTACTTTAATACTGCCCCCTATATACAAGAATATAACTACTATAATACTCCTCCTATATACAAGAATATAACTACTATAATACTGCCCCTATATACAAGAATATAACTACTATAATACTGCCTCCTATATACAGGAATATAACTACTATAATACTGCTCCCTATATACAAGAATATAACTACTATAATACTGCTCCTCTATACAAGAATATAACTACTATAATACTGCCCCCTATATACAAGAATATAACTACTATAATACTGTCCCTCTATACAAGAATATAACTACTATAATACTGCTCCCTATATACAAGAATATAACTGCTATAATACTGCCCCTATATACAAGAATATAACTACTATAATACTGCCCCCATATACAAGAATATAACTACTATAATACTGCCCCCCTATGTACAAGTATATAACTACTATAGTACTGCCCCTATATACAAGACTATAACTACTATAATACTGCCTCCTATATACAAGAATATAATTACTATAATACTGCCCCCTATGTACAAGAATATAATTACTATAATACTGCCCCCTATATACAAGACTATAACTACTTTAATACTGCCCCCTATATACAAGAATATAACTACTATAATACTCCTCCTATATACAAGAATATAACTACTATAATACTGCCCCTATATACAAGAATATAACTACTATAATACTGCCTCCTATATACGGGAATATAACTACTATAATACTGCTCCCTATATACAAGAATATAACTACTATAATACTGCTCCTCTATACAAGAATATAACTACTATAATACTGCCCCCTATATACAAGAATATAACTACTATAATACTGTCCCTCTATACAAGAATATAACTACTATAATACTGCCCCTATATACAAGAATATAACTACTATAATACTACCCCTATATACAAGAATATAACTACTATAATACTGCTCCTATATACAAGAATATAACTACTATAATACTGCCCCCTATATACAAGAATATAACTACTATAATACTGCTCCTATGTACAAGGATATAACTACTATAATACTGCCCCCTATATACAAGAATATAACTACTATAATACTGCCCCTATATACAAGAATATAACTACTATAATACTACCCCTATATACAAGAATATAACTACTATAATACTGCTCCTATATACAAGAATATAATTACTATATTACTTCCCCTATATACAAGAATATAACTACTATAATACTGCTCCCTATATACAAGAATATAACTACTATAATACTGCCACCTATTTAAGAATATAACTACTATAATACTGCCCCTATATACAAGAATATAACTACTATAATACTGCCCCTATATACAAGAATATAACTACTATAATACTACCCCTATATACAAGAATATAACTACTATAATACTGCTCCTATATACAAGAATATAACTACTATAATACTGCCCCCTATATACAAGAATATAACTACTATAATACTGCTCCTATGTACAAGGATATAACTACTATAATACTGCCCCCTATATACAAGAATATAACTACTATAATACTGCCCCTATATACAAGAATATAACTACTATAATACTACCCCTATATACAAGAATATAACTACTATAATACTGCTCCTATATACAAGAATATAATTACTATATTACTTCCCCTATATACAAGAATATAACTACTATAATACTGCTCCCTATATACAAGAATATAACTACTATAATACTGCCCCCTATTTAAGAATATAACTACTATAATACTGCCCCTATATACAAGAATATAACTACTATAATACTGCCCCCTATTTAAGAATATAACTACTATAATACTGCCCCTATATACAAGAATATAACTACTATAATACTGCCCCCTATTTAAGAATATAACTACAGCTTTAAGTAAATAAGACGTACTTTAACAGACTCTGCACTGTAACTGGATATATTTTTCTGTCACTTGCTCTATTTTTATTTCACATTTTTAACCGTCTAGTGAATGGAAACAATGCCTAATTAATGGAAACTCTTACAGATGATTCTTCCCCCTCCCCCGAGTACAGGACACATCTCCAGTGACACCTTTGATAAAATAAAGCTTAAATTGTTAACGTTTTCCGTTGGTTGATTTTGGAGACCGTAAAAAACAATAAATTGTGTCTATCTGAAGGACGGTGCATTCTTATGAAATCAATGAGAATTCAAACAAATCTCCTAGTAAAACACTAGAATGTTTTTGTCCAACACAAATAATTTAATAAATTACGAGCTTTTGTGCTGTGATTGTTTCTTTTGAAGGAGAATGCCACCAATTGGGGTAAATAAAGCTGAGGGGGCTCCAGAGCAATGATTAAAATCGGACAGGACGACTTGATTCTTATTTTCCCCCATCTTCTTTCTATGATCCTTGGTTCTCCACAGTACTTAAGGTAAGGCTTTCAGCCAATCTGGGTGGGCCCCTTTCACCCAAGGGGCCCCATAGCAGCTGCCTCTATGGTACGTGTGCCCTTGATACCACCTAAAAGTGCAGATTCATGAGTTTGCAATGTGTAAGCCACAATTGGGGGCATCATAGAGATATATAAGGGAGGCACGGTAGTAGAGAGCATAGTCCCGTAGTGGGCAATTAGTAGCCTGAGGGGGGCATGGTGAGTTATCTCACCATAACAACTACTGTATATTTGTTAATTCAGGGCATATGGACGTCAGAGGGGGGTCCACCACTCGTGCCCCTTCTCGTTTGGAGAGTCGCCTTTGACTGACTCGGTGTGTCCATTCATTACATGGACAGCCATTTAATGTCATGCTGTGGCCACTGCAGAAGAAAAATACTGTATTTTTGGCTGTGGCTTTTCCTGGCGATAGAGGGAAGGCAACCCCTTTAAGGTACTCACCCGCCGGTCGCTTTCCCCCACTTAGGAGAGAAAAACATGTAGCAGGGAAGCAAACTGAACCCACTTGTGCAGTCACCTCTCTGCTGCAAACAGGCATCATGAAATATTTATTGTAATGTACTCAGGGGCGGATCTATATTTCAGATACGCCCCTGAGTACATTACATTAAATATTGCTTGATCCCATGATATACTGTAGATTTATAGGGGGTGAATATGATGCAGTTGCACCCGGGCCTTGTTGTCTGTGGAGGTCCAATGGCCTCTTTGACACAAAGGAAGACACTAGTATTATAAATGACACCTGGAAGGTGGGTGGGTTTTTGCATTGGGGCTCGGTTAGCATAGACTATGCATTTATATGGAGCATGGGTGACTCTGTGACCGTATGATAGCTTCGGAGCCACTACAAATTGGGGCTCTAACTTAGAGATCAGAACAACTGTCTGACATAGAAAGAAAAGTACTTAACATTTCGGGGGAGCCCTTTTCTGCGGTTCGGAACTGACCCCCATTGTGTTTCTCTTTTTAATATCTAGCAACTAAACAGCAAACCATAAGAAAGTTAATTATTCTTATCTTAAATGTCATACTTCCTCCGATGAATTTCTTTCATAGTCCACAAAAAACAAAATTTTGAAAACGTCTGTAGGAGGCGAGAGAAAGGCCCATTGTCTGGTCTGGTGCGGAGACCATTGGTCAGTGTGTAGAACAGTCTGAGTTTTACCAGTTTTCTGTCTTTTATGGCAATGAATTCATTATTTGTTCATAACCCAGAGCTTTTTCCCCCCATTGGAAGTAAAGAGCGGCCCGTTCCCTCTAACCCTGGAGATGATACAGCTAAAATACTTCACACAAAGCCCCCAAAACCTTCAAAATCCAAATCAATAGGGACTGGAGAGAGGGATGAAGGCAGTAAGACCATAAGGCGGCTGCTGTAAGATTCTTTGTCTGGGGATATTTTCTTGCATTTGTCTTCAATATGTTTCTGTACTGGAAAAAACGGGGAGCTTATGAACTTGAAACAATCCCCACATCCCTGACGGAGCTGGGCTACAGTGCTGTGGAGCGCTTCTCCTGGAGTTCATCCCTGGATATCATTGAGGATCTTGCGGGTAGGTCACAGCGAGATACTTGGAGATAAATACACAAAATTATTTATCTCATACAAGATTTTTTCAGAGTGGCAAATTAGCCATCAGTGATGCTGCAGTTCATCCCCCTCCTTGGGGGTGACTCAAAGTTTTATATTTACTTGTAATTATTACTTTTGTTTTTTTGACATATGGTATTATAAATTTGGTGCCATTTGTCACCCTGCCACTTTATGGTTTTGTGTCCGCAATATGTTGTTATTATAAATTATTTTCTTTTTGTTTTTTTTTCAAAATTGTTACCACTAGGTGGCAGTGTTCTATTGTGTTTATAATATATATTTTCAGTACGTTATCAGAAGTAACAAAGTAGCTGCAATCACTTTCACGTATTAGATCGAAAAATATAACAAAACAGAGTTTACCTTGTAGGTCCTATCTACTCCGACGTGTGTCCTGGTATATGAAGGTCCTGTAGTTTCAGCAAAGTGGTTGCTTTGAGGGATTGTTCAGAATTAGAAAAACATGGCTGCTTTCTTTCAGACAGTGCCACATCTGTCCATGGGTTGTACCTGGTGTTGCAGCTCATCTCAATGAAGTGAATGGGGCTGAGCTGCAGTACCACACACAACCTGTGGACAGGTGTGGCGCTGTTTTTGGACAAATACAGCCATGTTTTTCTGATCCTGGACATCCCCTTTAAATAAACTTCATGAAGATGGTTTTAAAGATACAATTTGTTGCTTTTTATGAGTTCATATACTTTTAGTGTTTATTTTATCATGGGTGAAAGAATAAGAAACCTCAAAGCTAGACAGAGATTTGCCGGTAAGAACTTTTAAAGCCTGTTTTCAGCTGGCATAAGAATGTAGGTTTTTATTTTCTATGTGAGGATATGGTTAGATAGTTTTGTAATCCTCTGACTGATCTGGCTGCTTGATTTAGTCAGGGTCAGATATAGTACAGAGCAAAGAGGACATTTTCCTGTGACCCTTTTTCCAGCTTCAGAAAATTACGATTTTAAAATGAGCAGCCGGGCCATAAGCTGAACCTTCCGGTTGGTGGCCGTCCACAGATAGGTGATAAATATCTGATCTGTTGGGGTTCGACCGCTAGGACCCCCACCAATCACGAGAATGGACTTACCCTGACTTTCCCATAGGAATGGAGCATTAGTGCACATAATCGACCACCGCTCCATTTATTTATATGGGGCTGCCGAAGAAAGCACAAGGTAAACCATTGCTCGTGATCGGAGGGGTTCCCAGCGGTCGGACCCCCACAGATCAGATATTCTTCACTTATCCTGTCGACTGGTGATTGGATTATTGAAAAACCCCTTTAAATGCCACTAGAAGAGGCTTAGGCCAACCCATATGAAGTGGAGACTGCGGTTGTATTTACTTTAAAAGAAGACTAGTCCGTTCTCCTGACAGGTCTGTTTTAGTAGATACTTGTATTTCCCATGAAATAACAATTTTTGATCATCTTTTCTTAGAACTGTGCCGTGTGCTGTTCCTCTGTTATTCCTCCTGGAAATGTATGAATGTCAATAAGAGAGACTAGACATGGACCGCACATCCACTGTATACTATGATCAATTGCGGCTAGGCAAAATTATTAAACATGAACGAGAGGTTCTTTGTAACATTTTGATCAAATTGTATGCAAGCCCACTTGCCACTTTACGGCGACCTCTTGAAAGTGGGTCCCTACTCTATCGGTTGCAGCACCGCGTGGCGGTCACCGTCACTGCAGCACCGCTCCCTCCTGGAAACGTATGAATAGATGGCCATGTCCCTCCACAGTCTGACCGTGTCAGAACTGATTGGAGAGTGTCAGAGTGTGAAGAGAAATTTCTCTTTGAAAAGGGGAATACATTTACAGGAGGAATAACAGAGGAACAGCACAATGCAGAGTTCTAAGAAAAGATGCTCCAGAATTATTATTTCTTGGGGATTGCAAGTATTTACAACACAGACATGTCACAAGAGCGGGCATGTCCTCTTTAACAAAACAGGAATTTGCACTTTAAGGTATGTATATGTAGTAACCCAGTAATAGACTGATATTATATATTCTACACGTTCAAAATATCCATATTGATCTCGTTACAATCATCAAGAATGTCTTGCCTGTACACTTCATATGCAATTCTAGCTTTAATGGTTAATTATTTACTCAGGGGTGGAGCTAGGGGGAGGGGCATGGGTGCTGGGTGCCAGGGAGGAACCAACAAGCAGCTCTGCCTTGGCCAGGGGATTTAGTTACAGGGCTAGTGCAGTGAATTGAATCTTTGCCCCGAGTACAGGAAAGCCTGACTACGTCTCTGCATCTGTACGTGAGGGCAATAGAATAATGTCTTACAAGGCAACGTTATTTTATGTCAAGTTCAAAGCTGGAGTCATAGACGACTGTGGTCCCGGTCTGAAAGATCAAAGCCGATTGCAGCGTTTTAACAGTATTTAGAAAGCAGTGATTTAATAATAGCACTTGGTGTAAGATAATCGCAAACATTAAATTGTATAAAGAATTATAACAGGATTATTAATTATCCGCTAAAATCGCCGCGTTGATAAATCATCCTTGGAAATTCCTGTATAACTCTTTCTGTTGGCTTGTAAACTAAGAATAAATATTCAGATAAAACAAAATTAATTTTACCCCTTTAATTATTCCATAGTGTCACATGGAGTCTGGGGCTTCGGTCACACTTGCCGGTAGAGATATAGTTAATAGCCGCAGTACTACCGTGCAATTGCCTTTGAGTCATGCTTCATTCTTATTTCTACCTGAGACATATATAGTGTGGCAAAAATTGTTCTCCTGTTCTGACACCAGAATGGTGTCTCTTGCCCATACTGATACAATGTAACAAACTACAGCTGTGTGAGCACGACTAGGTCAGGATTAACCAACTGTAAACAAGAATGATTCTATGCACTAACAATAAGCCGAGATCTTCAAAAAATGATCAATGGCTCTTCCATATAATGCATAGAAGAGCCAGGACCTAGAAGGGGAGATACTTTTTTGCAGCAGCTCCCCTTTATGGCAGAGCAGGAGATCTCTCTCTATCATATCCATTTGCCTTGATAAGACATTTGGACATATAAAGCAGAAAACCACTTTAGTTCCAAACTGCCCCTAGAAGCAACTGTCCACCAGGAGGTCCTCGGGGTACAACACGGGGTCCATAACAATGACTTACCAAGTTTAATGTGGAAGGAGTTGACTGTCCTACACAGACCCCGCATCTCAACCCCATCAAACACCTCTGGGAAAAATTGGATCATTGACTACAAGACCTTATCACCCAACACTAGTGCCCAATATCACGAATGCTCTCATGGGTGAAGATGCAAAATCCTTCCTAGAAGACTAAAGGCTTCAAGGAATAGAAGGGACAACTTCTATTAATTGCCAATGGCGTACATCCCATAGAGGCAGAGAGATGAGGCCCAGCCTAGTTGGTCCAATCCTCTTTACTATTGGGTGCGGAGGACTTTTGTAGGACTCCTCTCTCCAGAGGAACTGCATTGTTAATCAAAGGGGCATGGAATTAGCCAATGGGTCATAAAATGGGCACAAAGGGGAAAAAAATCGGCAGGCCCTTCTTTCCTGGGTTCCAAACCCGTCACCCAATTGGGGCCCAATTTGATCTTTGCTATGGGTCCTCCTCTTTTCTATGTTTGCCACTGTTAATGGTCATGTTTTGGGACTGTGTTGGTAGGCAAGCTCTTATGTTTGGGGGTCACATACTTTTGGCCATGTGGTATACAGATTTTAGGCTTACAAATAATCCATAACCACATAAAAAAGATGTATTTATTTTCAAGCTGCAGGATTCAGAAATAGATAGATTTTCTTTTTATTGTCCAGAAGAATAAGGTCATTCTTGCCCCATTAACGTCCTAGTAATTGGCGCATCAATGAAAGTATTTGTGTTCCCCGCTCCCTCCTCCTCCCTATCCTTTATTGTCTTATTTCGCCCCCATGAAAGAATGCCTTGTGTGCTCAAAATATTATTCATAACAGGGCAAAAAAATGAAAATGTATCATGTCTGCGCCCGATGGAAGCCGGCCACAACCATGTGAGTTCTCTTTGTAACGCGGCCGTGCACAGTTGTATATTGTCTCATTTACAAATGGCTTTAAACTGTGGGTAGAAAAGCTTCTCAATATGCACATAACTCCGAGGAATAATGCAAGTTTTTGCTGAGGTTTGTCCATGGTAAATTCCATAACTTGAGACGAGCAGAGAAAAACAGCTGTGAAAATGTTTCCCTATCTGGTTACACCAGTGGTCATTTAAGAAAAACAGACCGTTTCCTCAAGCAACCAATCAGATAGTAGCTGAAATCTCCCAACAATCCCTGCTTGTTCGGAGTCTGCCCTGATTTGCATTCTAGAAGGTGTCGCCTTTACACCATCTGATATATGAGAAACTACATCATGGGAGCTCATCTTGGCCGTTAGGGACGTGTTTGTCAACAAATTTGTTGACGGTTTCCAATAACAACCAGAAGAATTGTGAGTGCAGCTCTGGCTTATAATACAAGCTGTAACTCATGATCGGTATAAATTAAGTCTTGCAATGTATTTCTAAAGTGACAATCTTATTTGTAGATTATGTCAAATTATAGATGGTGTTTTCTGCCGGCTGGCTATTCTCTTTAAAACCCAACTCCACTCAAAAAGTAAAAGATTTAGGTTCGAACCTCAATATTCCTCTTCCTCCTTCTCCCATTTCATATTTCTAAGGATATGAGAAGTTGCTTGGTGGGGTCCTCACAATGGAGATCTTCTTTAACTTTTCCTGCACGTGCTTGGATAGTCTGGACACTGTGGCCACCAGTGATTGCTTCGACTTACTGACTGACCCTGCAGAGACGCTCTTTTATTAGACAGAACTTTTTGTCTATTGTTGAGCACCTACGGTATTAGGGCAGTCTCTTCCCTTTTTGTCTTTGCAGGAAAGTTGCTGTCTGCCTAAGATCAACCAATATGGTCTGGACCTATTTCCTCCAGGAAAACAGGTTTCGAAAGGAACTCTTCTGACCATTTGACCTAGACCTTCTTTTTTTTTTTTTTTACTTCGCCAAACTGGGCTCATCTGACTAGGCTATTGTTTCCTATAGCAGCGCATGGAAGTCGTTCTGAGGTTCTTGATGAAAACCCGAGGACGGTAGACTCTACTCTTCCTGGTGTCGACTCAAGGTGGTACTTGTAAATCTACTGCCACACGTTCCTCAGAAGTGCTTCATGGCTTCTCAAGTCTAGCAATCAGTTGTGGTCCCGACTTATGCAAACTTTGGGTACATCTCAATTTTTCTGAAATTGGAAGGAAACTTTAAGGGGCTATGACCGGGTTAATCTGTCTTCTGTAAGGTTGACTTCTGATCTCATAGCTTACATTCCCCTCTGGATCTTCTGCTTCCTGACCTATGATATGAGAACACCTGCCATTGTCTTCATCTTTCTAAGAATAGTTTTCAATATAGAACATCTCTGTCTAATAATGCTCCAAGCTCCGTCCTATCTCCTCATCTCTAGGGCTTCCCTACTAAATCCAATTTTCATAACCTCTGTTGAAGTTCTGAAATCCTCAGCTATTTCGGACTAGGAGTCTCTGTCAAAGCCGAGGTCTTGAGATACCAAGTCTCCAGCAATGTCCACAAACACTATAATTTCATACAATTTTACAGCTCATAAATCTCTCCTTATAGATATTCCCTTCTGAATCTCCGAAAGATTTTCTTTTTATCTGCCTGACACAGTATTACTAAAACATCAAAAGATTTTGTGAAAATTTTTATTTTTGTCCTTAACTCCCTGAGCACATTTCTAGAATAATTTAGACATGAAAGTGAAGGAGTAAATTAAATTCTGAGTAATTACATTTCACTGTTATTATTCGGCCCTGCGTCGCCTTAGTGGTACTGATTGAACGGAAAAGACAAACAATGTCTATAGCGCTTTGCCTTCTTGTAAAGAAGTTGTATCTTCATTAATTAGGCTTAGGTTATGTGGAGACAATGTGGACGTCTTCATGTGAGCCGAAATCTTCAGATATTTTAAGCACCAACCCTATTCCGACCAGAAATGCCACCAAAAACACCTAGAATCTCCCCTTTTATGCAAATCGGCACAAGCCACGCCTCTTTTCCATCCCATAGTCTCACAAACAATATTCACTTTTGGGAGGCATGCTGTATATATAGGAAATCTATTGCGAACAGGAACCCAAAATTACAACATTTGAATCTGAAATCAGCTTTGCCCCACTCGAGAACACCCCCAAAATATCACCCTTTTTAATGCAAATTAGCACAATCTCCAGCCCTCTTGTTCTGGTTTGTGAGATAGTGAAGCGAAAATCGGGACTGTTGGTTCGACTTGTAACCTCATAACAAAACACATGAATTTATAGAACGTTTCCCTTTAAAATAAAAAAATAAATAAAACAACACTCCGTGGACCATCTGTTAATTTTTATTCAGCGACTTTCTGGTGACAACCAATATGGCCGCTCAACAGAGGTAGTCACCCAGTATTTCCATACTCCTGAATGGAATGAAATCTGCCTTATAATGCAGTCATTTATTACATGGGTGTTGAGACCTCCAGTGATCAGCAAAAATCTGAGGGTGAACCTGGCAACAAGTGTTCAATTTCCCTGCAGCACCACCACAGGTGAAATGAAGCATTACATCATTAAAAAGAATGGGCTGCTGGGTCCTTCAGGGCAATAAAGAGGCTCCTTGTCATTGCACTCAGCTGTTAGAAGAGAGTCCTAAATGGGGGACCCCAGCTATTAATGTGGATATGTCATCAGACTATACTGCCCTATATAAGGGGAACATATTATGGGGACAGGTCCATTCTCCTATTCGCCAAAATGGTACAAAATAATATTGTGCCGTTTGACTAATAGGAGCGTTCAAAGAATACACTGGTGTTTTCATGAGGGGAGCGCACCTCCCGCCTCCCGCTTATTTAGGGCAGCATAGTCTATTGACAGATCCGCTTTATCTGAGAATTCCCTAATAGGGTATTTTCAAAAATCCCGCAACCCCTTTAAATACCCAGGTAAGAGTTAATTCTAGATTTATCCGACTATTTTTCTTCAGGGATCATCCAAAATACTGTCAAGCTTCCTGTGCAGTTTCTGGAATGATGTGTATGATTATAATTCGGGGCATTTCTATATTTAGTCTTTTCAGAGAAGTCATGAAAACAATGTTATCACCTTGAGGAACAGATTTATACTTTTTAAATCTGTTTGAGGGAAATATACGAAGGAACGCCAAACAATTTTCCACCCCAAGGATTTCAAAAATATCTTTGACATATTTTGTCAACAATGACGAGCAATGGAAAGAATGAACCTGTTTCTGCAGTCGATTCACAATTTATGGATGTTTCCTGGTTTAAGAGAAAAATTCTGTCGACTTTAAAGGGGTATTTGTAAAATCATAAATGACCACCTATTCACAGAATAGGTGATCATTTTCTGATCGCTGGGACCCCCACCGATCAGAAAACGATCACCTATACTGTGGATCGGTAGTAAGTTATGATTTTTTTGAATGGTGTAAGGTCCAAAAACATTCACAACCCTATTGTACATTGCGTAAACCACTAGATGAAAATCTGTATACAGGGCCGGCTCGAGGTGTATGGTTCTTGTAAACCTTTGGTCTGATAAACAGTGAGCATATTGACCTAGATGGTCATGGGCCCTCCAAACTCAGTTGGCCCTGGCAACTGCTGAGCTTTGCCTAATGCTAATGCCTAGAGTCGGCCTTAGGAGTGTGTCACCTATGCGATTGCACTGGGCATATAGATTGTCTCTGCTGTAGGGGTGCCTGAGATAGCATGGCACTTGAAGTTTGTGACCACTATTAGGCCCAGTGCACACTGAGCTTTTTGACACTGATATTGACCCGGAAGGCGCGTCATAATCAGCGCCAAAAAATGGCGTTTTTTTCAGCGGCGGCTTTTAGCCGCTTGCAGTAAAAAAAGTGACTTGTTCTTTCTTGCCGCGGTTCCGTCCCTGATCTCCCATTGAAATAAATGGGAGGCAGAGAAAGTGTTTTTCGCTGCGTTTACTCAATGGCCGCGAATGAAAAACATTGCAAATACCACGGTAAGAAAGTGCAGGCAGATCAAAATCTGCCTCAATATTCCTGAAGGAACTTTGATGCAGATTTTTTTTCTATCTGCAAAATCCTCAATGTGATTTTGCAGGGCCTAAGGGTCAATGCGCACGTTGCGTATCATGTGCGGTTTTGCCTGCGTATGTCCACGCTGCTGTATTTTTTGGGACATAAATTGACCCTAAATATTATTATTAATTGTATAGTAGTAATATTCAGACATTGTACAGCAGTGTTATTAGATAACTTTTTCTATGGAGCCGTTATTTGATTGTGTGTAGGTATTATAAGGCCTAGTTCACACAAAGTTTTTGGACAGGCAGAAAAATTCTGCCTCAAAATGTCTTTAGGCAGGATTTAATTGCCAGCGTTTTTGGAAGCTTTTTTTTTCTTTTTGGCCTGTGCCCATTGAATCAAATGCAAAAACCGCAGACAAAAAACGTCATAAAAAAAGGCTCAGAAAGTCCCCGTGGGCTTTATCTGCCTCCCATTGATATCAATGGGAGGTCAGAGGCAGAAAGCTCGGAGAAAGAGCATGGTGCTTATGTGTTGTCCGCAAGCGGCCGAAAGCCGCCCGGGGGAAAAACGCCTCTGTCTCCCATTGAAATCAACGGGGGGTGGTTTCCGCATCAAAATCAGTGCCAAAAAAACTCTGTGTGAACTGACCCTTTGAGCACTGTCTGCTGGTATTGACTTGTTGCACGCTATTTAGGCACAGTACTGTATATGATCTTTTTCCAGCTTAGCTGCATTGCCTAATGGAAGTCTCAGGTAGTCTGAAATCTACCTCCTGTCTTATCAAAGGCTCAGGTTGCTGATCTCTCTTCCCCCATACTTTACACTGCAGCTCTGCCTGTTAAGAATGACTACTATAAGCACAAGTTCACCATAATACAAGTCACTGTATGGAGAATAATTTAAAAATAATATTCTCCCTATATCTTCACTAAATATAAACGTTCCTGAATAATATATATTTTTTTAATTTCCAAAAATTTCATTTTGTGATAGTTTGTGCTCTATTTCTGTTTTATATCAGGTCTGATCTTTTATGGATATTTATATGCAGTCATGTGTTTATATAGACAGAGCAGCATGCAGTAATAATTTCACACAATGTATAATGACTCATTCCCTGGACATAAATCTCAGCTCCCGTACGTAGTGGACAGTAGAAAATCTATTTATTGCTACTAATACTATTGTTACTGTCTATGCAGTCACATTGATTACAATAATTTTTTTTATTTTAATTCAATTTTTTTTATTCTTTTTTTTTACATTTCTTTTTGTATTTTTTTATATGCAAAGTTTTTCAATGTCGATCACAGCGCGCAGTGAGGCCAGGCAGCTTCTCAGCTCCATTTTTCTCAGGCTCGGAGAGAGATAAACACATTTTCTTAGTCAGTCTGCATCTCCGAGCCGAGCTCTCTTCTTCTTCCAGTGTGACCTTCCAGACTGAGGATTCCAGATCTACAGACGCAAATTTTTACAGCTGCAGTGACAACCACAGATCTAAAGAGGAAATCAGAAGCATTAATAAGACGCACTCTCATTAAATGGGTGAGTGAGAAAAGCCTTCCTGCACATGGAAGACAACGAGACATCACTGGGAGAAATAATGGCTTGGAGTTTTTTGTTTTTCAAAAATTTCTGCATGAGGCCGGGGGCACACAGGTCATTGGGCTTTGCGTTTCTGCTGTTACTATATTTTAATGGATACATAGCATGTATTTTGATGCTTTATGATGTTATACAGCATTCTGGGTTGTGTTTTTTTCTTAACTGCACTTCTCTTGCCCCAATTTGACGGGTACAATTGAGGTCTAAGTGCGTCATATGTATGAAAAATCATCTAGAAAAGTTACAAATTGAATAAGATTTTAATATCATTAATAATTAATATTATTTAATTTATATTTTCAATTATTAGTTTATTTTCATACATTTATTGAAAGGGGTTGTTTGGTTTAGGAAACTCATTTTATAAATACCCTTTTATAAAAATTCAGAGTTAATCAATTGGGGTCCTCTGATCAGGATTCTGAGCTATTAGCCATAGCAGAGAGTGGCTACAAAGAGTGTCTCCATCTCTGGAGGACCCAGCCAATCTGTGAATTACATGGACAGCTCAATAGATACAATGGGAACTGTGTAATGCTTCAGTTTTCCTGCGGTGGTGCTGTAGGGGAATTGAAAACGCTGCCGGGTTCCTCACAAATTACAGATGATCATTGGGGGTCTCAGTGACCCAATGTATAATTTGGAGCGGCAAGGCTTGAGTTTAACGTATCTTATAGGCAAATTAGGCATGTGCCTAGGGCATAACTATGGACAGCACAGTAGAGGATTTGAGAAGACTGTATGCAGACCCTTAAAATCTTATATTTATCATATTTATGGACTGCCAGTCACATCAAATAAATCTTTTTTTATATAAGTCCTTGAATTGTCCTCTTAGGTCATTAAAAATTTGGATCAGCAGTTTCTTAATCATATCTGTTTCTGAGAAAGCTGAATGACAATATGACCACTACTACAGATCACCCAGCTTTCCTTAGCTCCTGAACAGCATACCTGCCGCATTTATTACTGCCTTGTCTTTCTGCAGTCTTAAAATCTGTGTGACAACCCCTGCTGAAGTTGTAATGTCAGCCATATTCGTTGCAATCTCCATATATATATATATATATATATATATATATACATATATATATATATATATGTATACGTATATACACCATATACTCCAATTGTACTTTTTACAAGCTCCAGGGACTCTTATAGTAAAGTACCTCTGTTGGTCTCTGATATCTGTTGTCATCCGACCTTTCGTCCTTCAGGTCTGTAGGACGATGTGTCCTTGACTTTGATTTTCAGCAATAAACCTATATTACATGATCTCTGTCAGTGGGATTGATAATATGGCTGTTGTGCCCCCCACAATTCTATTACCTAGGGCCCACTCCAATCTGGGTCAACATGCTCTATGTTTGCCAAGCCGGGGTGGTGGGCAGGAGGGGGGCCACTATGACTTTCTTGCCCGTAGGCCCTCAGAAATGAGAGCTACGGAAACCTCCCAGCGCTCTCTTAGAATACAAGCCAAACTTTTTGGTCCATAATTATTTGCAGCAGAGACTGAATCCCAGGTGAATCCGGCTGAGCAGGAAAACATTGCCACAGAGTAAAAGACTTTCTACAAGAAATCAAGTAAACTAATAGTTTCAATAAATGCTCCGTCTATTATTCCACATGTTTCCAGTAAATGTTTATCTCCGTGCGGTATCATCATTACTTCTTTCAGGGCACGGTTAATTCAATTTATTACAACTTTGTGTATAATAAAATAATATGCAATGGCCGCCGGATCTGCATTTTTAAAAGATGGAACAAGGTAAAAAACTGCTTTGTATATGATGGGCATCACGGTCCCTATTATCTGAAGACTTGAAAAGCAAAAGCATGGGTAAAGAATGACATTTAAAAAAATTGCACAATTTAAAATGTTGCACAGGCTTTATAAAATCCTGCTGAAATATACATTGGTCTCATAACACAGTGATTTTGGAGGGTAGTGATGTCACACAGCAGTGGTCTCACAGTAGTGATGTCCTAAAACAATGATGTCGCAAAGTAGTGATGTCACACAGTAGTGGTCTCACACATCAGTAATGTCACACGTTAGTGAGGTCACACAGTTACGATGTCACAGAGTACTGATGCCACACAGTAGTGATGACACAGCAGTGATGTTACACAATGATATTACAGTGGAGTGATTTCACAGAGCAGTGATGTCACATAGCAGTGGTCTCACACAGCAGTATGTCACAGGGTAGAGCTGTTACACAGTAGTGATGTCACACAGCAGTGAAATTATGGAATAGTGATGTCACTCAGAATTTGTCTCACATAGTAGTGATGCCACAAAGTATTGATTCTGCTTAGTAGTGTAACTACACAACAGTAATGTCACACAATGCTGGTGTCACACAGTAGTGATGCCACAGAGTGGTGGTGTTACATGATAGTGATGTCACAGAGTAGTGATGTCATAGGTAATGTAACAGAGTAATGATTTCACACAGTAGTAATCTCTATTGTCAAATAAATTCCCAACATCTGAACTATCACCTTTATGTTTTTCAGATGAGCGCGCAGCAACTGAAGACAACGTCCTGGCCTGTGAGAATTCTGATTGTATAGATAAACGGCGAGCGACCAAGGTGGGTGCTTTATATGTAAAGCTCTAACATTTATGTCAAGTTTCAAAAAGATTCTAGTTGGGATATTTTTATGTTAGCAAACTATTAAATACCAGTAGATTCTGTAAATTGTAATTTCCTAATTGCAAGAGTGTCATGGTTTGGTGACCACAGCTTTACACCATGCCAACAGATCTTGACTTAAACCTAAAAATCCAGGGTGTATTAGCTCTGCTTTCCAGGTTGTGTAATGGAAGGAAGTACTTACATAGGCAAAGCTCAATTTGTATGTTACCGAGATGGTTTTGCTGTGAAATGCCTCAAATGAAAACAGAATGCAAATGTGAAGACAGTGACAAGCCATCGCGTCTGTCTGAGGTTCACCCCAGATTATGATTTTTTTTTCCCGTATTTTAAACCTATTTGAAAATACATTTACACCAATATTACTTAAAGGAGTTGTCCAGACAGGGTGTGGTTTTTTGAGGACCTATCCACAGTATAGGTCATCAGTATATGATCGGTGGAGGTCCGACACCCAGAGCCTGCACCGATCAGTTGCTCTGGCAGCCTCCGGGCGCCCAATGTTATGAAGAGTATATAGTATTCAGAGGCAGAAGCAGATGGCACCGTACACAGCATGGGGACCGTGCTGCAGAACTGCTCTTTTTCACTTGAAGAGTACTGCAGCTCGGCCGCTATTCTGCTTCCGGCATTGGTGATCTGGTTCCCGGAGCAGCTGATCGGTGCAGGGTCTGGGTGTCGGACCTCCACCGATCATATACAGATGGCCTATCCTGTGGATAGGTCATCAGTTGTCCTTGCCTGAACAACACCATTAATCTACTTAAAGGGGTTGTTTCACAATTATCCACATGTGCGATCACGAAAATGAGGGTCCTGTGTCTCCTGTTTGAATTAAAGAGTGGTGGTGTTTGTTATGTAATTGCATTCATATTTTACTAAGGGTTCATGCACACCTCCGCAGGGCACAAATAGATTTTTTTGTACTCCTACTGTACCTCCGATTTCATACGCAAGCATGCAGAATTCATGGCATGCTCTATTAGATGTCATATTATGGAGTTACTTTCCCCTCAAAGCACTGCTATTAGGGAAGGATAACTTCGTAATATGGCGTTGTGCCGGTTCGGACCATATGGCGGCGCTTTGTGTACTTCCGTGCAGCCCCCCATGCACACGTCTCTGACTTTTTAATGGTTGCATTGCATTTATAAACCCCCAAATGTCAAGTTTGTTTGTTTCATGAGTTTTCATGCCGTCCATAATTGGCTGACCATCTAGATTACAGGGATGTTACGTCTAAACTTAACAGAACTGACAAGGACTTGCCTTAATCCACTTGATTCTTGTCAAGCTTAGTGGATTTAGCACTTATTATCTCGCCGGAGATCACACGCTGTGTTGTTTTTGGAATAGTAAAAACAGTAAAACCTCACACGGCTAATGTCTATCTGCAGCATGGAAGACGATTGTGTCAAGGTAAGAGATGGGATATGAGATTATTATTCTTTTATGTATGTTCAAGCACATTTTTTTTTGTATAAATGACATATAATATACAAAAAAGTAAGGGGGACCATGTGGCCAAAAATAAAATGGGCCTCCCTTCCAGTGCTAGTTCTTGTCACCACAAATCTTCCATCCCAGAGCTGTCCATATACCCATGATCAAGAGGTAAATGTTGGCCAAAATGGTCGATTTACCCTGTTTTTCTCTATTTTTGTCCATTTATCAGTCACAGTCATTTGTGAGGACGACAGTCCGTTAAAGTGCTCATCCATGGTGTTGAACCTCTTCGGCCAGGATTCGACCTTGGACTGCTCATGGTTGTACATGTTTGTGATGGCATTGGCCAAAAGTACAGTGAAATCATCAACTGCTTGTCCAACTTTTGGGCATATTAGGATTAAAGGGGCAAGTACTTGTTTGCCCTTCCTTTTCCAGTCCTTTGTAAGACAGAAGGGAAACATGCCCCACTCACTTGTAAATGATAATGTTTTTATGGAGCTATGTAAGAATTAGGGCATTGGATCAACCTGGGCTGAGGCCCCCTCTTCATTGGCACTTTGGCAGCCACAGAGGTTGACCCAATGGTACATAGACCATTGTGTTTTAATGTTGGATGTTCCCTGATGATGTATGGTGCGTTGTATAGTTATGTAACACTAACTAACAATACTATCTCTACAGTGCTTAAGTATTACCACATCTGGCAACATGAAGTCATTTTTTTATGAGCTGGCAGAGAGGATGCTTAGAGGGGGCTGCCCGTGGTGGGAACTGGATAGTATGGGCCCTTAAAGAGAACCTGGAAGCATTCCTGAGATTTATTTTAGTCAATATTTGTATTCCCCATGAAGTAACAATTCTGGAGCACCTTTGCTTAGAATTCTGCATTGTGCCATTCCTCTGTTATTCCTCCTGGAAATGTATGAATAAATTGACAACTGGTGCTTTACCATTCATGTTGTCAATGGAGTGTCTCACTACAGTCCAACAGTTCAGAGTGTGTAGGGACAGATCCTTTTGTTTACATGTTCATCAGATCTTTCTTTCTTTCTTTCTTTCTTTCTTTCTTTCTCTCTTTCTTTCTCTCTTTCTTTCTCTCTTTCTTTCTCTCTTAATCTTTCTTTCTTAATCGAGATTTCTCTTTCTTTCTTTCTTTCTTTCTTTCTTTCTTTCTCTCTTTCTTTCTCTCTTTCTTTCTCTCTTTCTTTCTCTCTTAATCTTTCTTTCTTAATCGAGATTTCTCTTTCTTTCTTTCCTTTCTTTCTTTCTTTCTTTCTTTCTTTCTTTCTTTCTTTCTTTCTTTCTTTCTTTCTTTCTTTCTTTCTTTCCTTTCTTTCTTTCTTTCCTTCTTTCCTTCTTTCTTTCTTTCCCGACTATTGAACTACAGCTGCAGTCGAGCGCATGCATGAAACTGAATTCACTCCTGTAGACTGCCGCTGTTGCTCGATAGTTAAAATGTAAAGACGCAATACAAAAGTTCTCCATGTAGCTCCAACCTAAAAATACTTAGATACATTTTTATAGGTTACCGTCCCTTTAACATAAAGCAATGAAAAAAAGCGGTTGACAGAAGCGTTCTCTTCTCAAGATTCTTAAAGCAAATTCCATTACTGAGAAATAACATCTCAAGGTTCCGATCCTAAAAATGACATCCCCATCTTTGTCCTTACACTACCCACCGCACCAACCTCCGGAGATAATATAAACCTGGTTCATAAACTATTTTTACCGTCCAGATATAAGAACAAGATAAGAGATGTCTCAGCAGCTAAACTTATACAAGACCGCTGCAGATTAGATAAAGTAGAGATAATAATTAGTTGTTGGATGTTCCAAGTCATTAAGACAAAATTTGAGTTTTACTTTTCTAAATATTTGTGAGTATAAAGAGTAAACTAGTGACACACGTAAAAATGACGGCGCCATATACATTATCTACTTAAACATCCTGTAGACTTTCTCTTCTGAATAAACGTGAATGTTCCTTACTTACACTTCATGTGGGTATATATACAGGGTGGGCCATTTATATGTATACACCTAAATAAAATGGGAATGGTTGGTGATATTAACTTCCTGTTTGTGGCACATTAGTATATGGGAGGGGGGAAACTTTTCAAGCTGGGTGTTGACCATGGCGGCCATTTTGAAGTCGGACATTTTGTATCCAACTTTAGTTTTTTCAATGGGAAGAGGGTCATGTGACACATCAAACTTATCGAGAATTTCACAAGAAAAACAATGGTGTGCTTGGTTTTAATGTTACTTTATTCTTTCATGAGTTATTTATGTCATTATGGGTGTCAGGTCCGAGCATTCCTAGATGAACAGTTTCCTGGAAAGTGGATTGGTCGTCGTGGGCCAGTTGAATGGCCCCCTAGGTCTCCCGATCTGACCCCCTTAGACTTTTATCTTTGGGCTCATCTGAAGGCAATTGTCTATGCTGTGAAGATACGAGATGTGCAGCAACTGAAACTACGGATACTGGAAGCCTGTGCTAGCATTTCTTCTGCGGTGTTGCTATCAGTGTGTGAAGAGTGGGAGAAGAGGGTTGCATTGACAATCCAACACAATGGGCAGCACTTTGAACACATTTTATAAGTGGTGAGAAACTTGTAAATAACTCATGAAAGAATAAAGTAACGTTAAAACCAAGCACACCATTGTTTTTCTTGTGAAATTCTCGATAAGTTTGATGTGTCACATGACCCTCTTCCCATTGAAAAAACTAAAGTTGGATACAAAATGTCCGACTTCAAAATGGCCGCCATGGTCAACACCCAGCTTGAAAAGTTTCCCCCCTCCCATATACTAATGTGCCACAAACAGGAAGTTAATATCACCAACCATTCCCATTTTATTTAGGTGTATCCATATAAATGGCCCACCCTGTATATATATATATATATATATATATATATATATATATATATATGGGCTGTATTTAATCTTCTGTTGGTTGTTATGAGAAGCAGTCAACAAGCTTGTTGACAGACTTGCTTCCTAGACTGAACACAATTGTAGCAAGCTCTCAGCTGTAGGAAGTACTTGGTCTTTACAGGGTTTCAAGCTCTCGTTGTAAGCATGAATGCCCCCCATTCACTGACTGCAAGCAGAGATCTTAAAAATGGTGAAGAATTGAAACACAAAGTATATTAGAATGTTGCAGAACGTTTCATTATACAGTGATTAAAAACCAGAGGGTTCCTTTTAATGTGAGATATTGTTATATAATGGTATTTTTCCGGTTTCTTGCTTCTGACTTCATACACATATTCTTTATCAGATAACCATCTGTGGTGACAACTGTGTTCAATCTACCACCTCCACTACATCTGCTTAAGGCTGCTCGTGGATCGTAATTATTGATAAAGCAAATCCAAAGATGAAAATATTTTAAAAGGGCAGAAAAATGGTCTTAAAAGTGTTGTCTAGTTAAGAAAACCCACTGCCATACACCCTGTTAGGGAATTCTGAGTTAAGAGAGGGGGGTCTATTGTTTAGGACCCTCATCTCTTGTCCATAGTCGAGAGAGGTTACAAAGAGCGTCTCTCTCTCTCTGCAGGACCTGTCCTGCATTACACAGACAACACAGTTGAATGAGCACGATGTAATGCTTAATTTCCCCTGTGGTGGCGCTGCAGGGAAACTGAATACTTACTGCCAGCATTCCTCCTTAAAGGGAAGGTGTCATGATTTTTTTATTTTATTATTATTATATGGCTTTTAATGTAAACCAAATTTTTATTTATTTGTGTTGGCACTTTCTGCTTTTTACTGTATTCATACTTTTACTTCTCTATGGGGCTGCCATTTTTTTTTTCATCTCTGTATATGTCGATTAACGACACATACAGAGATGCTATACGGCACATATAACCCCATAGAGAATGCGAATGGGAGCCGTTCCATTCTCAGAAGCGTGCATCGACCAAAATGAAGCTCGTTTGTAGAGTGAAATCCGGCACCATTTTCATGTGGACCGGAAGCCGCTGCCGGACAGTAAGATGACGACTTCCGGCCGCGGCTTCCGGCCAGATGTTCAACGAAGCGAAGGCGCAAGGAAGAGGAGCGTAGGCGGCAAGAACTTTGGTAGACCAGCGGAGGCGGCGGCAAGAGCAGGTAATTTATGTTCGGGTATGTTCATATTATGTCCTAATCCTCCTACACTGTGTAGTCGCTCAGAAAATGGCGGCACACAGTGTAGGAGGTTTGAAGACATTCAAACCCCTCCCTCTCCTGGCACTAGCCAGAAGAAGGGAGGGGGGATTGTGTGAGGACACTAGAGCGAGTGTATCCACCCCAAATTTGCAGCATAAAGCAATGAGGTTGCTTTACCACAGTGGCCAAGCTGCAATTTTGGGAACTGCTCCCTCTAGTGGCAAGCACATGGAAATGTTATAAATTAGAATCTAATTTATAATATTTCCTGACTTGTGAAAAAATTAAAACAATGTGTAATCACTCAAATAATAATTGTTTAACTGAAAATAATAAATAATAATTTCTAGCGACACATTCCCTTTAAATAACAGCTGATCACTAGAGGTTCCAGCAAAGGGACACTTTGTGATCTGCTGATTGTCAAGGGACCCTTTTAACAAGTAGGGATTATCCAAAAGTGTAGAACCCCTTTAAAGGAATTTTCAAAATATATCACAATTGGCTCCAAACGAAAAATTATAAACTTTATAATAACCCTATGTTACCGATTGCCCCTCTGCTGGTCTAGCTCATCCCTGACAGGCACATTCTGAAACCTCTACCTTAGGCACCGATCTAGTCCCATCCCAACTCTAGTGTTGTGTTCTTAGGGACATCACTATAGATGTCCCATCAGTGTTCGCGACAGCTCAGCTCTCAGGTCCGGCTAGGAGGTCTCGCACACAGAAAACAGCTGTGCAAAACAACTTTTCCACAATAGATAGATAAATGTAATGTTTTAGATCTGACCAACCAGCGGTAGGGAATTAATTTTGAGTTAATAGGGGAGGGGTCTCCTATTTAGGGCCAGCAGGATAAAGAACGGCTATAAAGAGGGTCTCCTACACTGGAGGACCCGGCACGTCCATGCAAAACTAAGACAGCCCATTGATTTCAATGAAAACTGTGTAATGCTTTATTTCCCCAGTGGTGGCGCTACAGAGATATTGAACACTTACTGCCAGATTCCTTTACAGATTACAGCTGATCACGGGGGATCTCAGCAGCGGGATATCCTGTGATCACAACCGCTTTAACTTTTTTTTCTCTAGATATGCTAAATGAAGTATGGCAATTAAATAATCTTATGACATCACATACACATCATAAGGCATGCATGAAATATCTGTCTGCCCTGTGTGTCTACATGATGTAGAACACCAGGCTGCCTAAATGAGTGGAACTGACGTATCCTGACATAAACTCCGCTCTGAGCGACAGAGACGGGAGTTTGTTTAATTGAAGCTCATTTTCACTTCATGCTCTGTTGGACTAAATTCCACAAACTAAACTGAAAAGGTTACACAAATATTTCCAAGTAAACTCTCGGTATAACGCTACAAAATGTTATATATATATATATATATATATATATATATATATATATATATATAGCTTGAGAAAGTGCTTGAGAAAGATCCCATAAGTCGGATGGAAACGTTGCCTGTGGGGTGAATAAAAATGTTAAGGAGTTAACATAGGGTCTTCCCTCCACCCAGGTGGAGGGTAATTAAAGAGGCTCTGTCACCAGATTTTGCAACCCCTATCTCCTATTGCAGCAGATCGGCGCTGCAATGTAGATTACAGTAACGTTTTTGTTTTTTTAAAACGAGCATTTTTGGCCAAGTTATGACCATTTTTATATTTATGTAAATGAGGCTTTCTAAAGTCCAAGTGGGCGTGTTTAAAGTAAAAGTCCAAGTGGGCGTGTATTATGTGCGTACATCGGGGCGTTTTTACTACTTTTACTAGCTGGGCGTTGTGTATAGAAGTATCATCCACTTCTCTTCACAACGCCCAGCTTCTGGCAGTGCAGACACAGCCGTGTTCTCGAGAGATCACGCTGTGACGTCACTCACTTCCTGCCCCAGGTCCTGCATCGTGTCGGACACATCGGCACCAGAGGCTACAGTTGATTCTGCAGCAGCATCGGCGTTTGCAGGTAAGTAGCTACGTCGACTTACCTGCAAACGCCGATGCTGCTGCAGAATCAAATGTAGCCTCTGGTGCCGATGTGTCCTCGCTCGTCCGACACGATGCAGGACCTGGGGCAGGAAGTGAGTGACGTCACAGCGTGATCTCTCGAGAACACGGCTGTGTCTGCACTGCCAGAAGCTGGGCGTTCTGAAGAGAAGTGGATAATACAGGATGTAACTCAGGATCAGTACAGGATAAGTAATGTAATGTATGTATACAGTGACTCCACCAGCAGAATAGTGAGTGCAGCTCTGGAGTATAATACAGGATGTAACTCAGGATCAGTACAGGATAAGTAATGTAATGTATGTATACAGTGACTCCACCAGCAGAATAGTAAGTGCAGCTCTGGAGTATAATACAGGATGTAACTCAGGATCAGTACAGGATAAGTAATGTATGTACACAGTGACTCCACCAGCAGAATAGTGAGTGCAGCTCTGGAGTATAATACAGGATGTAACTCAGGATTAGTACAGGATAAGTAATGTAATGTCTGTACACAGTGACGCTACCAGCAGAATAGTGAGTGCAGCTCTGGAGTATAACACTGGCTGTACAAGAGAAGAAATGTCATGTATATAAAAAGTTACTCAGCTTTTTATGTAGATTGCGGAAAGACCCTGACAGCACAATTACATTTTATTTGACATTGTAGTATTGGCAGGTATAGGTAATTATCACAAGTATGGAGTTTCATAACATAGAAACGATCCAGGCCTGAGGGGGTTAACATAAGGCGGCAATGAGTCTGGTGGGTTTACAAGGCTTGCGGGGGATCTTGTATGTCAGTCCATGCGTTCCTGTGATTACTTTGTCATTAAAGAGGCTCTGTCACCAGATTTTGCAACCCCTATCTGCTATTGCAGCAGATCGGCGCTGCAATGTAGATTACAGTAACGTTTTTATTTTTTAAAAACAAGCATTTTTGGCCAAGTTATGACCATTTTCGTATTTCTGCAAATGAGGCTTGCAAAAGTACAACTGGGCGTGTTGAAAAGTAAAAGTACAAGTGGGCGTGTATTATGTGCGTACATCGGGGCGTGTTTACTACTTTTACTAGCTGGGCTTTCTGAAGAGAAGTATCATCCACTTCTCTTCAGTACGCCCAGCTTCTGGCAGTGCAGACCTGTGACGTCACTCACAGGTCCTGCATCGTGACGGCCACACCGGCACCAGAGGCTACAGTTGATTCTGCAGCAGCATCAGCGTTTGCAGGTAAGTCGCTACATCGACTTACCTGCAAACGCCGATGCTGCTGCAGAATCATCTGTAGCCTCTGGTGCCGACACGATGCAGGACCTGTGAGTGACGTCACAGATCTGCACTGCCAGAAGCTGGGCGTTGTGAAGAGAAGTGGATGTTACTTCTCATCAGAAAGCCCAGCTAGTAAAAGTAGTAAACACGCCCCGATGTACGCACATAATGCACGCCCAGTTGGACTTTTACTTTTAAACACACCCACTTGGACTTTTGCAAGCCTCATTTGCATAAATACAAAAATGGTCATAACTTGACCAAAAATGCTTGTTTGTTAAAAATAAAAATGTTACTGTAATCTACATTGCAGCGCCGATCTGCTGCAATAGCAGATAGGGGTGCAAAATCTGGTGACAGAGCCTCTTTAACTATAAAACGCCTTGATGATCTGTGAAATTAATTCCTGACATGGGGAAAAGATTCCTGCCATAAAAGTATCCATGCCCTCTCAACTGCTTGTATCTGGAGCGAGGCTGGAATTCCTTTTTCCTCTTAATCTTACAATGTTATGCACTTAGCTGATCTGCGGTGGACGTTACTTGTTTGCTGCAGACGAAATATAAATGCACCAGGGTCATTTATTAACTTATGTCCAGCAATAGAATGACACAAATGATCCTGGTGCCACCAGAACCAAGGCTGACACATTATGTTGAGTCAATGTCTATAATAATAGTATAAATGGTTAGTGGAGCAATTCTGGAATTATAAACTGTTGCCTAATATTCTGTCCTTGAAGTCACCTTAGATATGTAAGTGTATTACAATATACGATCCATGTCATGATGTGATATGATATCAGCTTGGAACTTCTCTCGAACCTCTAAAAGACATCTCACTACCTCTGACTGCTTGGGAGTCTGTTGGCCCTTTAAATGATTAAATTCTGGCTTCCTGCAGTCACCACTAGGGGGAGCTTACAGTTTACTGTTTATACATCGAAATAAGAACAGAATTTGCAGGAAGCTCCACAGAAATTAAATATAGCATTTCTGGATTGAATTATAGGGGTTTATTATAGGTTTGTTGGGTGATTATTAATGATTATTTCAGCCAGTTGTGTATAAGCACATTTCAATAGCCAAATAATTCAAAAAGAGGCTGATCGTTAATACATATGATCATATATGAGGGATCTGTCTTTCATCTGATGAATATAGGCAGCTTTATTATTGGGTTGTATAAGAGTAAAGGGGGTATTATACAGGACGATTATCAGGCAGACAAGCATTCATAGAACGCTCGTTGCCGATAATAATTGCCCTGTGTAAACAGGGCAGCAGAGATCAGCAGATGAACGAACAAACGCTCGATAATCTGCTGGTCGTATCAGTTTAAAAAAGTAAAAGATTATCGTTGTCGGCAGCACATCCTGGTGTGTAAACAGGGAGACGCGCTGCCGTCATAATAATAATGTATGGGGACGAGCGATGGGACTAATGACCGCTCGTCCCCATCTATAGCTCAATGTGACAGGAGCAAAGCCGCGCCGATCAACGATGTCTGGTTGATCGGCACTCGCTGCAGCGGCCGACTGTCGGCCGGTGTAAAAGGGCCTTAAGACAACTTGGCTGCTCTAAATAGGAAACTGCGCCACTCTTGTCCTTGGGCTGTGTATGGTATTGCAGCTCAATTGCGTTCACTTGAATGGGACTGAGCTGCAATATAAAATACAACCCATGGACAAGAGTGGCGCTGTCTCTTAAAGAGAGCTGCTCTATTTTTCTAATCTCATACAACCCATTTAATGTCACACCTATGTTGGCATCTAAAGTTAATCTATAATTCAGACCTTTGTGTAATGTATAAAATGTGACTCTCCACTTATTGGAATAGGGACAGACAGCAGAGGGCCCCTGTGCTTGAACACTATATGGGCCCCTTGATCTTCAATAGCTTAGCATACAGCACCCTTCTTATGTCTCCAACAGTCCACCAGTAATTGTGAACTAGGAAATGTCCCTACATGCAATCTAATGGACAGTAGGAATCTGTGAAATGGGCCCTTACACAACTGCATATATTTCACATATGATATGTCCTTCCCCCTGTATTTAAACTACTTGTCCCCAGACATGATATCAACAAGTTGGAGCTGATTGCGAAGACGTTAGTTAACACTAGATGGCAGTATTGTAATGGAGAACTCGATCACAATCATTAGTGAGCTAAATGCACCCAACAATATACCAATACGCAACAAAACAAATCATAAAAGATGTATACGGGAAAAATAACTACTACTGTAAAGTAGGTTATCCCTGAATTATGTATTCATCAAATAGGATTTTACAGGTTTTATCAGATATGAACATTTTCCACCCTTTTCAGATGCAGATAATTGTCCTTAGGAGGCAGTATTATATAAGTTATATTCTTGTATATAGGGGGCAGTATTATAGTAGTTATATTCTTGTATATAGGGGCAGTATTATAGTAGTTATATTCTTGTGTATAGGGAGCAGTATTATAGTAGTTATATTCTTGTAAATAGGGGGCAGTATTATAGTAGTTATATTCTTGTATATAGGGGGCAGTATTATAGTAGTTATATTCTTGTATATAGGAGCAGTATTATAGTAGTTATATTCTTGTATATAGGGGCAGTATTATAGTAGTTATATTCTTGTATATAGGAGGCAGTATTATAGTAGTTATATTCTTGTACATAGGGGGCAGTATTACAGTAGTTATATTCTTGTACATAGGGGGCAGTATTATAGTAGTTATATTCTTGTATATAGGAGGCAGTATTATAGTAGTTATATTCTTGTATATAGGAGCAGTATTATATAAGTTACATTCTTGTACATAGGGGCAGTATTATAGTAGTTATATTCTTGTATATAGGGAGGAGTATTATAGTAGTTATATTCTTGTATATAGAGGGCAGTATTATAGTAGTTATATTCTTGTATATAGGAGCAGTATTATAGTAGTTATATTCTTGTATATAGGGGGCAGTATTATAGTAGTTATATTCTTGTATATAGGAGGCAGTATTATAGTAGTTATATTCTTGTATATAGGAGCAGTATTATATAAGTTATATTCTTGTACATAGGGGCAGTATTATAGTAGTTATATTCTTGTATATAGGAGCAGTATTATAGTAGTTATATTCTTGTATATAGGGGGCAGTATTATAGTAGTTATATTCTTGTATATAGGGGGCAGTATTATAGTAGTTATATTCTTGTACATAGGGGGTAGTATTATAGTAGTTATATTCTTGTATATAGGAGCAGTATTTATAGTAGTTATATTCTTGTATATAGGAGCAGTATTATAGTAGTTATATTCTTGTATATAGGGGGCAGTATTATAGTAGTTATATTCTTGTACATAGGGGGTAGTATTATAGTAGTTATATTCTTGTATATAGGAGCAGTATTATAGTAGTTATATTCTTGTATATAGGGGGCAGTATTATAGTAGTTATATTCTTGTATATAGGAGCAGTATTATAGAAGTTATATTCTTGTACATAGGGGCAGTATTATAGTAGTTATATTCTTGTATATAGGGAGGAGTATTATAGTAGTTATATTCTTGTATATAGGAGCAGTATTATAGTAGTTATATTCTTGTATATAGGGGGCAGTATTATAGTAGTTATATTCTTGTATATAGGAGCAGTATTATATAAATTATATTCTTGTACATAGGGGCAGTATTATAGCAGTTATATTCTTGTATATAGCGGGCAGTATTATAGTAGTTATATTCTTGTATATAGGGGGCAGTATTATAGTCGTTATATTCTTGTATATAGGAGGCAGTATTATAGTAGTAATATTCTTGTATATAGGAGGCAGTATTATAGTAGTTATATTCTGTATATAGGGGCAGTATTATAGTAGTTATATTCTTGTACATAGGGGGCAGTATTATAGTAGTTATATTCTTGTATATAGGAGGCAGTATTATAGTAGTTATATTCTTGTATATAGGAGGCAGTATTATAGTAGTTATATTCTTGTACATAGGAGCAGTATTATATAAGTTATATTCTTGTACATAGGGGCAGTATTATAGTAGTTATATTCTTGTATATAGGGAGGAGTATTATAGTAGTTATATTCTTGTATATAGGGGGCAGTATTATAGTAGTTATATTCTTGTATATAAGGGGCAGTATTATAGTAGTTATATTCTTGTATATAGGAGCAGTATTATATAAGTTATATTTGTACATAGGGGGCAGTATTATAGTAGTTATATTCTTGTATATAGGGGGCAGTATTATAGCAGTTATATTCTTGTATATAAGGGGCAGTATTATAGTAGTTATATTCTTGTATATAGGAGAAGTATTATATAAGTTATATTTTTGTATATAGTGGGCAGTATTATAATAGTTATATTCTTGTATATAGGGGGCAGTATTATAGTAGTTATATTCTTGTATATAGGAGGCAGTATTATAGTAGTTATATTCTTGTATATAGGAGCAGTATTATATAAGTTATATTCTTGTACATAGGGGGCAGTATTATAGTAGTTATATTCTTGTATATAGGGGGCAGTATTATAGTAGTTCTATTCTTGTATATAGGGGCAGTATTATAGTAGTTATATTCTTGTATATAGGGGCAGTATTATAGTAGTTATATTCTTGTATATAGTTGGCAGTATTATAGTAGTTATATTCTTGTACATAGGAGGCAGTATTATAGTAGTTATATTCTTCTACATAGGGGCAGTATTATAGTAGTTATATTCTTGTCTATAGAGGCAGTATTATAGTAGTTATATTCTTCTACATAGGGGGCAGTATTATAGTAGTTATAATCCTCTACATAGGGGCAGTATTATAGTAGTTATAATCTTGTATATAGGAGTCATTATTATGGTTGTTATATTCTTGTATATAGGGGAAGTATTATAGTAGTTCTATTCTTGTATATAGGGGCAGTATTATAGTAGTTATATTCTTGTATATAGGAGCAGTATTATAGTAGTTATATTCTTGTACATAAGAGGCAGTATTATAGTAGTTATATTCTTGTATACAGGGGGCAGTATTATAGTAGTTATATTCTTGTATATAGGGGCAGTATTATAGTAGTTATATTCTTGTATATAGGAGCTGTATTATAGTAGTTATATTCTTCTATATAGGAGCAGTATTATAGTAGTTATATTATTGTATATAGGAGGCAGTATTATAGTAGTTATATTCTTGTATATAGGTGCAGTATTATAGTAGTTATATTCTTGTATATTGGGGTAGTATTATAGTAGTTATATTCTTGTATATAGGGAGCAGTATTATAGTAGTTACATTCTTGTATATAGGGAGCAGTATTATAGTAGTTATATTCTTGTATATAGGGGGCAGTATTATAGTAGTTATATTCTTGTATATAGGAGCAGTATTATAGTAGTTATAGTCTTGTACATAGGGGGCAGTATTATAGTAGTTATATTCTTGTATATAGGAGGCAGTATTATAGTAGTTATATTCTTGTATATAGGGGCAGTATTATAGTAGTTATATTCTTGTACATAGGGGCAGTATTATAGTAGTTATATTCTTGTATATAGGGGGCAGTATTATAGTAGTTATATTCTTGTGTATAGGGGGCAGTATTATAGTAGTTATATTCTTGTATATAGGGGCAGTATTATAGTAGTTATATTCTTGTATATAGGGGGCAGTATTATAGTAGTTATATTCTTGTATATAGGGGGCAGTATTATAGTAGTAATATTCTTGTATATAGGGGGCAGTATTATAGTAGTTATATTCTTGTACATAGGGGGCAGTATTATAGTAGTTATATTCTTGTATATAGGGGGCAGTATTATAGTAGTTATATTCTTGTATATAGGGGCAGTATTATAGTAGTTATATTCTTGTACATAGGAGGCAGTATTATAGTAGTTATATTCTTCTACATAGGGGCAGTATTATAGTAGTTATATTCTTGTATATAGAGGCAGTATTATAGTAGTTATATTCTTCTACATAGGGGGCAGTATTATAGTAGTTATAATCCTCTACATAGGGGCAGTATTATAGTAGTTATAATCTTGTATATAGGAGTCATTATTATGGTTGTTATATTCTTGTATATAGGGGAAGTATTATAGTAGTTCTATTCTTGTATATAGGGGCAGTATTATAGTAGTTATATTCTTGTATATAGGAGCAGTATTATAGTAGTTATATTCTTGTACATAGGAGGCAGTATTATAGTAGTTATATTCTTGTATACAGGGGGCAGTATTATAGTAGTTATATTCTTGTATATAGGAGCAGTATTATAGTAGTTATATTCTTGTATATAGGAGGCAGTATTATAGTAGTTATATTCTTGTATATAGGATATGTATTATAGTAGTTATATTCTTGTATATAGGAGCAGTATTATAGTAGTTATATTATTGTATATAGGAGGCAGTATTATAGTAGTTATATTCTTGTATATAGGATATGTATTATAGTAGTTATATTCTTGTATATAGGAGCAGTATTATAGTAGTTATATTATTGTATATAGGAGGCAGTATTAGGGCGGGTTCACACATGGCGGAATTTCACTTAAATTCCGCTGCGGACACTCCGCAGCGTTAATCCGCAGCGGAGCCGTTTCTCCATTGACTTTCACTTTAATTTAGCAGTGTTCGTTTACACGATGCGTACAATTCCGCTGCGGAGCATAGGATGCGGAGCGGAATTTGGTGTCCGCAGCATGCTCTGTCTGTTGCGGAGCAGTGGCGGACTGGTTGCGGACTCATGGCGGAATTTCTCCATTGACTTCAATGGAGAGTCAAAATTCCGCAATGAAGTCCGCAGATCTTATGTGTGCTGCGGAGCGTATTGTTTTTACTACCATGACATTTCTTCATTCTGGCTGGACCTATGTATTTCTAGGTCTACAGCCAGACTGAGGAAGTCAATGGGGCTCCCATAATGACGGGAGCGTTGCTAGGAGACGTCTGTAAATAGTCACTGTCCAGGGTGCTGAAAGAGTTACGCGATCGGCAGTAACTGTTTCTGCACCCGGGACAGTGACTACCGATCTCAATATACATGTATCAGTAAAAAAAAATATAAGTTCATACTTACCGAGAACTCCCTGCGTCTGTCTCCAGTCCGGCCTCCCAGGATGACGTTTCAGTGTAAGTGACGGCTGCAGCCAATCACAGGCCAAGCACAGGCTGCAGCGGTCACATGGACTGGAGCGTCATCCAGGGAGGTCGGGCCGGATGCCGAAAGAGGGACGCGTCACCAAGACAACGGGCGGTAAGTATGAATTTCTTTGACTTTCACTAGGGAAAGTGCTGTCCCTTCTCTCTATCCTGCACTGAATAGGGAGAAGAGAAGCACTTTTCCTGCAGTCCGCAGCGGCCAGTCCGCATCAATTTTCTGCACATTTTGTGCAGATCCGCTGCAGAATCTGCAACGCAGATTCTGTGCGGCATTGATGCGGACAGTTGCGGAGGAATTCCGCCATGTGTGGTCATGCCCTAATAGTAGTTATATTCTTGTATATAGGTGCAGTATTATAGTAGTTATATTCTTGTATATTGGGGTAGTATTATAGTAGTTATATTCTTGTATATAGGGGGCAGTATTATAGTAGTTATATTCTTGTATATAGGGAGCAGTATTATAGTAGTTACATTCTTGTATATAGGGAGCAGTATTATAGTAGTTATATTCTTGTATATAGGGGGCAGTATTATAGTAGTTATATTCTTGTATATAGGGGCAGTATTATAGTAGTTATAGTCTTGTATATAGGAGCAGTATTATAATAGTTATATTCTTGTATATAGGAGCAGTATTATAGTATTTATATTCTTGTATATAGGGGCAGTATTATAGTAGTTATATTCTTGTATATAGGAGCAGTATTATAGTAGTTATATTCTTGTATATAGGAGCAGTATTATAGTATTTATATTCTTGTATATAGGGGCAGTATTATAGTAGTTATAGTCTTGTATATAGGGGCAGTATTATAGTAGTTATAGTCTTGTATATAGGGGCAGTATTATAGTATTTATATTCTTGTATATAGGAAGCAGTATTATAGTAGTTATATTCTTGTACATAGGGGAGCAGTATTATAGTAGTTATATTCATAGGGGGCGGTATTAGGTTATGTTCACAGAGAGTTTTTTGCAGGCGGAATTTCTGCCCGCAAAATTCCGTTTGGAAGTTTGAAGCAGATTTTCTTCTCCCTGCACAATGTATTTTCGCAGCGTTTTTCACCCGCGGCCATTGAGCACCGTGGGCATAAATCGCTGCGAATTACGCTTTCTCTGCGTCAGAGGCATAAACGCCCGAAGATAGATCAATGGTGATGCAAACAGAAGCTAAGTTTTCTCCTTGCCTTTCCGTTGAGGGGTTAACCTGACGGAAAGCTCAGACGGAACCCCTCAATTGAAAGACAACGCTGATGTGAACACTGTCTTATAAATGTAAAACAACCCCTTTCTGTGGGAGACAGACATAAGATGCCTCTACAGAATGAAGCTGAATTAAGTCTTAGGACAGAAGCCCTGAGACCGATCGATCTGAGTTTATAGCATGCTATGTAATTATTATTTACCGGTTTTTGCTTTTACTATATCTCTTTGATGCTTTAAAGGCTATGTATACCTTTTGAAAGGCATTTATTTTAAAATAAAAATGTCAGTCAGTGTGATTGGTCCAACTTTATAATTACTTTTTATTAAAAAATATTTTTACTTTTTGAGATACAGCTGCTTTGTATCCTGTATACAGAGCAGCTGTATCTTGCGCTGACCCTGAATCCGTCAGATGTGATGGATGACAGGTGGATCCTGCGTATCAAAGATGCACAGGACCTGCTGTCACTGAATTTGTCAGACCCGTGGACCTGATGGATACAGGTTTCAGCGCTAGATACAGCTGCTCTGTATAAAGGCTACAAAGCAGCTGTATCTCAAAAAGTAAAAATAATTTTGAATAAAAAGTAATTAGAAAGTTGCATTAATTACACTGATTGACCTTTCTTTTTTTATACCACAACCTATGGACTGGTGAGGAGCCGTTACATTAGTAAAAGTAAAAGCAAAAACAATGGATTATGGGTTGTATGAGATTATAAAAAAAGGTTTGTTTTCAAGAAGCAGCTCCACTTTTGTTCATGGGCTGTGCATGGTATTACATTCACTTGAATGGGGCTAAACTGCAAGACCAGATCCAACCTATAAACAAGAGTGGCGCTATTTATGAAACCTCCCTTTTTTTTTTAACTAATCTCATGCAACCTTTTTAAGAACAAAGATGTTTAATTGATCCAGGAATATTCTCTGGGTCTGTGATTTTTGTGTCAAATTTCCAATCAGGAATATTGACAGTTGTCTTACGGAAAAATCCATTGTCTCGGTTTCTGTTTTATACAGAGCTGTAGCAAAGGTTAAAATACGGAATTTATCTTAAGTTTTACTATTGCCGGGAGCTCACAGTATGACTCAAACATTCTCCTTCCAATATTTTCCTCCGGCTTATCAGCGATCAGACAATTGGGAATTCTCCGGCAACCTGAGAGGAAACCATAAGTTTTCTTAGATTGTAAATTTGATTGTATTGTAGTTAAAATATAGATTAAAATAATTAGATTTTGCCTAAATAAAAAGGAAAAAAATCCATATGATTTCCGGAAAGAACCCATGTCCCCGCTGTATTATATCACTTCGTTTACATATGTTTACACGGCTGTATTGCGCGTTCTGCCCACGACATGTCCTGCTGATCGGGTTTTATTTGTCCCTGCAGTCATTTCTTTTCTTGGCTGATGTAGCGTAACCAAGACTGAACAGATTCTATGAGATTCATGTTCGAAAAACGGTCATTAACCCGCTGTATACCGAAGAGAGAGGCCCAATAGCAAGGATCAAATTGAGCCCTCCATTAGGCCGGGTTTCCTTGTAGCATAAACGGTGTGGAATTCCCGCAACAGAATAGTGTCCTCATAGTAAAAAAAATTGTCCGCTGTCAAAAAAACTATTGTTAAAAGTGATGGGATTCCACTGTTAGGGCACCCGTCACAGCCTACGTTTAACACATACGTTTCTCGGCGTAAACGTTAAATGTAGGCCAAAAAGGTGATGTGCATGGGGCATTAGAAAACGTGGGGCATTAGATATATCTTCTAAAGAAAAGGAAAGACTTTGGGAGCCCCCTTTTCTACATTAAGGTGTACCTCCAACTTAAAACGTCATTTTATTTTTAGGTTTAAAATTCTGTGCTGATTTATTTCATAATATATCATTATAGCAGTCGGAGCTAGGTTTTTCTCATACAGAGGTCCAAATTCTCTGCATAGACAGAGTTAAAGGATACAATTCTGTCTGCCTTCAGCTGCCACTTGGGGGATTGTTGATAGTAAATCTGTCTTCAGGGAGCTCCCCCTTGTGGTGGCAGCAGACAGACAGAATTTTATAATTTAACTCAATGGCTGTCCAGGGTATTTGGAGCATATAATTTCATAATATTTGTAGCCGTCAGAGTATATATATATATATATATATACTCTGATGGCTACAAATATTATGAAATTAACCAGCACTAAATTTTGAAGATACATTTAAGAGCCATGGCCATGTACAATTAAACTCTAGGTATTGAAGAATCGCAGGATTGCCTAAAGTAGACAGATTTCAACAATAAGGTTTTCTAGCAACCAAACAGGGGCGCCAAGCATAGTGACCCCACTCCACAATCATTTCCTGCAAGGACAGTCACTATCTCAAATGGAGTTGTCTGAGCAGCTCACCCCCCCTCCCCCCCATTTCTGCAAGGTGTCCACTGTACTCATACTTCTTCCACTCCCAATACATTGTATTTTGAGTCAGCTGCAGTTTTTAACATCACTGACTCATATGGAATATTAACCCAAGACAGACAGATTTTTGGGGACGGACTGCACATTTGTACCAGGCAGTGAAATGGTTAATGCCGAGAATAAGATTTGTGTGTTACAAGGCTTCTGACAGTAGTGGGATAAAGGTTGGGACTTAGAGACTTGTCCTGGCTCAGTGATTATGGATTAGGCCGATCACCTACGTCTATGAGATTAATTTACTTTACACTCTTCCCCTATCTGGAAACAAAGCGCGGTGTTTGCAGAACGGATCTGCTTCAATGTGCTGACCAAAAGCAGGAAAAATCTCATTTACATAGGATAATTCTTCAAAGTTGGAGTAGAATTCAGTGTATCATGACTGTTTATGTAAAATGATCGATTGGGAATCAATCGGCCTCGCGGAGATGATTCTGGGGGCTGATCCCCCATTTATAGACACAGTGAATGTCCCCTTTAATTGCATCAGTAGCTCTGCTCTTCTCATTGCACACAGGCTATATGATCAATGAGGACTATTTGTAAACTGACCCCCGAAAGGGAAGAACCTCAGCAAAGGGTCTGCTACGTAGACGGCATGAGATGGTGTATTACATTATTGGTCCTTATGGGCCAGCACAGGAACCATAGTTGGGTCAGTCAGAATCCACAATGTGCCATCCTTACTACATGTCTGGGATCAGTTTATGTTATTTTGTTTCTATAAAGGGGTCACCCACTCTATATATCCAATCAGTTTTGCTATTTCTCCCATTTTACTTCAATACTTCTACCTAAACTTTTGTTGACGGATTTTACCAATCTTGATTGAATGTAGAAAAAAAATCTCATGTCTATGAGGACGGACTAAATGGGGGGAATAGGGATCGGAAGGATTCAATGTCAACCCACACAATCTTCTTGTTTTTTCTACAAATAATTAGTGTCCTAGGTGTCTGGTAGCCGCTTATCTCCATCTCTCATAGAACTAACATGCCCATTGGGTAGATGGGAAAAACAGCTTTCAGACAAATGCTTGTGATCAGATTTTTCCTTCTCTGTTTGGTGCCTTTACATGGTCATATACCGGTCCTATTAATGGAGACCCTGATGGTGGTGGGGATATTCTCCATCAGGCCTTCCCTTCATCCCCCCTAGTAGTTGTATACCCCACACCTCTCCACTATAAGGATAAGAAAGCCTTTGTTCCTAATTGACAACACATGCCAAGGACATCAGGGGGTTTCTGGACCCTGGACCCCTGAATTCTTCAGGTGCATTTCCAAAATGGGAGTAACACTTAGTCTCGGACTGTGGTTCCTTGGGCCGACCCGAGGAGATAATTCTGAAGCCCACCCCCCATATACAGAACATGTGCACGTCCACTTGTAATTGGATTGTAATCTTTGTTGTTATCGTTGTACAGACAGGACGTATCATCAATAAGATCTAATAGATTTTTTGTGAATCATCCTATACATAAGTAATAAACCCTAGTGGCGAGGGATTGGCGCCAAAGTCACCTACAAATGGGGTTCTCTTCTGCTGGACATATGGATTCTATTATTATGGCAGAGCCTGTGCCCACCGGAGGATCCTTTAGCACTTTGGTGGGCCAGGTGACCCTGGTGGGACCATCAAGGAAGAATCAGGACTGGTAACAATTGTATTATGTCTGTGGCTTCCTTTAGTCTATGGCCACCAGTGGAACATGGGCGCAGATTAAAGGGGGTTTCCAGTCATAAGAAATGGATGGCCTGTTGTCAGGATAGGCCATAAATATCTGATGGGTCGGGATCCAACTACCGGCACTCCCATCCATTAGGCTGTTTTGAAGGGGCTGCGACGCTCGTCTTTCTCGTCACTGCTCATTCTATGAATTGCCGACACACTTGCAGCATCGGTTCGCGGTATTACGGCCTCCCTCATTCAAGTAATTGTGCCGGCAATTCACAGTACGAGCAGATAAGGGATCAAGGAGACTAGTGCGGCCCATTCAAAACAGCTTATCCGGGGGGATGCCTGTAGTCGGACCCCCATCCTTCAGATATTAATGGCCTATCCATCAGTTTCTCATGACTGGAAAACCCTGTTAATGTTATTTTTTTTGTATAATTAAAACTTATACAATTTTCCAACATATTTTCAGTATTGAATCCTCAAAGTTTTCAAGATCTCTGCTTGCTGCTATTCGGTAGAAACATTCATGGTTTACTTCCAGTAGATAAAATTCTCTCCATGCTCATGTGATGGACACACAGCTGCACGGCTCGTTACAGTAGGTGTATCAGAGCTGTGTCTTCTAACAATCCCAGCACCTGTGTGTCCATCACATGACCATGGATAGAATTCACTGGAAGTGAATAACAAATGTTCCTACTGAATACCAGCAAGCAGAGATCTTGAAAACCGTGAGGAATTAATACAGAAAGTATATTTGAAAACTGTATAACTTTTAATTATACAAAATAAATGACATTCATTTGCTAAAACCGGAATATACCCCTTTAACCTTGCTACATAGAAGCAGAGTCTTGCAATATTTTGGAATAAGTCTTATGAAACCATCGTAATTCATGAAACGGCGGATACCGCGGTGAGGAGACAGATTCTGGCTGTGCATGAAGCTTTAATGAGGGAAGCATAGTCCGCATAGTCCGCTCAGCGCCTGATCTGTCATGTCCTCAGTGCATTAACCTACTTATTTTCCTCTTAATAGGTACAGAAAGTGACTTGAAAAGGTTCAACAAATCCTAATGGTACAAAACCCATGAAGACAGAACAGGAAAATAATAATATTCAGTGTACGAGTAGCTCATAAAGACGAGGGCTGTATGACTATATCACACAACGCTGCACCACCATAATGAATTTAAAGGGTTTTTTCATTTCAGTAACTAAAGCTTGAAGGGTTATATCCCCTCCATTCATTCTCGGTGGCTGCTTCGCCAAGCAGGACTGGTTTTGGGGACCCCCGTTCTCCTATTAGACAATTATAACATATCTTGTGGATATGCCATAAATGTCAGAGATAGAAATACCACTTCGACCGTAGTATAATGAAAAGTTCTGCAACTTTCTAATAGACTTTGTGTTTCAAGATCTCTGCTTGCTGTCAGTAAATGGGAACATTTTTGTTGACATTCTGAAGCTGAAAACAGTGCAGACCTTATACTTCTCGCAGATAATGGCATGTTACAGTGTTTCAGCCCAGGAAATCTCCTGTGAGGTAAACACAGCACTCAAGATTTCTCTCTGTGAAAGCTACGTCTATCAGTCTTGGAGCCCAGCCTGTTTATCTCACAGCAGATTGTGCCGACTGGATACTATTCTAGCAAACTTTCATATGTAAGAAGTATTAGGTCTGTACAGGTTTTCAGCCTTTCAATGTAAAAAAGAATGTTCCCATTCACTGACAGCAAGCTGATATATTGTAGCATGCCTAGTGGAGGCCTGATGAAGGGGGTTATCTAGACATAACACAGTGAATCAGTGTTGCCTGCAGTGTTCCTTTAACGAGCCATGGCAAGCATCAGGACAGCCTTAGGATGTATTTTCTCTTCACTGACAGCAAACAGAGATCTTGAAAATGGTGAGGAACTAAAATACAACAGAATATATATAACTATATAATCATTAAACATTATTTACATAAGACAGTGAATCCTCTTTGCTGCAGATCTTCATGATCTGCTTTTCCATGACTCAATACATGAGTTGACTTAGTGGACAGATCTGCAGTGTAAAGCATGGGGGACGACAGAGCAGCAATCTGATCCTCTGGTAAGATAGGAGGTCGATTTCAGACTCCACTAAATGCAGCTAAGCTGGAATCACTGTGTTAGCTGTGACCTAATGCAGCAGAGCTGAAAAGCAGCTGGCATCATAGAAAATAGACAGCTGGTAAACATCACCCACGGGTAGCGATGATATTTTGGAGACGGCGCATCGACTTTAATTTGTTTTTGTTTTTTTAAATGTTTCGTCCGAACATGAGATGAGAACGCCAGATGACATTTCAGCAGCTTTGAAGTTCTGTGGCCTTTATTATATTCAATAGGAGCGCTCGGTGCTTGGTTTGTGCTGATTTTGTCTTTTGAGAAAAGCCACTGAGTGAACAGTAATATTTCTATTCAGCAGCAGAAAGCAGGACGGACCGGGACCCACAACTTCAACATGCCGGCGTTCACACCCCAGTAGTTTAATGCCATAAAATACTGTGCCCATAACAGGATCACTTGTCGTTGCCTTGGCATTCCAGTGTGGCGAGCCGAGTTCTAGCGGCACCCTCACCCACACACAGTTTATTGCTCATTCCATGCAACAAAGTTTATCCAAACTTCAGAAATGTGGCACCATGTTAGTTTTGCCTGACACTAAATTACCATGTTACTTCTCAATTTGCGCATTACGTTCAGAAATACCTCCCAACATTTAAATCCCCATTCACGGAATAGTTTTAACCCCATCCAATCCACCCAGGAACGCCCATAAAACCTACCAGGAACTCTATATATCTTGGCTGAAGTGGATATATAATTCATCTTCATCTGTTGTATACAGCGCTGAGGAGGGAAGGCCCAAAACAAAGCAAAAATGGTGGCCGCCCCCCTAGTATATGACCACAAATCCCAATAACCTATAACAAACCGTACTAGTGTCTGCTTTAGAAAACCCATTGTCAATTGCCCTATTATGGAAGTCTGAGTCAATTGAGGCAACCTCCCAACTTTTAAGTATCACAAAGAGGGACAACTTTTTTCCCTTTTAAGCCACGCCTCTAATCCCACCCAATCCCCGCCCATACACACCACGTTCAGCCCACACAGTATCATGCTCCCATAGTGCCTCCCACACAGTATAATGCCAAATAGCTGCCTCTACACAGTATAATGCCCTATAGATGCCACTATACAGTATAATGCACCCATAGCTGCCACCAGGGGCGTAGCTAAAGGCTCATGGGCCCCGATGCAAAAATTCTTACTGGGCCCCCCCCCCCGCAAACTTCTCATGGCCGACGGTCCGCAGCTTTCAGCTGCATCGCTGGGTCTCCTAAGTGACCCAACAATGCAGCACTAGCAGCCGGGGGCGTCACTAAGGCTGGGTTCACACACCCTATTTACGGACGTAATTCGGGCGTTTTAGCATTGAATTACGTCCGAAAATGCGGCTCAAAAGCGTTGGCAAACATCTGCCCATTCATTTGAATGGGTCTTACGATGTTCTGTGCCGACGGTCATTTTTTTTTACGCGCCGCTGTCAAAAGGCGGCGCGTAAAAAAGACGCCCGCGTCAAAGAAGTGCCTGTCACTTCTTCAGACGTAAATGGAGCCGTTTTCCATGGACTCCATAGAAAAACAGCTCCGTAACAGCGAAAGACGCCTGCACATGCCATTACGGCTGAAATTACGGTGCTGTTTCCTCCTGAAAACAGCACCGTAATTTCAGCCATAACGGACGCTGCTGTGAACATACCCTCAGGGCTTAAAATGTCCGGGAAATAGCCCCAATACATATGTGTCCGCCCAAAAAAAATGTGTGTATAGGACCCTATAAACTATGGATAGGATTAGATGCAGTGGCCCAGCAGACAGTATCACACATGATAGGATTAGATACAGTGGCTCAGAAGGCAGTATCACACATGATAGGATTAGATACAGTGGCTCAGAAGGCAGTATCACACATGATAGGATTAGATACAGTGGCTCAGCAGACAGTATCACACATGATAGGATTAGATACAGTGGCTCAGCAGACAGTACCACACATGATAGGATTAGATACAGTGGCTCAGCAGACAGTACCACACATGATAGGATTAGATACAGTGGCTCAGAAGGCAGTATCACACATGATCGGATTAGATATAGGGCCCAGCAGACAGTATCATACAAGATACGATTAGATACAGGGCCCAGCAGACAGTATCACACATGATTGGATTAGATACACAGCTCAGCAGACTGTATCACACATGATAGGATTATATATAGGGCCCAGCTCGCTGACATTGCGGCTCCAGCGCTGGACCCAGGATAGGTAAGAATAATAATTTTGCTTCTTTATGTGTTACTGATTATTTTTGTGTGTTTGTGTTTTTTTACAGGTTCGGTTGTTGGACTTCGGATACGAGGACTTCAATGACGGCGTTTTTTTTTATTCTCAATAAAATGGTTAATGAGGGTTGTGTTTTTTTATTTCAATAAAATATTTTTTATATGTGCTTGTATCTTTTTAAACTTTATTATCACCGCCTTAGTAATGGCCGCTGGCTGATTGACAACCTCCATTACTGAGGCGGGGCTTAATGTTAGCCGGTGCAGAGGCTACACTAACCCCCATTATTACCCCGGTACCGACCGCCACCAGGGGTACTGGGAAGAGCCGGGTACGAACCAGTACCCGACCATCTGCAGTGACGGTCAGACACCAGGTCGGCCGCAGGCTGGTAGTATTAGGCTGGGGAAGGCCAAAAACAATGGCCCTTCCCACCCTTGTAATGCTGCCTGCTGCTGCTGTGTTGTATCTGGCTGGTTATGAAAATTGGGGGGGACCCCACATCCAATTTTTTTTTTTTTTTTTTTTTTAAATGACGTGGGGTCCCCCCCATTTTTCATAACCAGCCAGATACAATAAAGCAGCAGCAGCCTAGCATCACCAGGGTGGGAAGGGCCACTGTATCTGGCCTTTCCCCTCCTGATAATACCAGCCTGCGGCCACCCCAGTGGCCGACCATCACTACAGATGGTCAGGTACTGGATGGTACCCGGCTCTTCCCAGCACCCCTGGTGGTGGTGGGTACCGGGGTAATAAAGGGGGTTAGTGTTAGCCTCTGCATCGGCTAACACTAAGCCCCGCCTTAGCAATGGATGCTGTCAATCAGCCGGCGGCCATTACTAAGGCGGTAGTAATATAGTTTAAAAAAAACCACAAAGACATAGAAAAAATATTTTATTGAAATAAAAAAAAAAACACACAGCCCTCATTAACCATTTTATTGATAATAAAAAAAAAAGCCGTCATCGAAGTAGTCCTGGAATCCGCCGTAGTCCAACGACCGAACCTGTAAGAAAACACACAAACAATGATTAGTAACACGTGTGTTAGGCTTGGATACAGGGCCCATGTGTGATACTGTCTGTGGGACCCTGTAGCTAAGCCTACCACAACGTAGGCTTAGATACAGGGTCCAGCAGACAGTAATCTTATACAGTATAAGATTACTGTGTGCTGGGGCCCTGTATCTAAACCTACAGTGTGGTAGGCTTATATACAGGGCCCATCAGACAGGATCACACATGCGACATGTATCTAAGCCTACCATGTGATTGGCTTAGATACAGGGCCCAGCAGACAGGATCACGCATGGGCCATGTATCTAAGCCTACCATGTGATTGGCTTAGATACAGGGCCCAGCAGACAGGATCATGCATGGGCCATGTATCTAAGCCTACCATGTGATTGGCTTAGATACAGGGCCCAGCAGACAGGATCACACAATCTGTGATCCTGTCTCATGGGCCCCCTAAGCCTGCTACATCGTAGGCTTAGGGCTTGTACAGTCCCTAAACATTGATGGCCTATCCTTAGGATAGGCCATCAATAGCTGATGTGTCGGGGTCCGTCTCCCGGGACCCGCAAATCAGCTGTTTTGAAGGGGCCGCAGCACTCGTATGAGAGCTGCTTCCCCTTCATTTCACTACTCGCTCACACTGTGAATCGCCGACACGGATTCACAGTGTGACCGGAATGAAGTGACAGGAATGAAGGGGAGCAGCTCTCGTACGAGTGCTGCGGCCCCTTCAAAACAGCTGATTGGCGGGTCCCGGGAGTCGGACGCCGCCAGTCAGGGCTAACCTTACCTTCCTCTTCGGCCGCGGCGGGAGTTCTGTCGTCTCGATGCTGTGCGCGGCGCATAGCGCTGTGACGTCATGCGCTGCGCACAGCGCCTGACGTCAGGACCTCCGCTGCCATCCGGAACCAGGAAGGTAAGTAAAGTATGTTACTATAGTAACAGGGGCCTGCGGCCCGAGTTACTATAGTAACTTTTTATTGATGTGGTGCGGGGGGCCGTGGGCCCCCCTGGCTTCGGGGCCCGGTCGCAATTGCGACCGCTGCGACCCCTATAGCTACGCCAGTGGCTGCCACCATACAGTATAATGCGCCCATAGCTGCCACCATACAGTATAAAACCAACACAGATGCCCCCATTCAGTATTATGCCCACACAGATGCCCCATGCAGTATAATGCCCCATAGCTGCCTCTATACAGCCTAATGCCCTCATAGCTGCCCCCATACAGTATAATGCCCCCATAGCTGCCCCATACAGAATAATGCCCCCATAGCTGCCCCCATACAGTATAATGCCCACACAGATGCCCCCATACAGTATAATGCCCCATAGTTGCCCCCATACTGCATAATGCCCCCATAGCTGCCCCTATACAGCATAATGCCCCCATATCTGCCCCATACAGTATAATGCCCCACAGCTGCTACCATACAGTATAATGCCCCCTTATCTGCCACCATACAGTATCATGCCACCTTAGCTGTCCCTATGCAGTATAATGCCACCTTAGCTGCCCCCATACAGTATAATGCTGCCGTAGCTGCCCCCATACAGTATAATGCCCCATTAGCTGCTCCTAGTGCCAGTGTCCACATATATTGTGCCAGTGCCCATGTAGATAGTGCCACACCCCCCTTGAAGATAGCACCACCCCCACTGTGGATTGAGGCTCCCTCTAGGAGCGAAATCCCCAGCCAGAGCATCGTCCACGCTGTGGCCAGGGATTCCGCTCCAGGAGGAATCCCCGGCCAGCGTGTCGGCAACGCTCTGGCAGGGGATTCCACTCCTGGAGGAGCCACTGACGTCACTGTCCATATATAGACAGTGACGTCAAGGGCTTCCCTGGGCTCAGCGCTTAAAGTAGCACTGTGCCCAGGGAGTTCTCGAGTGGAGGAACTCCCTCTGCTACTCCGCTCTGTACTAATGCTAAAGCAAGGAAGTGACGGTTCCCTGCTTCAGCATTAGGTTCAACTGTATCTGTATCCTGTGGACGCAGGTACAGTTGATACTGGAACATACCACCGGCCGCCCGGGACAGCGGGACACCGGCCGGAATCTGGGACTATCCCGCTGAATCCGGGACGGCTGGGAGGTATGTATTGAGGGGGGGTTTCCCAATCTGGATCGTCATCTATAAGCCAGAGTGGCTACAAGAAGTGTCTCTCACTGGAGGACCTGGCATGTCTGTATATTCCACAGACAGCTCTTTTATTTCAATGAGATTTATGGAATGCTTCAGTTCTCCTGTTATGGCGCTGAAGGGGAATTGAACACTTTATTACAGATTACGACTGATCGCTGGGGGTCTCCGAAATGCTACAACCTGTTATCAGCTTATCGTCAACTAAGAAAAAAGTATTATCCAAAACAGACAATACTTATAACTATCTCAAGTCTGCAAGTATCATGTTTAACCATAGAGGGTAGTATTTTAGTGCATGCTGCTGGTGTAGTAAGGCACCTCTGCCTGCAGATCTGTCATATTTGTTTTTTGTTTTTTTGGGATCCACTGTTCTCTTGTATTATAGTAGTTATATTCTTGTATATAGGGGGCAGTGTTATAGTAGTTATACTCTTATCTATAGGAACAGCATTATAGTAGTTATATTCTTGCATATAGGGGCAGTATTATAGTAGTTATATTCTTGTATATAGGGGCAGTGTTATAGTAGTTATATTCTTATCTATAGGAACAGCATTATAGTAGTTATATTCTTGCATATAGGGGCAGTATTATAGTAGTTATATTCTTGTATATAGGGGCAGTATTATAGTAGTTATATTCTTGTATATAGGGGCAGTATTATAGTAGTTATATTCTTGTATATAGGAGCAGTATTATAGTAGTTATATTCTTGTATATAGGGGCAGTATTATAGTAGTTATATTCTTGTATATAGGGGGCAGTGTTATAGTAGTTATACTCTTATCTATAGGAGCAGTATTATAGTAGTTATATTCTTGTATATAGGGGCAGTATTATAGTAGTTATATTCTTGTATATAGGGGCAGTATTATAATAGTTATATTCTTGTATATAGGGGCAGTATTATAGTAGTTATATTCTTGTATATAGAGGACAGTATTATAGTAGTTATATTCTTGTATATAGAGGCAGTATTATAGTAGTTATATTCTTGTATATAGGGGGCAGTATTATAGTAGTTATATTCTTGTATGTAGGGGCAGTATTATAGTAGTTATATTCTTGTATATAGGGGGCAGTATTATAGCAGTTATATTTTTGTACATAGGAGCAGTATTATAGTAGTTATATTCTTGTATATAGGAGGCAGTATTATAGTAGTTATATTCTTGTATGTAGGGGCAGTATTATAGTAGTTATATTCTTGTATATAGGGGGCAGTATTATAGCAGTTATATTTTTGTACATAGGAGCAGTATTATAGTAGTTATATTCTTGTACATAGGGAGCAGTATTATAGTAGTTATATTCTTGTATATAGGAGCAGTATTATAGTAGTTATATTCTTGTATATAGGGGGCAGTATTATAGTAGTTCTTGTATATAGGGGCAGTATTGTAGTAGTTATATTCTTGTATATAGGGAGCAGTATTATAGTAGTTATATTCTTATATATAGGGGGCAGTATTATAGTAGTTATATTCTTGTATATAGGAGCAGTATTATAGTAGTTATATTCTTGTATGTAGTGAGCAGTATTATAGTGGTTATATTCTTGTACATAGAGGGCAGTATTATAGTAGTTATATTCTTGTATGTAGTGAGCAGTATTATAGTAGTTATATTCTTGTATATAGGAGCAGTATTATAGTAGTTATATTCTTGTATATAGGGGGCAGTATTATAGTAGTTATATTCTTATATATAGGGAACAGTATTATAGTAGTTATATTCTTGTACATAGGGGCAGTATTATAGTAGTTATATTCTTATATATAGGGGGCAGTATTATAGTAGTTATATTCTTGTATATAGGGGCAGTATTATAGTAGTTATATTCTTGTATGTAGTGAGCAGTATTATAGTGGTTATATTCTTGTACATAGGGGGCAGTATTATAGTGGTTATATTCTTGTACACAGGGGGCAGTATTATAGCAGTTAGTGTCAGTGTAGTAAAGATACTCAGCAGCTTTCTTTGGGGTTACATAGTAGTAGTAGTTTCTACGGTTGAAAAAAGACACATGTCCATCAAGTTCAACCAAGGAATTAGTTAGTGAATATAATTATTGTGCGCCACATTTTTCGCAGCCCAGCCCCCAGCCCTTGTTTCAGCTGCTCTCTGTACTCTATTTGCAAGCTTTGCTGCAGCGATAAAGTAATATACTTGCTGACATGAGACAGACACAATGGCAGAGATTAACAGGAAAGGAGTGTTTCTCTTTCTTCAGAAAGCGGCCTGTATATCCACAGAGCTGACCTGACAAAACCTCTGTGCAGCCCAATTAGGCAGAAACTGACTCGTTGTATGAAATTATTGGCAAGGAGGAAATCTCTTCAAACCATCAGGGAGTAACCGTCCTTAATATTGCGGTTATTATAAATCCATTTCCTACTAAATGTGTCATTATTGGGGACCCTGTGTCTCCTAGTTGTTCTAGTATCAGTTCTGCTTTGTCACTTAAAGGGGAAATCCCCCTAAAGTCTAACATCTCCTTATAGATCTGTGAGAAGATAGTGGTGGAGGTCCGTGAGCTAGAAAACCTGTGGATCGTATAGTGATAAGGCTAGCACTCCGCAGAGCATCTCAACCCCTTGGTCACTGCTTGAGGATTTCCATCACTATAAATCTTTGACACACTGATTGTAATAGATGCCCATTTATTGAAAACCTACGGGTAGGTGCCCAAATAAAAGTTACGTCAGAATATATTGTAATTGAATACATTGTAAATTAAAAGGTATTTCCATTTAAAGGGTAAGTCCACTTTAGACAGCTCCATTTCTTATGGAGTACTAAACATGGTGGACTGCCCGGGTGAGCAAACCTAGTGTACCTAATATTTATTACATTTTTATTTACACAACAGCGCCTCTAGAGGACAAACATGGTACACAAGCACAAGCTATTTTTTTTAAAGGGGAACTCCAATTAGAATGATCTTCTCATATGTCATAGATACACGCGAGAATATGACATTGGTGATGTCTGTGGCCTCGGACCGCCACTGATTACCAGAATAAACGTTCCAATGGTGTCTTACATCACACACTATTTACATGGACTGGCTTTTTTATTTTCTTAGTTCAGCCTAGAGTGCAGGCTATTTAGTTCACATAGGACTTGCTAGCTGTATCTCGCTGTGATAGGTGTTTGCTCTGTACGGATTCAAAACAAAATATTACCATTCACTGACATCAAGCAGAGATCTTGAAAACGAACAATTTGAAACACAACGTCTATTAGAAAAGGGAATAACCGTTCATTAAATACAATGATTAAGATTTATTTACATTAAACCCCTTTAAATGATTATGGATAATATGAGACCAACTTGAGCTGCAATGACAATATCAAGCAGCAGGTGGCAGTGTTGCTAATGGTGAAAATCCCTAAATCCCTAATTTAGCTCATTATGAAATGCCTTCTGGTCTCTGATGTTTTGTGACAGTAACATGCATTTAATAGGCACATGAGGCCAAGTACATCCCTCATCCCTTTAGTGACCTTATGGGAAATAAGTCATGTATTCTCACGCTATCACAGGAGAATGCACATCATCAGAAGTGGAGTTATGGGTTTGTAGGTGCACTTTCCGCTGAGTGTCAGAGGGAGCCCTGAATATTTTAATAATGATCTAACCTAGCTCTATATCATGTCACTTCAAGTATCTTCATCTCGGTACTTTAGCAATACTGACATGGTGTAATTATGCAAAGTCATCTCCTTGGTGACTTTCTGATATATGGAATATAAATATTGCTATCATGGAGGTCAGTACTGGTTATTTCTAATACTAATATTAATTGTAAGTGCTGTAGGATACTCAACGTCTGTCTAGACCAGGTGTAGGATTATCAGATTATCAGATTGTCGGGATTATTTAATTTATATAAATAATATCAAGTACTATAATGAAGATACAAGGAATCTAGTATCTGGGTCTCTCAATTATTGCCGGATTATAAAAACCTTCCAGATTAGGAATTATACAAACGTACCATACGTATTTAGATGTTCTGCCAACACGTACGATGGATTAGACATCTATTCTTAAAAGAATATTCCATGCAAAATTGATACTTTGGTATGCCTAGTGCAGGACCTGGGACTGAGGAGCGTGACACATGAGCTGTGCAGGTCTCCCCTTCCGAGAGGAACTACATTGTGGGCAAAGAAGGGGCGGCGAATTGGCCCAAGGGTCATGGAGAGGGAAACAAACACCAGATCCTTTTACCTTGAGTGAAAAAACGGCACCATAATTACATTTTTGGTATGGGTTTCCTCTCTTCTATGTTTATTATGACACCCTTCCCTAGGCTTTACAGCCTTCAGTGATGATGGAGAGATAAAACCAAAGAGACTATACTACACAACGATGTATAGTTTAGAATTTAAAGGGGTTCTTCGCTTTGGACAATCCCTACTAATTACAAAGTGTCCATCTGCTTGGAACCACAGCGATCAGCTGTAAGCTGTTCAATTTCCCTGCAGCACCACCACTGGGGAAATGAAGCATTACACAGTGCCCACAGTGTCTGTGCAAAGCAGGACAAGTCCTCCAGATCGAGAGACGCTCTTTGTATCTGACTGATGCCCAAGAGATGAGGATCCTGAACAGAGAACCACCTCTGTTAACTCAAAAGTCCACAATAGGGTGTAGGAAAAAGTCTTTTCTAAACTAGACATCCCCTTTAAGGGTCTCTCCCCCTCCTATATTTATCAGAATGCAGAAGCAAGCTCTTTCAAGTCAGACAGACACGGTAACCGCTCATCACGGGGCAGCCAGTCATTTAACCAGTTTTATTGTCTACAATTAAAGCGTTGTGAGTCCTGGCATGTCAGCGAGCTTTCCTTCTACTTTCATAGCAATCATCCCACATGCAGAGGAACATTTCATCACCCCTGCCCTGTGTTTGTCTCGTTACGCTTTTCACTTGTCTTGTAATATAGAATGTAATATACAACTCACTCATGTGTTTTCCATTCGATTTGCCGAAGCTCCCGGTAAAGACGCCATATTATCTATTATCTTATAGCGTCTTAATTTCAGTGCCTCATGCCTCACGCCTCATAACATCTCCAGTCCATAGTGAATTATTACTACCGGATCCTGGCTAACCACAATCTACACGTGAATAATTCTGGTGTCAGATTTGTGAATAATTTCTTATGGCGATGATGATTCAGAACTAAGGTGAATGTACAGAATATGCTATAGTATTGGGTAACCTCAATGACAGAGTCTGTATGACTTATGTTTTGGTCACATGTTTGCCTTGGGGCATTAATGGTCATGTGTAAAGGAGTGGCACTCGCCAACACAACATGCCCACTGGGCAACAGAGATAAGAATGTTTTTCCACTACATGTGGTCTTCCTATGGGCATACTGCTGCCACTGATGGCTGCCATTTATCCTATCCAAACTTCTACTTGACTTACATGCAACTGCTAACCCAACTCTAACCCCTACCCTTCTTTCCTGTTACTTAAAGGTTAACTAAACTTTCAAAAAACTTCTAGCATGTCATAGTGACATGGCAGAAGTTTGAAACGGTGGGGGTCTAAGCACCGAGACCACGACCGATTGCTAAAACTAAGCGGAAGAAGTGCTTGGGTGAGCGCTGAGCCGCTTAGTTTCTGATCGGCTTTTCTCGGAAAGCCGAACAATTGGTGTATGGGTTCATAGATTTTCTTATGAGACCGTTCACTGACGATCAGAAAAGCGTATCAGCGCTTACCCGAACGCTTCTGCCGCTTCATTTTAGCGATCAATGTGGGTCTCTGTGCTCGGACCCCCACCAATCAAGACTTCCATGTCGGGCCATATAATATGAGCCTTACCCTCCACCGTTATCTAATGTAGTCTTTGCTATCTATTCTAACCTTCCACTCCTCCAAATCCTCCATTCCATACTTTCCGTGACTTCTCTCCAAAACCACAACTACTACTCCCACCCTAAATGCCCTTTTACACCGGCCGACACTAGGCCGGTGCAGCGAGTGCCGATCAACGATACATCGTTGATCGGCGCTCGTTTGCTCCTGTTACACGGAGCTATGGATGGGGACGAGCGGTTGTTACTCCGATCACTCGTCCCCATCCGTTATTATCATGTCGGCAGCGCATCTCCCTGTTTACACATGTGCTGCCGACAACAATAATATTTCACTTTTTTTAAACTGATACGACCAGCAGATGTTTGATCGTTTGCTCGTTCATCTGCTGATTATCGGGCGTTATATTAATGCTAGTCTGCCCGATAATCGCCCAGTGTAAAACCCCCTTAACGCTCTACTCTTATCTCGCCCAATATTAACCCTCTACACAAATAATTTCTTCCACACCTTACCTTTTTGACTCATCTCTTAAACCACCACTTTTACTCCAACCAAGCTTTTATACTAGCCCTAGTCTTAACTTCATACCTAAGCCAGCACCTCATTAAACTTGAACACCTCCATATCTAAGATAAACCTCTAATCTCAGCCCTAACCTTAAATTTCCACCTTCGGACAGGGTTGGACTGGCCCATCAAGGTATAAAAAGATCTTTCAGTGGGCCCAGGCTCCGACACAGTAGTGGGCGCCAAATGTCCAGCAGAAGACAAACCTCATCCTTCTCTTGCCACTAGGGTTTATTTCTTATGGGATGATTCCCAAATAACCTATTAGACCTTATTGATTATATGTCGCGTGTGTGTACAACGATAACAACAATGTTAAAATGGGACAAATGGGGAAAAGAAATAACATTCTACCCATGACCCATCTAATCCCACCCAAACCCCATGCCAACTGGCCCAGCCATGCCAGCCTTCTTGTGCAGCCGCTTCCACAGATCATTGTCTTATAGTTCTTTGAGACTAGAGATCAAAGTAACAGGAAGAAATATCTCGGTCCCAATAAAAATTGAAGGGAATTTGCAGAGAAAACAACTACTACTTGGACGACTATATGGAAATAAATTACGATTATTGGGGGTCCCTCTCCTAGGACCTTCCCCATTGTCCTATTTTAGGCATGTATTGACCTTTTTTAGACTTTGTTGGATATTATTTCCACAATTCAGAAAATATCCATAAATTTGTCACCGTGCCCGTATTCCAGCAGTGTGCCCACTGGCCAGAAAATAAAATAAGTTGGGAATTTTTGTGCAACATTGTATATATAAAAAAGTTATTAAGTAAATAAACCTTCGAAAAGTTGCTTCTAATGACACATTGTAGCAATAGAAAAGTTGTAAAAATGCTCTTAAGCTCTTTCTAATTTATGGGTAGGTCTGTACTTCCCCTCGGTTCTAATTTTAGGTCCGACATTAAGCAAGAAAAATAAGTTTTCACAAAAAAGGAAACGTAATATTTATGTTCTATTTTCGAACACTTGAGGTGAGCAAATTCCTGATACATCTTAACTTATCCAAATAAGCTCTAATGGTTTCATGTTACTTGGAGTTGCGAAAGAAGCTTAAGTTAGGAAAACATGGTGTTTACATTTGAACAGAACAGGCTTGACGATCCAGGTTTGGCGCGGCGGGTCTTAAGGGCTATTTGGATGTACTTGTCTGTGGACACAAGTCTGAAAAGGGTTTAGATCTGACTTGTTCTATGAAATTTGGAAGGGGACTGGGTGGAAAGATCCGTACAAGAACTTTTTATATACCAAAAGCAAACTGGCATTGTACAAGCAATAGTCACCACTCCACTCCAAGGACAACGGTAGGTCTGTACATTTTAAAAATCGGACTTGGATTTTACATTGAATTGCCAAGGGGTGAAGTAGATTATTTTCAAATTGTCTTAAAGAGCATTTTCCCCTTAAAGGGGTTGTAGATAATTAGAAAAAACGTGGCTGCTTCCCTCCAAAAACAGCGCCACATCTATCCATGGGTTGTATCTGGTATTGCAGCTCAGATCCATTGCAGTGAATTCGGTTGAGCTGCATTATCACACACAACCCATGGATAGCTGTGCCACTGTTTTTGGAAAAAGCAACCATGCTTTTCTAATCCTGGACAACCTTTAAGTCATAGCTTGTACAAAGGGGTTTTCCTTGAAATAGGATATTGGTCAGGTCCGACTCCTTGGACCCCACCTATAAGCAAAATGAAGGGGCTAAACCTGCAGTACCAGACACAGTCACATGTACTGATGCGTAAACACTGGATAAACACTGAAAGGGTCACGGCACACCGGTCCTGGAGGTTGGACATCCACCAATCACACATTGATGGTCTATCTTAAAGGGGCTGGACAGGATTTGAAAATCGTTATTGCTTTTGCCCTATAACAGCGCGCCACCTGTCCACAGGTTGTGTGTGGTGTTATAGCTCCACTCTACTGCAGTGAACTGGGCTGAACTGCAATACCAAACATAACCTGTGGACAGGTGTGGCGCTGTTTTTAGAAGAACAGACATTTTTTTTCTTATCCTGGACAACCTCTTTAAGGATAGGCCATCAATATGTTATCCTAGAAAAAAACCTTCAAAGCCTAATTCCAATTTAAAAACAATTATTCTCAGTTTAATTCTACATAAAAGGCTGGAGAAATTTGACAGTACTTTTGTTTCGCTATTTTTATATAAATTTAGATTATTTTTTTTCCCCATTTCTACAATTAGCTAAATTTAAAATACTTCTGGTTGGCCTTGGAAACAGTCAACGGTTTAGCTCCTCCCTGCTGTCAGACATGTGACTTGACAGCTTAGCTGTAACTGTGTAGCTGCCATCTACATTCCCACAATGCACTTCCCTCATTCTAACCTGCAGATTTATGAATTAAAGTGGTTGTCTGGTTTAGAAAACGATTATTTTTAATACTCTAATTCTAAGTTCTAGACAAAATCTTCCTAGTAATAATGCAATATGGGAACACGAGATCTAACCTTCATGGATTTGCCATTTAGAGGCTTGAGAAAGCTGAATGACAAGAATTGTGAATCCATAATAATGGCCATATTGCTTGTCACCCAGCTTTCCGAGAAACAGACATAACGAAGAAATTCAAGGACTTATAAGCGCTGGTGATGTTTTAATAGGGCATTGGGGTATCCTTTAATACTCAGTCTCCTGCATTCAAATGATGGGTGTGTCGCCCTTAAATTTGAACCCATTATTGGTGTTTGAAGCTACGTGGTCTGAGGTTGAGATATGAGTAAATACATAGGACTGCGTGTTCATAGTTTTATATGTTGTCTGAAGCTTCGCTGTTACCACAGAGAATAACAAGACACAATGAGTCCCCTACAGCCATGGAAATGACTAGAAGATGGTGAATCAGTCACAGCAACCTCCCAACTGAAGCGTTAATCCCCGGGGGCATCCAGCTGTTTTAGAGAAAGCAAAAAAAATTATAATAATTATATATATATATTGTGTGACGGTGGTGAACCCCCCAAAAAATGTCATTTCTGAAACTCCAAACCCTACACTACATATGGCCAAAATAACCACATCGAGCCTGTGGCACTTCAGACCCACATCTACTGAATATGAAGTCTTCACACACAGGGACACCGCTTTCGTTCAGATGGACTATATATATATACACACAACCCTACTGCCAGAGACGTACATGGATAGGAGGGACACCATAGCGAAGATCAAAGTTGGTTCCTATTATGGTGCCGGGTTTTACGGCTGAGGTTTATTTCCCCTTCTACCCCCTTTTCCATGACCCTTGAGCCAATACCCTATGTCTTTGCTTACTAACAATAAAAAGTTCCTTATCTCCTCTGGAGATGGGAGTCCATCACAGGTTCTCGACACCCAGCAGCAAACAGAATGGTATAAACTAAAACTGGTCCCCCTCCCTTCAAGGACCCCATAGCAGCCGCATGGTGTCACTATGGTATCTACGCTCTTTACCAACGCTTTTTTTGAAGTGTCGTAAAGGGGTGCTTCTTCTTAGCAAGAGAAGGTGTGACATGTCCATAGTGACCCCCACGACATGTCCATAGTGACCCCCACGACATTTCCATAGTGACCCCCACGATTTTGGATTATACAGGTCCCTATATCCCCCATTCTGCAAGCCACAATTTGCAATCCAGGAGGAGACTGAAATAAAGTCCATAGAGTTTCAGAAACGGCCAAGCAAGTGGTTTCCGTAACTCTGATGCACTTCAATGACGAGAGTCGTGCAGGCCACCCCTCCATTTAGTCACCTCCTGGATGCAGTCACCTCGAATTGTGTAACTGGAGACAGGGGACCCCTGGTTTACACCAATAGGAGAGGTCCCAGAGGTGGAAACCCCACCTATAAGAACTATATGGCATATCCTATGGATACATGTGGGGGAACCCCTTTAAGAGGATTGTCAAATATGAATAACCCCTTTTTCAAATAATGACCTCCACAGACTATAACTGATGGCTTCCCTGGGGGAGCCACAATATGAATACTCAAAAGGAAGCACTATTCATCTAATGTAATGGCAGCCATTAGTAGTTGTCACCCAACATCTGAATAGATCAGATAGGTAATGGCGGAATTACAGAACAGAGAGGCAACCTTAAATAGGGATCTGGTCCCCTATTATTATCCCAGTCTGCCCCAACAGGACTTTTTTTTACAAGGGATATTCTTAATAGACAACCCCTTTAAAAAGATTATATAAGATTTTTTTTTAAATGTCTGCTTTCTTCCAGAAACAGCGCCACTCTTGTCCATGGACTTTGTCTGGTATTGCAGCTCATCGCCATTCAAGTAAATAGGGCTGATTTGCAAAACCACACACAGCCCGTGTACAAGTGTGGCGCTGTTTCTGGAAGAAAGCCGTCATTTTCGTCCCATACAACCCCATGACTTAAGCTAAGACTTTATAGGATTATTGAATTTTGAAGGAACTCCTTGTAAGTATGCAGCAGACTATATGATGGGACGTCTGTACCCTCTTACTGCGGGGGTTCCCTTTCCCTTTCATCATGGTCCACGTGCGTCTACGTTGTTTAGATTAGAGAGTAAAGTGTTCAGTCTGCTGTTCAGGAAATGAATTTCTACAGTTGCAAAGTGGCGCAGTAAGGCTGGAATTAGAGGCGATTGTGAGTCACTTCTGTCTGGTCTTAAACAGCATGTTTACTATAGGAAAGGCTTTCATCAGCCCAGGAAAGGGCGGCTAAAAATACCTGGTACACAAGTGAAAATTGCAATTTTCAAAAATAAGCATAACATTACATGGAAGAGACATGGCCGTCACCAATCACTGCCCTGTCATTACAAGTACAGTAGCTCCACAGTAAATATTCCCAGCTGGCCAGGAAAATCAAGAACTCAAGCCAGGGGGGTGCAGAGGTAGCAGTCGCACCCGGGCCCTGGAGCTTGAGAGGGGACCAAAAGCCCCTTAGCTGCATAAGAAGACCCCAGTATAATCAATGATATATGGTGGGGCCCCCTTTATAGATTTTGCATTGGGGCCCCAGAGCTTTAAGTAACGCCTCTGACTCAAGCCTTAGCTCCTCTATAGGATCTACTTCTATCTCCTACACGAGGTCAAGGTGCTGGGTCTGCAGACGACAGTGAAAACAATGCATGGAAAGGATAATCCTCCTCTGCTTGCTTACACTCACAGAATTATGTTAACTCTTGCTTTGCCTGTAGCATGCTTGCCTGAATGTATTGTAAATTATTACGGTCTGTCTACAGCGTGGGGACACATTAAATGTTAAATTATAAGTAATTCCCTAATTATCTATCTATCTATCTATCTATCTATCTATCTATCTATCTATCTATCTATCTATCTATCTATCTATCTATCTATCTATCTATCTATCTATCTATCTATCTATCTATCTCATATCTATCTATCTCATATCTATCTATCTATCTATCTATCTATCTATCTATCTATCTATCTATCTATCTATCTATCTATCTATCTATCTATCTATCTATCTATCGGAAATTAAATGATGGCTGCATGCACCCTTTGGCAGCACATCACTTATAGTAGTTATAAATATTACATGGCTGTTAGATTGATTGATGGATTGATCACATGTTAAAAGGGTATGTGCACAGTAAGACACCATTTTACAGTCTATATATAGATAGAATCTACACATAAAATTGAGTGAGTCCCTGTGTACATACATTACATTACTTATATTGTATTGATCCTGAATTACAGCCTGTATTATACTCAAGAGCTGCATTCATAATTCTGTTGGCTGTTATTGGAAGCAATCAACAGGCTTGCTATCAGACACACCCCTAAAAGCTTAACCGAGCTCTAATAATGCAACAGGATAGGTAGGTTCTCCTATATCAGCTTCCCATACAGTGGTGTAAAGACATGCAAATCACCATAAACAAGCTCTGTGCAGCAAGAAATGCTGGGAGATTTTAGCTCTGAAGCCTGCATAATTGTGAATACAGCAGAATAGTGAGTTATGCTCTGGAGTATAATATAGGATATAACTCAGGATCAGTACAGGATAAGTAATGTATGTACACAGTGACACCACCAGCAGAATAGTGAGTGCAGCTCTGGAGTATAATACAGGCTATTTATTTTTTTAACCCATTAGTAAAACGTAACTTTTATTAAACTTTAGGATGCAGACAAATTTACAAATGCAATGCCTATAGCTCAGTATTAAAGTGAGATTATTTTAATGTAAATCACTGGACGTGTCTGCAGATCACATCCGGTACTATATAGACTGATCGACATACGTGAAATTTAAAAGCAAACAGGCTTAAATAGCGATGGTCGTCGTCACTAGGTGGGATTAATGCTCAACAGCCAATCAGAGGTGAACGTACTACGTCACACTAGCATGTCATCAGTCAGCTGTAGGGGCATCCTCTAGGTGCCCTCTATTTAAATTTGCAACATTGTATATAAATAAAGCTAATTTAACGGAACTAAATATTTGCATTATACATTGTGTAAAAATGTTATTGTGGTCCCTTAAAGTAGTGCAATCTGATAATATGGCCTTGTGGTCCCAGCATTGTCCTGATTTTCTCCTTCATCTCACTGCACGTGACGACCAGACTCCGCTACATAGTAAAAAGAGCAGATCAGAAAAGCCATTTTTTGGAGTAGTTGGCACAGGTATAATAAATAATTTCATGACCAGTCAACAGCGTGGCAGAGGGAACGCTCTATTTATATCTTCGCTTGCTACCAGTTTGATTCACTAGGGTGAATTTAGTCATTATGCCATAAATAGCCAATTTCCAGCGCTAAATGCTGCACAATCTCCAAAGTTAAGTATTTGAAAAAGTAGGTAATGCTCCAAAAATACTTAGAAATCCATCACTAAAGCCACGCTGGACCAATTGATAGTTTTCACATTTTCATTAGATGCTTTTGCCTATACAACGATTTGTTGGGTGAGACTGTTTAACCGCCAGACAGTTCTGAATTTATTACTTTAAATCCACTTTGTGTTCTTCCACAATTTCATGTGCTGCAGAACTAAACTGTCTGACAGGGACCTATAGCTGTGTTCCTAGTTATTGAATAGAATGCCAGAACTACAGTGAAAACTGACACTCACACAGACAGAGCAACAGGACACAAGGAAAAAATGGAAATGTAACTGTATGACAATGCAGATTTAGATACTGGACAGGGTCTGTCGAAAGTTGGATGTTGGCTAGCATTAGTGGTTGGCATCCTGAATCTGTAAAGTATAGGAACATTTATACTCCATCTGATGTTTTGGGGATCATCTGCAATTTTCAGATTTCACGCATTCTACACATATGGAGATGATACTTGATATGGCCGGTAGAAAATCAAGTGCACAATAAATTCCCTGGGTCCCGGACCCCCACCATCTACACCCCCCCTTCATTGACCACATGAATATACTTGTAATCTTTTAACATATCGGCAGCCTGATTTTTCTTTGCTACCCCCCATTTATTTCCTCCCAAAAAATTAGAGGGGCAACAAAAAAGTGTTTTGCCCCGGGCCCTCCGCAGACCTTGATCCGATCCTGCTGATAATTACCATCTGTGCAAAGAAAAAGGTGGTGTTGCCATAGCAACCCCCAGATGTTTGCTTCTAAACTGGAACATAAATGACTCAATCCACATATTGCCTCCCATTATAATCTACTATATGTCACCAACCCCACACCAGACCTCATAATGACACTGACATAAGTCTCTCATCACCTCCAATAGACCAGGAACCACAAAACTATAGAATGTTCCTTCCTTCCTGCTGAATAATTGTCATTGTGTTCCCAGAAAGTGAAAGAGCGTTTCCCTCTTTTAAAAAAAATAAATAGAATCTATCTATCTATCTATCTATCTATCTATCTATCTATCTATCTATCTATCTATCTATCTATCTATCTATCTATCTATCTATCTATCTATCTATCTCATATCTATCTATCATCTATCTATCTATCTATCTATCTATCGATCTATCTATCTATCTATCTATCTATCTATCTATCTATCGATCTATCGATCTATCGATCTATCGATCTATCGATCTATCGATCTATCTATCTATCTATCTATCTATCTATCTATCTATCTATCTATCCTTTATCTATCTATCTATCTATCTATCTATCTATCTATCTATCTATCTATCTATCTATCTATCTATCTATCTATCTATCTATCTATCTATCTATCTATCTATCTATCTATCTATCTATCTATTCTATCTATCTATCTATCTATTCTATCTATCTATTCTATCTATCATTGAGTTGCCCTCTTCTGCCAAGTTTTAAAATATACAGCCATTGATCAGCAATATCTATCATTACCAATCCTATACCGGTTATCACTCAGCTTTTCCCATCTCCTGAATGGCACATCCGCTAAGTGACACATCCCCCCCCCCCCATTCCCCACTTCCATGTAGGTGCAAAACGATGTTGTTTTGCTGTTGGGGACTGTTGGGAAGATGGGTGACAATATCCTGATCATAGTGAGATAGGGTTTTCATGGGCACCATATGGGGCATGTACTGTACAGTAATTCTATAGCATTCCCTCCTGGTGCAGTGTCTATTCATTTTCATTCATTCAGACCTTCCACAGTCTATAAGAAAACAACTGCACATAGAGGAAGGAAGCCTCATCCCTGTCCATGTCCTTCCTCCCTTCTTCCCAGTCGCCCTGTTCGGGCCCAGAAACCTGATGCTTAGACAGGTGTTTACTGATCCCTTGTTCACCTGGGAAAAGATGTGTCTTGTAAGAGCCCTGGAGGCTTAAGTTCCAGCAGTGTGCTCATTGTGCAAGGGGAGGGGAGTGGATGGGAGGAATAGACATGAGCTCAGCAGAGGGAGAGCTGGAGTCACACACAGAACAAAAGTAGCCAGTGCTTGCTCAAAAAGAAAGGGGGGTCCTGCTGCTGCCTTGCATTGTGGATTCCAGTGGCTGCTACTCAAGCCTGTAGGATCTGCAAGGAACCACACCTTCAGGAGACTGTCACACTGAGAGAGCCACCAGCAATCCCTATGGATAAGTGACTCACAACAAGCATCATCCTCCTCTCTGGAAACTGCAACACTGTGTCCGGGATTTCCAAGGTGAAACACTGTCTCTACCTTGAGTAAGAACTGTTCTTCTTCCTCCTTTGGGTCAATGGATGTTTATTTCTCTTCCAACAAATGTTCTGCTGCAGAATCGAAGCCCATGTAGACTTCTCCTGCCTTGCTTCAAACCTGAAAGGTGAGTCTAGAGATTGCATAGGTCTCAATATTTCAGCCATAAGACACCTAAGCCATTGAGCCTGATGAGTCTAGTGAGTATGGACATGTCAATATTTCATCCCTGTAGACTTGACCTTGCTCCTCCAGCCTAGCAAGGAACCTGAAAGGTGAGTCTAGAGATAGCGCAGACCTCAGTAGTTCACCCATGTAGCACCTCAGCCTTATATTGAGCCTGATGAGTCTTGTTGTCATGTAGATATCAATATTTCATCCTTGTAGACTTCACCAAGTATCCAGATCCTAGCAATAAGCCCGAAAGGTGAGCCTCAATATTCTAGCCTCTTCTTGCATGTCCAACCTAGAAATGAACCGGAAATGAGTCTAGAGATACTATAGATCTCCATATTTCATGTAGACTTCACCGCTACCTATGCCTTACATTGATACTTAAGGATCTAATGTTATGTAGATCTCAGAAGTTCATCCATGTAGACTTCCACCTGGCTCCTTCAGCCTTATAATGTCTTAAAGGTGAGTCTGAAGATCACATAGACCTCAATATTTCAGGCCTGTAGACTTTACCTTGCATCTCCAACCTAGAAATGACCAAGAAAGGGGGTCTAGATATAGTATAGACTTCAATATTTCATCTATACCTAAGCCTTGCATTGAGCCTGATACTCTAATGTTGTGTAGATTTTAGTAGTTCAGTCATGTAGACTTCACCTGGCTCCCCCAACCTTGTAGTAAGTCTGGAGATCACATAGACCTCAATATTACTGTTTTCTTGCTGTGGTTTGAGCCCTGGTGGTGCCAGTGAAGAATTAACTTTCACAAAGAGTAGAATGAGATTAAAAATTCAGCAATGTCCCTGTGACATGTGACAAATCCCCCTTGTGTAGATAAGATGGAGATCAGCGTAGGTTCCTATGGTCACAGCACTTGTACTGGGTGATACACAGTTCACACGGGGTCTTTTGCCGAGTTTTTTGACGCGGAAACCGCGTCGCAAAACTCGGCAGAAACGGCCCGAGAACGCCTCCCATTGATTTCAATGGGAGGCGTCGGCGTCTTTTTCCCGCGAGCAGTAAAACTGCCTCGCGGGAAAAAGAAGCGACATGCCCTATCTTCGGGCGCTTCCGCCTCCGACCTCCCATTGACTTCAATGGGAGGCAGGAGAAAGCGTGTTTTCTGCCCGCGGCGCTCAATGGCCGCGGGCGAAAAACGGCGCGATCATTGCTATTCACACGGAGTATTTTGGGGGAGGAATATCTGCCTCAAAATTCCGTTTGGAGCTTTGAGGCAGATATTCCTCCCCCAAAATACTCCGTGTGAACATAGCCATATTGTCTCCTCTGGAGGCAGAGCAGACTGCGGTGAATATATTGAATTGTTTTGTGTTTTGCACAGAGTGTTTTGTATTATGAGTAATGACTGTGGTGGTCAATGTCAATATTTGGTTGAGGGCTGTATTCGGCAGCTGCCAGGCACGCTGAGAGTTGTAGTTTCACATCAGGTTGTGCTTACTTCACGCACTATTAAGTGAGCATGACTATAAATCTGAGATATCACGACAGCAAGTTGTATTCATGATAACGGATGAGGAACATTTATTTTATAAATTATTATCATGACTGTGTAATATGGCAGAATAAAGGGTTAAATAACCATTATATATTGTTACTATAGAGATCTATAATAACGGCTGGCAACAGGTGTTTAACTGTATCTATCTATCTATCTATCTATCTATCTATCTATCTATCTATCTATCTATCTATCTCTCTCTCTCTCTCTCTCTATCTATCTATCTATCTATCTATCTATCTATCTATCTATCTATCTATCTATCTATCTCATATCTATCTATCTATCTATCTATCTATCTATCTATCTATCTATCTATCTATCTATCTATCTATCTATCTATCTATCTATCTATCTCATATCTATCTATCTATCTATCTATCTATCTATCTATCTATCTATCTATCTCTCTCTCTCTCTCTCTCTCTCTCTCTATCTATCTATCTATCTATCTATCTATCTATCTATCTATCTCATATCTATCTATCTATCTATCTATCTATCTATCTATCTATCTATCTATCTATCTATCTATCTATCTGTCTACAGTTTCTTTCTTTCTTTCTTTCTTTCTTTCTTTCTTTCTTTCTTTCTTTCTTTCTTTCTTTCTTTCTTTCTTTCTTTCTTTCTTTCTTTCTTTCTTTCTTTCTTTCTTTCTTTCTTTCTTTCTTTCTTTCTTTCTTTCTTTCTTTCTTTCTTTCTTTCTTTCTTTCTTTCTTTCTTTCTTTCTTTCTTTCTTTCTTTCTTTCTTTCTTTCTTTCTTTCTTTCTTTCTTTCTTTCTTTCTTTCTTTCTTTCTTTCTTTCTTTCTTTCTTTCTTTCTTTCTTTCTTTCTTTCTTTCTCTTCCTATCAGGTCACTGTTATATATGGCCACAGTGGTTTTGCCTGGTCAGCATTACTTTTGCTGATGACCCAGTTTGACTTCCCCAGGTCAGCTTGGGGGGATCGTGTGGTGAGGTGAAACTGTCCGTCTGTTGTCATATGACCCCTCCATAAATATTAGGACAATCGGTTTCTCCTACCAAAAATCTGGAGCTTATTTTGTTTTTCATCCATTTTATAGTTTACTTGTTGCATCTTTTGTAGTAGTTGGGCGCTGTGTTAATAGGATTCATGTGTTCTTTGATCTTCGGTTGACATTAAGAGTCCTTATGAAGCTCGTCATCATGGTTATCATCCCATTGATGCAGAATATTTACTTTCCTTTGGCTTTATGTCTTATTTCACTTTTTTCTTGTTTGATTTTGTTGTTGTACGGGGAGATTCATATAGAATTTTCTTAGCAGCTTGATTCCACAACAGCAAATGATAACCCCAATTTTTATCTAAAATTCTAAGCAAATATTTAGGAGCTCATCCATTACTAAAAAATCTTGTTCTGTGAAAATATACCATAAAACAAAAAGTTCTGAAGTGAAATTTGTAAAAGTTTTTTTTTTCTGTAAATAAGGCTTAATTGGGATATGCAAGTATAACATACTTTGCATTTCAATTACTCATATTTTTAAGATCTCTGTTTGCTGTCATTGAGTAGAAATATTTTTGGAAACATGGTACATCGCTCCTTAAATGAACAGTCCAGGCTAAACCAATTATTATGTTATATCTATTGCTGAGCCTTAGGGGGTGGGATTCTCTCTTTGGTATTCCTTGTATTCATGTATCATGCTCCAGCCCCACAGACCCCGCACTAGACAAAACACATTGAACAAGAGTATATTCAAACGCAGCAGAAATTTCTGTAACTAAAAATCAGTTCTATTTATCTGAATGGGAGTTTTTTTCGAAGCATGTTAATGGATTTCTGCAAGCCCTATTCAGATGAATGGGCCCGTTGCAGAAGTCTCTGCAACAAATCTGCTGTGTGTGAATAAACCTTAAGTGTATCAGAGTCATCTCTTGTAAGGCGGCCTGTACTTGTCTCAGTAGGAAATGAGCAGGCCTGGTGTTTCCATTCACAGACAACAAGCAGAGATCTTGAAAAATGTGAGGAATTGAAAAGAAAGTATATTAGAAATGTGCAGAAGTTTTTAGCGATACATAGTTATATTCTTTATCGATGAGACCAAGATAATTCATAAACGACTGAACAAATATATAAAGAACTCAATTTGTGAGGTGACTACTCACTTAGGATTAGAAAATAATTAGAGTATGTAGACCAAACCTTCACAGGTCTTTATATAGTTAAGAAACAAATACTCCAATCAATCTCCATTTAAAATCTTCTTCCTTTGTATTATGAACATTGTATTCAATATTAAGAGACCAGATTGTACAATCAGATTGGCACCAGTACAAAAGGAATTACGTTTTGGGTAGAAATCCTCTTTTTAAAAAAGGCAGTATATCTGCTGACAGGATTGTATCTGAATCTGATACCGATGTTGTTGAAGAGGTTCTCCACTTTTGCACAATCCCTAATTGTTAGAAGGGTCCCTTGACAATAAACTGATCGCAGCATTTCCGCTTGTTGTGACCCACAGCGATCAGCTGTAATCTGTGGGGAAACCTGGCAGTAAGTTTTCAATTTCCCTGCAGCGCCACCACAGAGGAAATGAAGCATTACACAGTGTCCATTTAAATCAATATGTTGTCTGTGATACAGGACAGGACGGGTCCTCCAGAGCGAGAGAAGTTCTTTGTATCCACTCTACACTATGGCCAAGAGATAAATATCCTGAAGAGAGGATCCCCCCACCCTCTATTAACTCAGATAATAGAGTATATGAAAATGGGTTTTCTAAACCAGACAGCCCCTTTGAGGAAAATACATCATAGTAATTACTTTTTATTTATTTGCATTATATTCTAAGGCTGCACCATAAAATCTGGGATCCTCATGACCTTAATCCCTTTGTTCGCAAACACCGGCTATGTCACAATATTTTCTGATTGATGTTTATTTAACCTCATAAATTCAAAGACGCACGACCTGTTAATGTATATTTCAAAAAGGACTGAGCGCCATATTGTTCTTTGTTTTCTGCGTATCCAGTGTGACTTTTTTTTTAAATTGGGTGTAGCCAATCAGATAATTAATAGAATCATTTGATCAGAAGATGAATTTTGAAGTGGGCGGGGCTAGACAACATGGAACCAATCAGATTATGTGAAGAATAACAGCAAGAGTTACCTGTGGGTTTTTGTTTTTTTAGTAAATACCAGACTGGATGTGACTGGGATTCCTTAAATCCACCAGAGATGATTCTGAGGGGCACCCTCCATCTATTGGACAGGACATGTGCATCAATAGGATCTAATAGGTTATTTGTGAATAGACCCATAACAAATGGCAAGTAATTTGCTGGAAAAAGCTCCAAATGGGGTTGTTTTCTGCTTTGGGGGTCCATTATTGTGTCAAAGCCGGTGCCCGGAGGGTTATTTTGTACTCTGGTGGGCCAGTTAGACTCTCAATGTGGGTATGAGGTCCTGTGCCTCAGTATTCCAATACCAGGCCATCACAATTCTGGCCTGCCAATTTTTGGTGCCACTGTAATGTGCCAGCGTGGCCTATGGCACCCCAGGCATTGGGTAATAACTACCCCTGTAGCCCCTATAGTTATAACACTGGTTGGAAACAAGCTGGAAGCCCCAAAAGAGTTAGAGTTTGTGTAGATGAACGTATTCGTTTGTGTGTCCCTAATTTGCCGAAGTCAGGAATGGATTTTGGCAAAATTCGGAAGGAAACATGCAGTTCAGAATGGATAAGTGAATGAGCCCTGAGATAGCGATAGACCTTAGGTGTCCCCTTAACGTGCTGATGTTATGAGGGCCCGATTCATTTAGTTCAGAAGGATTATATAATCACTTTAGAGTTTATTTGTTCAACGAATGAGCTTAAATCTATGTCCACCATTTCACAATTCCCATATAGAATTAATCTACTTCGTGAATATATGACATGATTTATTTTATACTAATCCTGAATTTCAACCTGTAGTATACTCCAGAGCTGTATTCACAATTCTACAGGCTTAACAGGTGACCTCTCCCAGCATTCCCTGCTTGTTCAGTGTCTGTACAGCGCTTGCTCTGGTGATTTGTATTCTGAGAAATGTCTTCTATATGCCATCACTGTACAGTAATCAAAACAGGAAAACTAAGGCTACATTCAGACAAGCGTGTACGATTTGTGCGCGTAAAAAATGCAGCATTTTTACTACATTGTGCTGTCTGTGTTTTCCACGCACCCATAGACTTCAATGAGCGACAAGGTGCACAAAAAATGTACCAATATAGGACATGCAGTGAGTTTCATGAAAACTCACGCATGTCTGTATAGCCCCTAACTCTCTCCCTGCAGTATAGGAGCTCAGCTAAGCTGTAAGGGGTATGTTTGATGATCATGCTTACTGACTGTTTCCAATGACAACCAGCAGCATTGTGAATGCCGCTCTGGACTATAATACAGGCTAGAACTCATGATCAGTACAGTTTATTTATTTAAAATGGTAATTGAGTAAATATGACTTATTATGGTTAGAACATGCTGGAATTTGAAGTGCATTGGTTAAGAGACCACCACCCAGGTGTATAGTAAAGTAGATTATTTGGCCTCAGAAGTTTAGGGGAGTTCTCCGCTTTTTATCCCTTCTCGTTAGAAGGGTCCCTTGGCAATAAGCAGATCACAAAGTGTCACTCTGCAGGGCCCCCCCAGCAATCAGCTGTAATCTGATGCGTAACCTAGCAATAAATGTTTCATTTCCCTGCAGCGCCACCACAGGGGAAATTGAGCATTACACATTGCCCATTCATATTAATGTGTTGTCTGGGTAATGTAGGACAGGTCCTCCATGGAGAGAGAAACACTTTTTGTAACCACTCTCTACTCCGGCCAAGAGATGAGGGTCCCCTATCTATTAACTCAGAATTCACTAATAAGGTGTATGAAAATGGGTTTTCCAAACTGGACAGCACCTTCTAGACTTACCGGTACTTTTTCAAACAATTTAGAGCCGCTATATAAAGCATAAAGTGCTACAGTAAATCATCTCTTTAGACTCATTTGTCTGTATCTTAGATGGGAGACGAGCGCGGAAGTGTAAAGCATGGTACAGAATTATTTTGCTCTCTTGGATATTTCACCTGCGTTCTGCGCTGATAAATGGCCGTTTTCCAACTGGGTGCTATAGTTTTCATAAAATAGCTGATTTGGGATCGGCTTTTATAAACACGTTAAGACAAAGTAAATAGAGCACTGAGAAAATAAATGAATGGATTTCTGCTTTTGCTCTTGAAAGGACTTTGTTAGGCGGCGCTGTATTAAGAGCTCAGTCCAGAAATATTTAGATATCCGCTGTGTGACTTCACTGCTGAATGTCGTTCCATTGTCCCAGGATAATAAAGGACAATATTGTCTGCTCCACCTGCTTGCAGAATACATACAGTCACGGCGGACAATATGGAGGCCTGTCTGCTCGCAACACACGTCTAGATTTAACAATAACCAACTACACTGAGATAATGGAGGTGAATCAAAACCGTCTCAGGATGCATTCATTTATGAAACTGGAAAAATAGCACGTATTGCGCCAAATGTGTTATGAAAATTTTTCGCCAAAAATGTCTTTAGCATATGCAAGATTAATCTGGCACACTCTACCTGGTAGAAAGATACTGGGGCACCGCTCACACAGTGATCCAGTATTAGGGTATGTTCACACGCAGTGTTTTCAGGTGTAATTCGGGCGTTTTACGCCTTGAATTACGCCTGAAAAAACGCCCCTAATACGCCTACAAACATCTGCAAGTTGCTTTCAATGGGAATTACGATGTTCCGTTCCAAACGAGCCTTTATTTTACGCGTCGCTGTCAAAATACGGCGCGTAAAATGACGGAACGTCAAAAGAAGTGCAGGACACTTCTTGGGACATTTTTGGAGGCGGTTTTCATTGACACCATTGTAAAACGGCCGTAAAAACGCAGCGAAAAACGCGAGTTGTTAAAAACTGGTCACTGCGTGTGAACATACCCTTAAATGGGTTTTCCCACAATTAACAATTAACAACCCCCACAATCTCTAGAACGGGGGTCCCGTTCCTACTCATTGCATTGTTTGTAATGGAGCGACGTTCGTGCATGTGTGCTGCCGCTTCATTCAAAGTCTAATAACGGAATCAGTTGAGCGCTGTACTCGGCTGTCCCGTCGGCCCCATAGTCAGTGAATGAAGTGACAGCGTACATGCGCGACCGCTGCCTGCTCCATTCAAAATCCTTCTCACTGCGATTGTGCAGTGAGGAGGAACAGGGGTCAGGGCCTCCATTCTAGAAATCGCGGGGTTTTCCAAGCAGGGGGGCCCCCAGCAAGCATACATTTATCACCTATCCTCTGGCTAGGTGATAAATATCAATTGTGGGAAAACGCTTTAAATAAATCTCCCCCATTTTGCTTAGTAAATCATCAAAACTGTCTAACAAAACAGGCCTTGTTGCCCTTAGCAACCAATTACAGTGCTGCTTTCATTTTTGCAGACCAGTTTAAGAAATGAAAGCTGAGCTCTGATTGGTTGCTAGGGGCAACCAGTCCAATTTTACTATTAGACAATTTTGATAAATGATGCTTGGGCAAAAATTATAATATCCTTGAATTTATTTATTTTCAAGATGTAACAATTCTTCAGACATTTATTCATTATGTTTGTGTCTGGTGACAACCAATATGGCTGCCATTTTTCTTTATCATCCACATCTGCAATTTCTCCTGTTACTATATGTACTGAGCATCCCCCCCTATTCCTGGAGACGCCTCTTTTCAACTAAAATAAACAAAAATCTCACTCCTTTTGTGGTCCGGTTCGCAGGACAGTCCTCCAAAGCGTGCTCGGAGTCGTGGCACATTATGCTGGGATTTGTGGTGAAACAGCCTGGATGGCATAAACATCATGTAGGCCATTGTTGTATTCTTACTTGTAAAGTCATATATGACCTGGAGTCAAAAGCCGTTATGGAAAACTTTATTTGCATTACTTTGCATACAGCGCTCACATCGTTGCTCAGTTTTACTGTAATCGCCTGCTTCTTCCACTTCGGGACTTTTATCTCCATTTTGTCTACGTTCCTCCTCATCCTTTTGCACTTCCCCTCCTGTCACTTACAGCCGTGTCCTCGCTCACATAATCATGTGAATGGACAGGTCACTTTGTCATCTTCTGAAACACTCTGTGCTGCTAGTGGACACTGTTGTTAGGCCTCTTGCACATTAATGTCGTTCATCTCAATGGGGCCAGTGTATGTTTTATATGATACTGAGTTTTCACCAAAACTTGGTTCGATATACGAATACTTGTTAACTCTCCCGGAACGTCCTGGAGACTCACGGAAAAAGGAGAGATCTCCCGGACTCTCGGAAGGGCCGGCAAATCTACCGGGTACCCCACATACGAACCTCTCCCTGTCCCTGTAGTTCCCTCCATTCTTGTACGCCGCCACAGACCATGTCCTGATGCTGAGCGACTTCCAGACGTTGCCTGCGGCGGTGCCTAGAAGCGGAGGGAAGCGCAGGAACGGGAACAGGTGAGTATCTGAAAATCTGGTCTGAGATTTGTAAAGCAGTCTATATACAGGGAGGGTCTGGTGTCTGTGTAGGGGTAGTTTGGGGTCTGGTCTGGCAATCTATAAATGTGAAGGGGCTGGGGGTCTGTGAAAAAGTGGGGTCCAGGGTCTGTATATGTAATTGGAATCTGGTGTTTGTATTTTTAAGAGGGGTCTGGTCTGGTTTCTGAATTTTTTTTTAGAGGGTCTAGTCTGATATCTTTAATTTTTTAGGCAGGGAATCTGTATTTTTAGGGAGGCTGGTCTGGAATCCATATTTTGGGGGTCTGGTGTCTGTATTTTTAGAGGGGTCTGGTCCGTGGTCTGTATTTTTTAGGAGGTCTAGCCTGGTGTCTGTAATTTTTTTAGGCAGTGAATCTGCATTTTTAGGGAAGCTGCTCTTGGATCTGTATTTTTTGGTGGTCTGCATTTATTTAAGGGGTAGTTTTTAGGGGTTCTGGTCTGAGTTCTCTATTAGTTTAGGGGGTCTGGAAGAATTTGTATTTATTTATGGATATGTATTTGTTTAGGGGATCTGGTCTTGGGTCTGTATGTATTTAGGGGATCTAGCGTGTCGTCTGTATTCATTTTGAGGTGTGCTGAAGGTGGTCATGTGTAATATTTGAGATTTTATTTATGTATGTTGGGTTTGTATCTTATTTAAGTGGACGGGGCAAAAAAAACAAACGTAACCCGTAACATAAAAATTAACAATATATTATACAGTTCACGTTGTCGTTATTGAAAAAAAATAAAAATGGAGATACCGGAAATCAATTGTTCCTCTTGGGGATCTTGCCTGGGAAGACGACTCATTTTCTTTGTGCGGCCTGTGTTCTGTATCTTACCTTTCACAGTAACCTGATGCTGTGTGGCACCCTCACCTTGCCGAGGAGGATAGCCTTACACAGCGACAGCAACGTCCATGCCCACATCCCCAAAGCACAGGCCGACCTCCAGAGCCAAGACTACACCTTAATCCTCTTCTATTTGCAGCATGGTTTGTCCTCATCATTGCCGGTTCAGGTGTCTATATAACGCATGTGTGATATCTTGATTGTATTTATTAAAGTGACACGACCACTGTGGCTACACGACATTGTATTCGTTATAACGCAAGGCCCCGTAATATCTACATGCAAACATTTTCAGACTTTCCAATACTTGAATCTCAAATCTCGGGACATTTTAATCCCTGCCCTGTACTGCCCACAAAATCATCAGCACGCCCCTTTTATATGCATTTGCATAAATCCCGCCCCTGGTTCGAGGGACTGTCCGGTGAAAATCGGGATTGTTGGCAAGTAATTATTTTATGAAGCTAATTATTTGACCAGAACTTGATATTTAAGTTAGTAACACCTAAATAAGGCCAAGGCTCCACGGCGCCATATTGCTTGCGATGTATTGCAATAAGATTTCATGTGAGTCTGCAGATTGTGAGTACATGGCGATTTCTGAACCTTATCTGGAGTAAAATAACACGATTTGCAATAATCACAAAAAATCCAACACTGGTAGATTTTTTTTGTGATTGCAAAATCATAGACGGGATGTCATGCGTCACCATAGACTTACATTAGAGGCGGTGCCACGTGATACCACATTGCGTTCTAGCGTGAACTTGCTTGTACTATGATCAGTCACAATATGTCGCCATGGAGACTCATGTGGAACCTGGAGCCTTCCTTGGCTAGCAATATACTAATCATCACACACGTCTGCTCTTAAAGGAGCAGTACACCTTAAATAGTGCAGCAGAAGCTGCTAATATTGGTCACACATATATATGTAAATGCGTCTGGAGAGTCTCAGCATTGGAGGAAGACATGTTTCAGTCCGGCTATACCAACTACAGATGGCTGACACCAGGGAGCAATAGTTTATGTAACAGCACAGAAATGCAGAAAATATAGACTTTAATGGTCATTTAAAGGAATGTGCATTATTTTTGCACAAAAAAAAAGCAAAACGTTAGTAGAGCAATAAAAAAAAAATACAGTGCATAAAAATAACAGATTCAGAGTAAATGCAAAGAACATGTGGAAATAAAGTAAGCTGGATCCTGTGCACGGTCCAGGTTCAAGGTCGAACTATATACAACTCTATACATTGATCATTAATCATTAGTTATGCTAAAGGACTTAAAGGGGTTGTCTGTCCATATGCTTTATTAAGGCACGTGGGCATCATAGAGGGGGGTCCCCAGCCCAGGTGCCCCATCTATGCACCAGAATGTAGAGTAGTTCTATAAGACCATCTCCCGTTTTGGCAGATCCGGTGCTTCCATACACTATATAGAAGGCCATTAATTTGAATAGCCATCATGTATTTCTACATTTCCCCTGCTTAGTCTTGGTAAAGTTGCCCATACATTTAGATTATTGTTGCTGTTCCTGTAGCTTTCAGGGGATCTACTGACATTTTAATGTCTATGGAAACTTTTATTTAGTGGACATTTTTAGGTTCTTGTTTGATTTGTTGTAATTGGTGACCCCCCTATGAAAATAGGTGTGCTTGGAAAACTAATTTTTGGGATCCTGACTTTGGGTCCATTATATTGTAGTCTAGATTCTTGGTAGCTAAATTGCTGGTTATGTCAAACCTTTAGGAAAAAATTCTACTAATTTTCAGAATTTGGCCCTAAACAACTCCTCTTGAGTAAATCTAGCATGAGGTCCCATATGCATTTGCTTAGGCATAGTGGATCGCTGATGATGGAAACCTGGCAATGATAGACTTCCTATCAAGCCCTAAGTTGAAATGTTTAGAGGAGAAGGTCTACAAACCATTGTCATACCTAGAGACCCACTGGGCAATGCCAGTGCTCTTCTTTCCAAGATTTCTAGACAGACTCTTCTATTTATATTATGCAATCCACTCCTAGCCCATAAGGTTCTTTAAATGGCCCTCAAGAGTAGAAGGGTATCTTTAGAGGAGAGACCGTGCAAATCATCGACATATCTAGAGACCCACTGGTCATTGACCTTGTTCTTCTTTCCAAGATTGTTGGACTGACTCTTGAATTTATAGTACATAAGTATATAGTCCATCCCGTACCCAAAAGGGTCTTTAAATGACCCTCAAGTGGAAGGGTATCTGCCACGTAAAAGGAGTTTATGCTGGTTTATGCTGGTTCGGGTTATGTTTGGAAATAGAAAAAAAATATACCCAAGGAGGGCTGAGAGGAATTTGCTCAAAAATTGGTGATACAGTGTATAACATCAAACAGTGATTATGTATGTCAATCAATCATCTATACCACTATGAGAAATCCACAAAAAATAACCAAGCATAACTTGGTGCGTTGATCAAGAACAACTTAGATAGACCTACAGACTAGAAAAATGATCAACTCTGGCACAAAATAGTTGAGTATAAAAATATATACATTTTATTACAGATAGACACAACAGGATAAAAAGATGAGTCACAAAATGAGAAGGCGTCAACCTATGCAAGACCAAAGAGGCATATATACCGGGCATGATCATGCATCAATATCAAGATACAGGCACATGTGTAAATTGGAGTCCAGAAGGGAGAGCCAAACTGCATGAGATGTATAGCAAAGTAATAAATATTAATAACAACAGTAGTCAAATATAAAGTTCTAGGAAAATGCAGGTAGCACAGCCGATAGCCACAAACTGATTGGGATCCTGGCAGCAAGTGTTCAGTTCCCCTGCAGTGCCACCACAGGGGAAATTAAGCATTACGCAGTACCAAATGAAGTCAATGGGCTGTCCACGTAATGCAAAGACGTGTTGGGTCCTCCGAGTAAGAGATGCTCTTTGTAGTTGCTCTCTGGCTAATAGATAAGGGTTGTTAATCGGGGACCCCACTCTATTAACTTAAAAGTGAATAATAAGGTATTTAAGTCATAGCATTGAGGTGACCCCATAGCGAAGAATAAAATGGGGGCTCCTACTGGGGCTAGTTGACACTGCCTTACCCGCAACCATACCATTTGTTTGACCCTCTCCATCTTTCCATGATCCTTGGGTTACCCCCCCCCCTGTTTATTAATGTTCCTAGACCTGATGGGAGGGGAACCCTATTATTAAAATAAGGGATTCAGTTAACCTGGGCTATTATCCCCTCTTCAGGGCTCATTGACATCCTGGTCTTCAAAATAGGATTGGTGAACCACCTTCTTGAGTCATAGAGGGACATATGGTACGACTTTGTAATATTACCAGATATTCTGTGTAACGCTTTGTACAACATCCCCTGTTTGTAGAAATTTGGCCAGGGGCTGGCTGGTCATGGATTCCTTCACCCTACAGACATCTCCACATATTTTCACCTGTACCGGATTTCTACATATTATAAAGTCTCTGCAGCGTATTATTGTATAGTAAAATAACATGTAATTATGACTTTCTGTATAGACTTGTTGCTTTGCTGTATTTGGCAAAATTACAGTGTAGGCACTCCAGGTATGTTTTCTACGTTCAATGAAAACTCTTATGGGTAAGTTAACTGTCTTGGCGCTGGTCAAAGAAAGTAGTTGTCACCTATTTTGACAGATTAATTTCCCTTGTTATACATTGATACTTTGCTTACCCCCAGGCCCAGGGTCATACTGGCCCACCAGAGTACCAGAGAGTCCACCAGTAGGCCCAACAGAAGACAACCCCATTTGGAAGTGACTTTGGAGCCTGTCACTTGCCACTAGGGTTTATTACTTATGGGATGATTCACAAATAATCTATTAGACCTTATTGATGATACGTTCTGTCTGTACAATGATAGCAACACAGTGCATGATGCAATTAAAAGTGGACGTACACATGTACTATATTTGTTCTGTAAAGATGGAGGAAGGGTCTTCAGAAGTATGTCCTCTGGTGGGCCAAAGTAACCAAACGCTGACATTTCTTACCCCTGTATTGCTTGGCAGTTGTGCTATTTAGGAGGCTAATCCACTTGATCACCAGATATCCACTAGATTCCAAACATTGACCAATAGATCACCAATAAATTAATCTACTAGATTTCCCGGACGATCAGTTCTCTATTGAATCACTAATTTAATTGCCATGGATAATGCAGAATCGATGAAAATACTTTCTAATTCAACAGATTTACCAGTGATAACAGCAAGTATGCTGAAGCACCAGATATGGCAATTTATCAACTAGATTACTATGAAGATTAAGTAATCCACTGGGTCCCCAGGAATCAACAGGGATGACCATTAGATCATTTAGGATGACGTCCAGCTTACTGGAAGATATGACAATCCATTAGATCACAACAGGGATACACACTGGGTTACCAGGAATACATTCTAAAACTCTGGATTACCAAAAATGAATACAGAGTTTTGGATTATTGCTAATTTACTGGATGACTAGGATTGACTATGGATTCACTTGATCACCAGAGATTAGAACCAATCCACTTGATCGTCGGGAGGAACATATTTTTCATAGGCATTATTATTAATAATACAACTGGTGATCCATTGTGGCATCTTATCCCTATTCCCCCCCATGATTCCAGAAAGATTTTGCATTAGGGCCCAGTAGCTGCAAGTTATGGCCCTGATATTGGATTAGGAGTTCTGAGTTGTCAGTGGGGGATCTTCTGTTTAAGACCCTCATCAATTTGCAGTGAGCAGTTACAAAGAGGGTCTCTCACTCTGGATGACTTAGCACATCTTTGCATTACATGGATAACCCATTTATTTTAATGGGAACTGTGTAATACTTTCATTCACCTGTAGTGGCACTGCAGGGAAATTGAACATATACTACCAGGTTCCATATTAGAGCTGATCACTGAGTGTTCCAGCAGCGGGGACATCTTTATAACAAAGAATGTTCTTCCTTTTAAAAAAAAAAAAAATATGGTGTACCATCCCTTTGAATATCTAAATATGCGATCCTGCAAATTTTTAAGATAGCAAGAAGACCGACCTTTCTGTCATAATACTTTCAAGAACTATGTCATGAGGATATGATTTATCAATTGACTAACCAGAGGAACTCCTGAAACATCAAGAAAAGAAACGCAAATAAAAAATTATAATATCTCGATTTTTTTAAAAAAATGTCAAATTCAAATCCCTTAAAAATAGTCTACATTTATCTCAACCTGCATTTTCCATACAAGAGGGTTTGCAGTCGAGTATTGTAAATGGGACACATGTCCTGCCTGCTAGGGTTCATATCCAAACATAATATTTCTTTAGAAAACATTTTAGATAACCATGTTTAGTTAATTTTCTGCCTGTGTATTTTTCTCGGGTTACTTATAACTTAAAATGTGTTGAATGGCTAAAAAGCTGGTAAACCAGTCACATAGTTTGTCATTCCAGTGTTGCCTTAAAGGGGGTCATCTGATCCCTTGTCAAAAGCTCTTTTAGTGAATGCGGGGGTGGGGACTCCACTTTGGAATAGGGAACTCCCTATAGCACAGTCCCCTGAGAGCACCTGCATTACGAGACAGAGTCGCTTTAAGCGAACCCCTTTAAAGTGAATCTCCACCTTTTATTACTATGTCATTATTGTGTCCAACATTCGGTGTTGATAAATTTCTTAATGTTGTCTTTATAGTGGCGGGAGATGCGTTTTTCAGTTACATAGTTCCAAAATTCTTGTTACCTGCAGCCACCACTAGAAGGAGCTTCGGAGCTTATTGCATACTGTTGTATTATTGAGTTCATTGTAAAATCAGTATGCAGTCAGCTCCTAAGCTCCCCCTAGATGTGGCTGCAAGCACATGCAGGTTCAAAGCTAAATTTTGTCCAAATTGAATCGTTAGAGCTCCAATGAAAGCGAAACAGTCAAGCCAGCCATAAATAATATACACATATTGTTGTGAATCGCAGACAATCTAATGTATATGAGGGGCAGCCTGAGGGAAAGATGAGTGCTTTGGTCTCATGACGATGTCAGGGTTGTTATCTACTTATGGCAATAAACAGGCATGCTCAAGCCAATTCTAGTGTCAGCGGAGATACATGTATGCTGTTCATGAGTACATGGCCAGCCTAAGGGAGGATTCACACGAACGTGATTTGCGTTTGTGCAGCCCGCGTGGTTTTCACGCGGGTCATACGGACCTATGCAAGTCTATGGGGCAGTGCAGACTGTCAGTGAGTTTTGCTTACCGTGAGGCGTTATTCGCGCAACAGCAGTAAAAGAATGAATGTAGACAGCTCCAAATTACGGCCGTCAAAGACTCCTCGCAAAATGCGAGGACGATCAATTACGTCTGAAATGACGGAGCTGTTTTCTCCTGAAAACAGCTCCGTAATTTCAGACGTAATGGTCGTTATCGTGTGCACATACCCTAAAGCAGCAGACACATTCTAAATAGCAAACAACGGAATGTGTTCTTTAGCTTTGTATGTGAATAGAGATTTTAAAAAAAATCAAAATTAGAAAAAAAATTAATTTCATATTTGAAACTGAAGCTGAAGGAGACAGGGATTGGGTGGACTGAGGGGCTGTAGGCTGTTTTATGCTGGATTCAAAGGGTTATCTTCAAAGCATTACATTATGATTGCTAATATCTACTCATGCTTTATAATGGTGCTTTTGCTGTTTTATGACTATGAGTAAATCAAGTTCAGTCCTTTGTATTTTGCTGCTTTAATTTCGGAGGAACAGATGAATCATGGATGATTAGATTCCATTCCAGAATGGCTTTTAGAAGTTGATTCTTCAGTGGACATCCATGTGACCTTTTATAACGTCATGTAGAATTTATTATTACATGCTGCCTGCACAGACTAATCATTTTTTATTTTATTAAAATCACTCTAGTAGCAATAAAAAAGACTCTGATACCTACCAAAAGGGAATATTCTCTACTTTCCCGAAACAATCCTTGTCACAAAAGTCTTGGAAACAGACATTGGTGTATGTAGAGATCATAGCAAGTTGTTAATTATTTAGTTAAATTGTTGTGACATCATCAAACAGTCTGAAACAAACAGGTAATGACCCTCCACGTTATGTGACTCCTTTGCCTTGTTTGTATGTTGTCCAATATTAAAAAAATTTAAACCTCTATAACAACTATAACACTGCCTCCTATGTACAAGAATATAACTACTATAATACTGCCCCCTATATACAAGAATATAACTACTATAATACTGCCCCTATATACAGGAATATAACTACTATAATACTGCCTCCTATGTACAAGAATATAACTACTATAATACTGCTCCTATATACAAGAATATAACTACTATAATACTGCCTCCTATATACAAGAATATAACTACTATAATACTGCCCCCTATATACAAGAATATAACTACTATAATACTGCCTCCTATGTACAAGAATATAACTACTATAATACTGCCCCTATATACAGGAATATAACTACTATAATACTGCCTCCTATGTACAAGAATATAACTACTATAATACTGCCCCTATATACAGGAATATAACTACTATAATACTGCCCCCTATATACAAGAATATAACTACTATAATACTGCCCCTATATACAAGAATATAACTACTATAATACTGCCCCCTATATACAAGAATATAACTGTTATAATACTGCCCCCTATGTACAATAATATAACTACTATAATACTGCCCCCCTATATACAAGAATATAACTACTATAATACTGCCCCCTATATACAAGAATATAACTACTATAATACTGACCCCTATGTAAAAGAATATAACTTCTATAATACTGTCTCTATGTACAAGAATATAACTACTATAATACTGCCCCCTATATACAAGAATATAACTACTATAATACTACCTCCTATATACAAGAATATAACTACTATAATACAGCTCCCTATATACAAGAATATAACTACTATAATACTGCCCCTATATACAAGAATATAACTACTATAATACTGCCCCCTATATACAAGAATATAACTACTATAATACTGCTCCCTATATACAAGAATATAACTACTATAATACTGCCCCCTATATACAAGAATATAACTACTATAATACTACCTCTTATATACAAGAATATAACTACTATAATACTGCCCCGTATGTACAAGAATATAACTACTATAATACTGCCCCCTATATACAAGAATATAACTACTATAATACTGCCCCTATATACAAGAATATAACTACTATAATACTGCCCCATATGTACAAGAATATAACTACTATAATACTGCCCCCTATATACAAGAATATAACTACTATAATACTGTCCCTATCTACAAGAATATAACTACTATAATACTGCCCCTATGTACAAGAATATAACTACTATAATACTGCCCCCTATATACAAGAATATAACTACTATAATACTGCCTCCTATATACAAGAATATAACTACTATAATACTTCCCCCTATGTACAAGAATATAACTACTATAATACTGCCCCTATATACACAAATATAACTACTATAATACTGCTCCCTATATACAAGAATATAACTACTATAATACTGTCCCCTATATACAAGAATATAACTACTATAATACTGCCCCTATATACAGGAATATAACTACTATAATACTGCCCCTATATACAAGAATGTAACTACTATAATACTGCCTCCTATATACAAGAATATAACTACTATAATACTGCTCCTATATACAAGAATATAACTACTATAATACTGCCCCCTATATACAAGAATATAACTATAATACTGCCCCTATATACAAGAATATAACTACTATAATACTGCTCCCTATATACAAGAATATAACTACTATAATACTGCCCCCTATATACAAGAATATAACTACTATAATACTGTCCCTATGTACAAGAATATAACTACTATAATACTGCCCCTATATACAAGAATATAACTACTATAATACTGCTCCCTGCTCCCTATATACAAGAATATAACTACTATAATACTGCCCCCTATATACAAGAATATAACTACTATAATACTGTCCCTATGTACAAGAATATAACTACTATAATACTGCTCCTATATACAAGAATATAACTACTATAATACTGCTCCTATATACAAGAATATAACTACTATAATACTGTCCCTATATACAAGAATATAACTACTATAATACTGTCCCTATATACAAGAATATAACTACTATAATACTGCCCCTATGTACAAGAATATAACTACTATAATACTGCCCCCTATATACAAGAATATAACTACTATAATACTTCCCCCTATGTACAAGAATATAACTTCTATAATACTGCCCCTATATACACAAATATAACTACTATAATACTGCTCCCTATATACAAGAATATAACTACTATACTACTGCCCCTATATACAAGAATATAACTACTATAATACTGCCCCCTATATACAAGAATATAACTACTATAATACTGCCCCCTATATACAAGAATATAACTACTATATTACTGCCCCTATATACAAGAATATAACTACTATAATACTGCTCCCTATATACAAGAATATAACTACTATAATACTGCCCCCTATATACAAGAATATAACTACTATATTACTGCCCCTATATACAAGAATATAACTACTATAATACTGCTCCCTATGTACAAGAATATAACTTCTATAATACTGCCCCTATATACACAAATATAACTACTATAATACTGCTCCCTATATACAAGAATATAACTACTATACTACTGCCCCCTATATACAAGAATATAACTACTATAATACTGCCCCCTATATACAAGAATATAACTACTATAATACTGCTCCCTATATACAAGAATATAACTACTATAATACTGTCCCCTATATACAAGAGTGTAACTACTATAATACTGCCTCCTATATACAAGAATATAACTACTATAATACTGCTCCTATATACAAGAATATAACTACTATAATACTGCCCCTATATACAAGAATATAACTACTATAATACTGCCCCTATATACAAGAATATAACTACTATAATACTGCTCCCTATATACAAGAATATAACTACTATAATACTGCCCCCTATATACAAGAATATAACTACTATAATACTGTCCCTATGTACAAGAATATAACTACTATAATACTGCCCCCTATATACAAGAATATAACTACTTTAATACTGCTCCTATATACAAGAATATAACTACTATAATACTGTCCCTATGTACAAGAATATAACTACTATAATACTGCCCCCTATATACAAGAATATAACTACTATAATACTGCCCCCTATACACAAGAATATAACTACTATAATACTTCCCCCTATGTACAAGAATATAACTTCTATAATACTGCCCCTATATACACAAATATAACTACTATAATACTGCTCCCTATATACAAGAATATAACTACTATACTACTGCCCCCTATATACAAGAATATAACTACTATAATACTGCCCCCTATATACAAGAATATAACTACTATAATACTGCTCCCTATATACAAGAATATAACTACTATAATACTGTCCCCTATATACAAGAGTGTAACTACTATAATACTGCCTCCTATATACAAGAATATAACTACTATAATACTGCTCCTATATACAAGAATATAACTACTATAATACTGCCCCTATATACAAGAATATAACTACTATAATACTGCCCCTATATACAAGAATATAACTACTATAATACTGCTCCCTATATACAAGAATATAACTACTATAATACTGCCCCCTATATACAAGAATATAACTACTATAATACTGTCCCTATGTACAAGAATATAACTACTATAATACTGCCCCCTATATACAAGAATATAACTACTTTAATACTGCTCCTATATACAAGAATATAACTACTATAATACTGTCCCTATGTACAAGAATATAACTACTATAATACTGCCCCCTATATACAAGAATATAACTACTATAATACTGCCCCCTATATACAAGAATATAACTACTATAATACTGCTCCTATTTACAAGAATATAACTACTATAATACTGCTCCTATATACAAGAATATAGCTACTATAATACTGCTCCTATATACAAGAATATAACTACTATAATACTGCTCCTATATACAAGAATATAACTACTATAATACTGCCTCTATATACAAGAATATAACTATTATAATACTGCCCCTATATACAAGAATATAACTACTATAATACTGCCCCTATATACAAGAATATAACTACTATAATACTGCCCCATGTATACAAGAATATAACTACTATAATACTGCTCCTATATACAAGAATATAGCTACTATAATACTGCTCCTATATACAAGAATATAACTACTATAATACTGCTCCTATATACAAGAATATAACTACTATAATACTGCCTCTATATACAAGAATATAACTATTATAATACTGCCCCTATATACAAGAATATAACTACTATAATACTGCCCCTATATACAAGAATATAACTACTATAATACTGCCCCATGTATACAAGAATATAACTACTATAATACTGCTCCTATATACAAGAATATAACTACTATAATACTGCCTCCTTTGGAAAAAGAATTTGGAGAATTTTCATATGCTATTTAAGTTGCTTTCTATATCAATTACACAAATTTCCATAATTAGAAATAACTCCAGATTGTCTTCCAAGTTGTACATTAACCAAACAAGGAAAATTTATATAATTTCATGGACGTCACTGGCTATTTTTCTCTGGTATCTGGAGTGAAGACTCAATGCAATTAATAAGCCCTGCAGTATGATTAGAACGATGGATACACTCCAAACAAGATTGTCCTTATGATTATGGCAATGTATTTCAGAAAGTGAATTCCTTGCTAACTTAATTTTTAAGGAGACGATGTTTATACTACAATGTATCTCTTATCCAGATCCTAGTTATCATCTGGATTATAGTATGCACCAGGTCGCCATTTCATACTAGACCAGCATTTAAATGGTTTCGCCAGGATTTTGTTAGTACTGACAATTAAGGAAATTATCTGTCATATTGTATGTGTCAAAATTCAGTCCCCATGGAGTTGCTTTAGTAGACGCAGAAGTGCCTTTAGCAGCGGTCCCTATTAGGGCATATGGATTTAATAAAGGCAGATCCCCTGCTCGGGACCCCTTCTATGGGCCTGAATGGGGAGCGAGTAACATATTAAAGGGATTGTCTGTGATGAGACACCCCCTTTTAAGGCAAGTCTTTGGGGACAGATCTGTGACATAAGGTTCCTCCAGGACTATCAATAACGAGACCTATGAATTTTCTTGGAACCAATAATGACTTGTAGAGGCACCTCTTTGGCTTTCCAAGTGTCGTAAGGCTAAAGAGCCCTCCATCTGTGTTCATAAGACATGGCCAAGAAACCCTATGAATGTAAACACACACGTTTCCAATCACTGATAGCAAGCAGAGATCTTGAAAATGTTTTTCTTTCTACAATTATTACGTTTTTCTTACAGATAAAAATATATTAAAAGGTTCATAAAGATTGTTCGGGATTTTGCAGTGTTAGTCTAGACAACAGGGGAGGACTGACTATTTGGGCAATCGAGCAGTACCTGAGGGCCCAGAGCATTGAAGAGTCTGGAAAGACATCCCCTGTCCATATACCTTATTAAGACATCTGGACATCAGAGAGGGGATATCCCCCAATCGTGACCCCCGCTATGAGTCAGAATGAAGAGCCGCACTGTAAGAGGCATCCCGTTCTGGCAGACTCCTGCCACCCATGTAACACAGCTGAATGGCCGCCATGCAGGGGACTTGTCAGGCTAGTGACTTCCTCAGATAAAATCCGCTGTTTGCCGGGGTGCTGGACCAGATTTCAATATGAAATGTGTTGTTTCTGATGAGACGACCCCTTTAAGGGTGCCCCATATCTCCACCTTTCATCTGTAAGTTATATCTAAAAAAGTAAAAAAAATAAATCTGTATGCTGGGAGTTAAAGGGCTGTTTCCACTAATCATATTTATCTTCTATCCACAGGATATATGATAAATGTATGATCACTGGAGGCCCAACCACTAGGACCCCCACCAATCACTAGAATGAGGGTCCCAACCCCAATTCCTCCTCAATGCACGATCGCAGATCAGGGTTTTTGAATGGAGCGGCAGCCGCCCATGTGCGCTGCTTATTCATCCAATGTCTATGGGGTCAACGGACACGGTCGAGCGCTGTACGCAGCTGTCTCCATCATCTCAGGGAATATTGAATATATAAGCAGCACATATGGGTGACCGCCGCTGCATTCAAATTTTTGCTCACTGCAATGAGGAGGAGCGGTGGTCGGGACCCCCGTTCTAGTGATAGGTGGGGCTCTCAGCGATCATACATCTATCACCTATACTATGGATAGGTAATAAATCCCTGTTAAAAGGGTAGCATAGGATTACAAAAACACGTCCGCTTTCTTCTGCGACCAGCGCCACCCCTGTCCATGGGTTCTGTCTGGTATTGCATCTCAGTGCCATTTAAGTGACTGGGACAGCTGTAATACCACGCACAGCCTGTGGAGAGGTGTAGCACTGTTTTTGGAAGAAAGCAGCCCTGTTTTTTTAAACCTGGACAACCCCTCTAAGGGGCTAGTGACTCTAATAGCCCAGGGGCCTAGACATTTCTCAGTCGGCCCCTGCTGGACAGTCAGTCCCCCCCCCTTCTGTTGTGTGTGTATCCGCTGTACAGTAAATTACACGGATTTCATGACCTTGACAGAAAATTGTTTTCGGTATGTGCCAAGGCTTCGTGTCGCCTGGTGCTGGGGACATTCTAACCAGACTGTTTATACAGCTGCAGAAAAATACCAGATGACTATACAGCGGCCCGCGCTGAACGCAGCGCCCACTTCTGAGCCTCTGGACATTTTTACACCCTGTTCTTAGCACTTTTTTTTTTTTTTAATGGATCCATGGGTAAATTAACCCCTTGTCATTCACTAGGGAGACACCAGAGGCCTTCATCGCCATCACTCTGAGCCGAAATGTGCACTTTTTAACCTATTATTTCCTAATCATTTTAATGCAGACTTCTGTGCGAGGCTACTACCTCCGTTTGGAGAGAAGATATAATAAAAAATATAATGAAATTTACGAGGAGGCGTTTTTACAATTTTGAGCAGATTGAAGGGGTTGTCATAGGAACGTATAACAAGAGGAAGCCTGAAAACATTCAGTGCGGAGTCCACTTTCATGCATTTTTATTGCTGTGTGGGAGACCCATGTCTTATGATGCTGGGAAAGTGAATAGTTTTATGGAGTTACTCCAATTATGTAGCAAAACGATTATAGCGCAGGACTGTGGACAATAATCGTTTTTCTAAATAACTTGTACAGTTACGAGCGGTCCGCATCAGAGCCCACGACCGGTCCATGCTGCAATTTAGAGACAGAATCTGCTCTGAAACTTATTCCGGAAAAGGATTATTGTGCACTGTCCTATACTGGTTCCTCTATATAATTGGAGTTATACTTTAAGGTTTTCCTAGCCACGATCACAGTGGGGGGGGGGGGGGGGGGGGCGTTGGCGTCATTCATCCGGCAAACAGCTGCTAGAGGAGAGCCAACTTCATCTTCCAGCAGTTGCCGTCCATCACTTGGCATTGGGGAATCATATTTCTCAAGTGTTTGCTGTTTATTGTGAATTTAAATCGTGGTCAAAATATTGTCCCAGTTTTAGATATTCTTTTTTGCTAATAGGGATTTAAAGGATATGTCCACTTTGTGAATACGTTTTATATATAGATATAATCTGCATTAAAAATTGAGTAGCTTTGTAAATACATTGCTGATCTAGTACGGCTTTTATTATAGTCCAGAGCTGCATTCATAATTCTGCTGGTTGCTAACAGAAACAGTCAACAAGCTTGTTGTCAGACACACCCCTAACCGTTTAGTTAATAGCATAGCATCTTATCAGATGTTTGTACTGAATAGTACTGAAAGTGTCAGATAGTGACTTTGCGTATGACATGAAGCCTGTCCATCCTCTGCCTACCATGACAAATAACTGACCATATATACATGTGGGTGTATATATATGAATGTATCTGCGGAAACAGAAGTTAACCGTGCTAATGGTTGTGATCCCCCTACAAAGGACTGTGGCATCATAACCGGTAGTTTCAGAGCACCGAGGGGGATATAAATCATGTAGGCAGACCATGTGGGGGCTATGGGGCCGTTGGGCAGAGCCTTAGTTGGCCCTATCCTCTTTGACCCTGCAGAGCAAGAACCTGGGCAGGACTCCCCTATTTCTTGGAACTGAATTGTTAGCAAATAAGGAATTAGCCCAAGAGTCATGTGATGGCGTGGAGGTAGGAGCAAACACCAGGCCCTTCTGCTCTGTGTGGCAAAACCCGGCACCATAATGGGGGCCTATTTTTGCTATGTACACTATTGCAGAGCAGAGCTGTCAATCATCCTGCAGTCCCGCCCACATGAGCTGCTCAGCCTGGTAAACAATGGACACAACACAATATTTGCCAAAAGAATGTAAAAATATCAGCAGCAGGAGTATCGTAATTGTTACTGCATGTGACTATCTCCAGTACTAGGTCCATCTTTGGAGAGACTTTATAATGATATGATCTGATATATCGTATTGTGTCTTAGTATCGGTTTTGCGTATATTTAGTGTATATATTTCTAGATTGTGATTATCGGGTGGGCTCATTCTTAGTCCCTGAGTTGCATAGAATTAGTGGTGTGAGAAACATGAGCAAGTGGAATTCTGTTGCTTACACAAGCGTCACATGGGGGTCACACGTGACAGGGGCCCCTTTGATCCGTCGTCTGACTATATTTATCTCGGGAATCATCCGGCGGAGAGGTGGCAGGGACCAGGCCGTGTCTGTTTAACTGCCACTATTATCATTGTAGGAAACGTTGGTAAATATATTTGGTTTGGTACAAGGAGCTCATTACTGAGAGGAAATTGGTTACGTGAAATATAATATTGTTCTCTGTGCCCAGACTAATAAATTATCATAAGAATGAACAGTCTCCTTCTTATATTTTACATGGCTCAGTTTAAACCAGGGTCACCGGCTCTTACTGCAGGTTTTCCTCCACCCGGGGCAATGATTCAGTTCACTGTCGAGCCCCCGATCCTAAGATTCAGGCCAAGGCAGATTGGCCTGTTGGACACCCCTGGTAGCCAGCACCCAGGACACATGCCCCATCAGCCGCCCCTCAGTCACCAAGTCTTGGAGATGTTTGTATGTGATTGTTTGCAACAAAGCATCAGGGGGACGATGTACGTAGCTGTTATGGGGAACTCACTGTGGATTTCATAATGGGGCACTGTGAATGCAACTGTTATGGGAGAACTGTGGCTGTTTCTGTTATGGTGGGCAATGTCGCTATCACTATTATAAGGGGACTATGGATGTCACTGTTATGAGGCACTGTGGCTGTCACTGTTATGGAGGTACTGTGGCAGTCACTGATATGGGGGAATGTTTCTGTCACTGTAAAAAGGGCAATGTGGCTGTCACTATGAGACACTATGGCTGTCACTATTATGAGGTACTATGGCTATCACTAGTATTATGGAGGGACTGTGGCTGTTACTGATATGGGAGAATGTGATTGTCACTTTAAAAAGTGCACTTTAGCTGTCACTGCTATGAGACACTGTGGCTGTTACTATTTTTGAGGCGCTATGGCTGTCACTATTATGAAGGAACTATGATTGACACTGATATGGGGGAATGTGGCTGTCACTTTAAAAAGAGCACTGTTGCTGTCTCCATTATGGAGGCACCATGGTTGTCACTGCTATAAAGGCACTGTGGCTTTTGTTCTAATAAGAGTACTGTTGATGCCACTATTATGGAGGCACTGTAGCTGTCACTGATATAGAGAGCTATGTGGCTGCCACTGTTATTAAGGCACTGTGGCTGCCACTGGTACTTTAGATGTCATAATCGGGTACTGTGTCTGTCATTCTTATAGAAGGAATAAGGTTCTCACTGTTAGGGTTTATTCAGACGAACGGGAATTACGTCCGCTTAACACGCGTGATTTTCACACGCCTCGCACGGACCTAAATTAGTCTATGGGGCCGTGCATACAGTCCGTGTTTTTTGTGCATCGTGAGTCCGCTGAAAAAAAGTCACGACGTGTCCGTTCTTTCTGCGTTTTGCGCGAATCACGCACCCATTCAAGTCAATGGGTGCGTGAAAACCACGCATGCCGCACGGAAGCACGTGCCACGTGCCTTTCTGTTTACAAACATCCAAATGGAGTGTCATAATGATGCCGACTGCGCGAAAATCACGCAGCCGCGCGTCATATGCTGCTGCCACACGGAGCTGGTAAGTGGTTTTTGCGCACGCAAAATGCCGCGTTTTTGCGTGCGCAAAAACGCCACACTCGTGTGAATTCAGTCTCATGGGAACATGTGGCTGCACTGTTATAGGGGCACTGAAACGATTCATTTATTATTGATAAAAAGCATTTCCCTTAGTTTTCCTTCTTCATGAACCAGGAGGCCCAGGATGAACAGTGCTGTAGGTCCTGTCTGTGACTGCAATCTATGGTGATTGCGCTTAGTAGACAAATAGGGCGTGATCTAACTCTGGGCTTTACCAAAATGAAGCCTCACTTAAACAGAGATTATTTTATCTTTGAAGGTTGACATTTCCATACATGACCAGACAGGACGAGGTGGGAAATGAATGTTTTTACACGACCGTCTCAGTCATCACTAACGGGTTAATCCTTCCACTGCCTTCAATACGGTTATTTGTGCCATTGCAACATTTAATTATGCGAAAACGTAAAATAAATTGAGTGAGAGAACATTTATTAAAGGTGTCCCATAGAATATGGAATTATAGGTAAACGTGATTAATAATAGTAATAATTGCAGATATCATCAGCAGGAATCACCGGAAACGTTTGCAAAATTTCCCTTTAATTTTGCTGGTATTGTGTGGCCTAGTTGCTGATCTGATGGCCACAAATGGCAACTACGTTACATAATAAATACAAATGTTTCCCTAGGACAGTACATAAGATTGTAGAGCGATGGTGTCTAATCTGAGGTTACAATTCTAAAACTACAACTCTCAGCATGTAAATGTTTCGTATTTTAACAGGGAAGAATAGCACGCTTATTAACATTTCAATCCCAAATCGTGGAACTTTTTAAGCCGCCAGGGACCATGCCAAATTCCCAGGCACCCATCCCCCTTTTACACAAATTTTTGCGGCCCAGATATATCAGATATCACGTAAATCCGTCATAGAGGTAGATGTTAAAAATTCTAGTATAGGACAGCATGTATATCACATGGGAAATCCAGTCAAATTGATCTTCCGATATATCATAGATACATAGGAGAAGGTCATATTGGTGACGTCGGTGATCTCCGACCAACACTGATCTGGTATTGCTCAGAGATTTCCACTACTTGACATCTCACACCACATTCTCAGCTAGTGGCATTACGATCGCAGTCACAGAGGGTGCAACTAAACCCGGAGAGGAAGGGGAACCGTCCCAGAACCCTGGCGATCGCTGGCCGAGTCAGGATGTTGTGTGATGCTGCCCAGTGTCAGGACCTTGTATGCGCCGTGGCACAGACCTTGTGTGTCGGGGCCTGATATCGCTGGGGGCATTGTGTTCTCGGCCCTATTCCATCAATGATATATTCTGGAGAACAGAATTCCAGCTAGTTAGTATTTACAGTATATTTTGATGAGAATGGTGATTGGATCAAGAGTGTCCCTATAATAACACTGCAGCACCAGAGCACTAAACAAGAAGTGTTGACATGGGAGCAGAGGAGCAGCAGATGATAAAACTCTAACTTAGAAGTCTATTTCGACTGGATTTATGTATTCCATAAAGGACAATGTAATAGAAAACAATAAAGTAATGGCAATAAAGATTTATTTTTACTGCAAAAATATCTATATATGTCCCCTGGGCGATGTTCTATTGTTCTATGTATTGCATGTTCGGGGGTATTTCTGACTTGTTTCACGTTAGACAATGAAAGTGGAATCCGAACAGATCCATAAAAATCCTCACATGTGGGAAGTTGTAAAATGGCTGAGTAGTGTTAACATTGAAAAAAAAACATGTTGTTGGGTGCGCTGGCCCTTTAAATTGATATCTGATGTGTCATGGGGTTTTTCACAATAAATAAACTTCTGGATGGAGGATTTAAACAAAGCACCGACCGGGACGACCTCCAATAAAAGGAAATCAAATGACTACAGGGTGTGTTTTATAAATGGGACCCTTGTTTGCCTACCCCCTAATAAGGGGGCACTATAGTAGAAATAGAAGTCACTTCCATTAAAGAGCATTTGCCCTTTAAAAAATAAAAAAAATAATTGTCCATTCCCAGACTCTTGAACAGCAAATCTGCTTTCTTAAAGGGGTATATCAGAAAAATGGATAGAACGTCCACAGGATATGCCACGAATGTCTAATAGAGTGCCACGTATCGGGAGAGGTCACATGACCCACGTTCCTGCAGCTGCAACTGAATGGAGAGGTTGCATCTGATTTCTTAAAGGGGTATACATGGCCATTATCTGCACACACTCTCCATTCAACTCTATAGGAGTTAGTGAAAAAGCCAAGCCATGCCTCCAGCTGAATGCAGACACGCCGGCCACCTGGTATGGCTAAACCGGGATAAGGTGACCCCCATCTGTCAGACATTTATGGTATTTCCTGAGCCAGATAAATAGGATGACCCACCATGTTTTAGGCCATTATGGCTGTGGACGCAGTATCACTAAGGCTGTGTTGTGGCTTCTATACATAATGGAAACCATGATACTGTGTCGATGCATCATACGATGAATCCCAACAGACCTTATATTGACTTATAATGGGGTCAGTTGGGATACCATTGCTGATTCTCCCCTTTGGTCGGGTAGCAAATTCACGGCACCCCGTGCTATTGTTGCATCGAATTTGACAGAATTGCTGACGGAGCCTCCGAACTGAGGCCCCAGTGCAGATGTGGACACAGCCTTAAGCCATATACCTTAGATAACTGTTGGCCGAACGCTCGCTTGCATGGTGGTTTCAATAGGGAGAGGGGAAGACACCTCAGGCAGCAGATTATCTCCGGCGGGAACGGGGTATATTGAAATCAAACATCCCCGATCCTTCTTTTCCCTGACATTATATATATACTGTATATATATATATATATATATATATATATATATATATATATATCATAAAGAAATAACAATCTTATGGGGCCACAGCTTAATAACCCGCATTCTTAGCCGTCTTATGCTTTATCACCATCTGTCTGTATTGGAGGACGTTGTTTTATTAACCATAAATAACACTGAACTATGAGGGAATCAGAATATTCATAAACATGGAGAATGGGAGTCGGAGTTCTGCGTGCGTCACATGATACTTCAGAATCCTCCTGTCCTGACAGAGTAATGGAAAATTGCCTGAATCTTACAATATTTCCAGATAACTTAAAGAGTAACTAAACTTGTATAAAACTTTTGACGTCATAGTGACATTTCAGAAGTTTTGATAAGTGGGGGTCCGAGCACTGAGACCCCCACCGATCGCTAAAACAAAGGGCAGAAAGGTTCAGGTGAGCGATGTGCTGCTTCCTTACTGATCGGCTTTCCTCGGATTTGTTTTAGTGATCAGTGGGGGTCTCAGTGCTTGGACCACCACTGATCAAATCTTCTATGTCACTATGACTTGCCAAAAGTTTTTTGTAAAGTTTAGTTACCCTTTAAAGGAGTTTCCAGTCTTCTAACATACTTTGGGGGAAGTATATTAAAACTAGCATTTTAAATGCCAGTCTTAGGCCGGATTCACACGAGAGTGTGCGTTTTGCGCACGCAAAAAGCGCGGTGTTTTGCACGCGCAAAAGGCACTTAACAGCTCCGTGTGTCATGATCATAGATTGTGTGGCTGCGTGATTTTCGCGCAGCCGCCATCATTATGACACTCTGTTTGTATGTTTGTAAACAAAACCTTGTGGTGCTTTTCTGTTTTCATTCATACTTTTCACTGCTGTTGCGCGAATCACGCGCGTCCCACGGAAGTGCTTCCGTGTGCTGCATGTGATTTTCACGCACCCATTGACTTCAATGGGTGCGTGATGCGCGAAAAATGCAGAAATATAGGACATGTCATGTCATGAGTTTTACGCTGCGTAAAAATCACGGACTGTCTGCACGGCCCCATAGACTAATATAGGTCCGTGCGCCGTGCGTGAAAAGCAAGCGCGTTGCACGGACGTATATCACGTTCATGTAAATCCGCCCTAAGGGTACGGCCACACGAAGCCGCCCTGACATGGTCAAAACGCGGCCAACAACTGCGCTGGCACTGTGTAGGAGCGGCTGACAAATACCTCGTTAAGAGGTATTCCGGTTGCATGCGCACTGCCACTTCATTCATTGTCTATGGGAGCGCTGGAGATAGCCGAGTGCAGTGTTCGGCTTTCCGGCGCTGCCATAGAGAATGAATAGGAGGTAAGTTGTTGTCATTTCGTGCGGCCATAAAGGGTGTATTAATTCATGGCCGCACGATTTTGCAGATCAAGGGACGGTTTATCCGCGTTAACATGCGGCCACTAACAGGCTGTTTGACAGCCGCACCGAACATGGTGCCGATGCAGTTGTTAGCCACGTTGCCACCATGTCAGGGCCGCTCCGTGTGGACGTACCCTAAATATCTAATTTGTAGCCCCAATTTCCTAATATATTAGGAAACACCCCCCTGAGAAGCAGATATGATTACAATATCTGCACATCTCAGTAGCAGAGAATACAGGCTGCCATAAATGGTGCCTGCATTCTGCAATCTACAGGACAGCTGCAAGGAGTTTGACTTTCCACTGCTGCCCTGCTCTGTTCTGCCTTTAATGGGAGCAGTTCTGATAACAATATATTATGGGATTGCTAATTTTTTTCCAAGGGCTAAAAATATAAAGTTCTCCCTTAATTTAGATCTTAATACACAATGGCTGCTAAACCGTAATTCAATGATAACAAATAGCGGCCCATTGCTGGCACATGAACAATACGGATTATTTATGGTGCCGGAGAAAATGTCCCATCAAAACTGTTTATTTTTAGACCTTGTTACATTATCCATTGTTTATTGAATGATATTGTAACGGAATCATCCACTAAGTTATTAGCAGTTAATTTCGGCCTCTTGAAGTAGATAAATAATAAATATATAATATTATATCGTATATTAAAGTGCACCTACTAAAACCCAGCATCATAAGCCACATGGAACGATTTCCTAATATACTTGATAAGTTATTAGATGCTCTGTTGCTTTAAAAAAAATCTGCACTGCCTGTTGCCACCACAGGGGGCAATCTATGTGTTGCTCCTATTTAGAACAAGAGGAGCTGTATACACTATCACCCCCTAGTGGTGGCAACAAGTGGTGGCCAAGTACCTATCTTTACAGGGGCAGACACTGAGCAAATGTTGCAAAAATTGTGCATGCCCCCCCCCTCAATTAGGCGGCACACGTCTTACACGAAGTTCTACACACGTCATACAAGAGCAGCATATACATCGAATACACACATCTTATACATCGGGGACACACCACACACACGACGGACACAGCAAATAAATCGCACACGCATCAGACACATATCACACAGTTATGTCACACAAATATCACCACAATATAAACAATTTAATCACGCTGCTATAAATACTCACCACATGTCAGTGCTGACCTCCAGCGGGAAGTGCCATCTTCTTCCAGCAGCCTTTAGTTCCCCTTTCCATACCTGCAGGCTATCTATAAATGTTCACAAACCTTCTCAGTCAACAAAAATACAGAATACAGAGTTGGGGGTAGGAGGGGGATGCTGCTGCATCATTTTCTCCGCTGTTTTCAGTGAAAAAGCATGAGGGAAAGAGGGAATAGCACCAAGGAGACGTTTGATTGGTCAGAGCTCAGGACCCTAATAACACATCGGGAAGAGATCGCCCACTCAGGAGACCCGTCCCAAAATATGTAGATTATATGCAACAATTCTGGCTGCACTACATTTAATTCAAAACTACAGCTGCCGATGGAGGGATTGTGATTTTTTTTTTTTTGTAAATCCACGTTCAGACATGATGGATTTATATCCGTAGCCGTCAGATCAGGGTTTGCGGTCACTAAAAATCCTTATGGTCGTGTGCATGAGGCCTAAGTCAGTGGAAGGGGCTGAAACCTGTGGCATATCCACGGCAAAATCCCATAACACGTGTGGATTTGCCACCATATCCTGAACCCCTCCTAAGTAAACGAACGCATCTCATCATCTGTATCCAGCGTTCGTAGATGATTCCCCTCTGTCGTGTTATTCTGTATGGTAGAACTGATTTTCCACAACATATGGAACCATGTGAACAGAGATTTCCACTTTGCAAAATTACAGGTGGCTTTTCATTTACTGGGAGAACATCGGCTGCACATGGGTCGTAATAACCGGTTTTGTATTTAGAGCAGGAATGGCTCCTCACCGCGGCTTGTGCTCTTTATAATTTACAAGAAGTAAGAGAAGCGGTTACGTGACTGTCATTTTCTGCCCGGCTCAGCAACATGTATTTTAGGAACCTCGCAAGGAATATTCCTTTTGTTGCAAAAAATCAGCATGTCCTCAAAAACCTTCTGCCGGACGAGGCTTGAAACGGATAAATATACACAATGTGTGGATTACATAGTTAATACAGCGGGAGTCGTCTGTATATTTGTTACAAATTCTATTAAAGACGATCTGTGTGCCCTCCTGACATGTCTGTTTTAGGAATTAATTATATTCCCCATGAAATAACACTTATGGAATATTGTTTCTCAGAACTCTGTCAGGATATGTCCACACGCACTGTTTTCAGACGTAATTCGGGCGTTTTAACGCCTCGAATTACGCCTGAAAAAACGGCTCCATTACGCCGACAAACATCTGCCCATTGCTTTCAATGGGTTGTACGATGTTCTGTTCCCACGAGATGTAATTTTACGTGATGCTCTCAAAAGACGCCCGCGACAAAGAAGTGCATGTCACTTCTTGGGACGTTTTTGGAGCCGTTTTTCATTGACTCCATTGAAAAACCGCTCCAATAACGTTCGTCAAATACGCCGCAAAAACCACGAGTAGTTAAAAAAACGTCTGAAAATCAGAAGCTGTTTTCGCCTGAAATTTCAGACGTATTTTGCTACTGCGTGTGGACATACCCGTACTCCTCCTGAAAATGTATGAATAAATTCACAAATGGGCGTTATCCTATATGTTTAATCAGTGCTGACAGTGTCAGACGGTGTGTGGACACACTACATATAACTACTATAATTCTCCCTATGTATGTACAAGAATATAACTACTATAATACTGCCCCCTCTATACAAGGATATAACTACTATAATACTGCCCCCTCTATACAAGAATATAAGTACTATAATACTGCTCCTATATACAAGAATATAACTACAATAATACTGCCCCCTATGTACAAGAATATAACTACTATAATACTCCCCCTATGTACAAGAATATAACTACTACAATACTGCCCCCTATATACAAGTATATAACTACTATAATACTGCTCCCTATATACAAGAATATAACTACTATAATACTCCCCCTATGTACAAGAATATAACTACTACAATACTGCCCCCTATATACAAGAATATAACTACTATAATACTGCCTCTATATACAAGAATATAACTACTATAATACTGCCCCCTATGTACAAGAATATAACTACTATAATACTCCCCCTATGTACAAGAATATAACTACTACAATACTGCCCCCTATATACAAGTATATAACTACTATAAGACTGCCCCCTATGTACAAGAATATAACTACTATAAGACTGCTCCCTATGTACAAGAATATAACTACTACAATACTGCCCCCTATATACAAGAATATAACTACTATAATACTGCCTCTATATACAAGTATATAACTACTATAATACTGCCCCCTATATACAAGAATATAACTACTATAATACTGCCCCCTATATACAAGAATATAACTACTATAAGACTGCCCCCTATGTACAAGAATATAACTACTATAATACTGCTCCTATATACAAGAATATAACTACTATAATACTGTCTCCTATATAGAAGAATATAACTACTATAAGACTGCCCCCTATGTACAAGAATATAACTACTATAATACTGCTCCTATATACAAGAATATAACTACTATAATACTGCCTCCTATATACAAGAATATAACTACTATAATACTGCCCCTATATACAAGAATATGACTACTATAATACTGCTCCTATATGCAAGAATATAACTACTGTAATACTGCCCCCTATGTACAAGAATATAACTACTATAATACTGCCCCCTATATACAAGAATATAACTACTATAAGACTGCCCCCTATGTACAAGAATATAACTACTATAATACTGCTCCTATATACAAGAATATAACTACTATAATACTGTCTCCTATATAGAAGAATATAACTACTATAAGACTGCCCCCTATGTACAAGAATATAACTACTATAATACTGCTCCTATATACAAGAATATAACTACTATAATACTGCCTCCTATATACAAGAATATAACTACTATAATACTGCCCCTATATACAAGAATATGACTACTATAATACTGCTCCTATATGCAAGAATATAACTACTGTAATACTGCCCCCTATGTACAAGAATATAACTACTATAATACTGCCCCCTATATACAAGAATATAACTACTATAATACCGCCCCCTATGTACAAGAATATAACTACTATAATTATCTTTTTTTTTTTTTTTTTTTTTTTTTTTTTTTTTTATTTGAAAACTTGCAACAAATTATTACAATACCTTTGCAATACACTCATAACAGATAAAGAAAATAAACATTTGTCTCTTAATAACATCACAATAATTAAACAAACCATAATATATGAATATTGCTCCAGTATAGATTGTTTCAACTATTTTTCATGATATTATTCTAGACAGTATTACAGGAGAGTTCTTCTTTATTGATGACCGGGCTGCATCGCGCACACCACAGAGGGTACACGGTCACCACATTTATGACGTATAGTGAACCTCTATGATATGAACGGAGTTCGGGGTAGAAGTCTCCATACAGCAGCAAAGAGCTTCACTGTCCCACTAGATGTGGTGACTGCAGGGACACAGCAGGGACATTACTCTGTACATAAGTCTCTTGTATAAAGATGTCATTGGTTTTGTCGTCAGACAGACGCTGGAATATCGCCTGCCGCCTGCTCCTATTCTTCGGACTGTTCACATTGATGGAGGTGATTTTCAGCCTCATCTTGGTTACATGTCTTTCCTACTTTTTTTCCTTCTTCCACTGCTATGTCCTGTAACACCCCATCTTTTGGTGGACATTGGGGGGTCAGCGTCTTCATCCTGAGGTTCGTCATCTGGGTTGTGTGAGGAGACTTGCTCCATCTCTGCTTCTTCTTCCTGGTCATCTTCCCCCAGCGCACAGTAACGTCCCCCAGTTATCGCCAGCACTGGAGACTCCGGTGATTTCTTTGCAGCAGTGATTTTTTTCCTAGAAGAATCATCTGTTTTACTTCTCCTTTTAACCGTCTGAAATCCCTCCTCATCGATACTGGTCGCTGTGGCTGGATCAGCTGGTTTTTTACTGGTCGCTTCGGCTGGCCCAGCTGGTTTTTTACTGGTCGCTGCGGCTGGATCAGCTGGTTCCTTACTGGTGTCGGGCAGATGTTTGGTGACAGAGTGACTGGATATTTTGCTTTTAGCATGACCTCTATTTTCAGTGGCTGGTGACACTTGTGCAGCATCCATAGATGGGACATTCGTCTCTGGAGCAGGGTCTCTGGTACTTTGGCTCACATCCTCGCTGGGACTTCCAGGTTCTGGGGTTGTATCTACACATATGGAGACATCCTCCTGGTCTTCCTCCATGGCTCCTTTAAAGGTCTCCTCCTTATTATGCTCTGCATGCGGACACTCCCGGAATGTATGTCCAGGTCCTAAGCACAGGTTACAGATGACAGGTCCTGTACAATCATCCTTCACATGCCCAAACTGACCACATAGTGAGCACTTAATACGGGAACAGTTGAATGCCAGGTGTCTGCCCCCACATCTATGGCACAGTCGCGGTTGACCAGGGTAGTAACATATGCCTCTCTCCGAGCCCAGGTAGAAGGAGTGCGGCAGATGTCTGGTCACTCCATTCTCCTGAACCAGCTGGATCTTGACAGAATATCCTCCATTCCAGATCTCCTCCTCATCATAGATCTTTGTTGGCAGCCTCTTCACCTCACAATATCTGCTCAACCAGTGCTGCAAATCTGCCAGAGCCACCACCTCAGACTGGAACAGGACGGTGGCAGTGACTACCTGGGGTTTAGTCAGCTGGATGACATGTAGATGCTCCCACATCGCGTGCTCCTTTGTATCATTATAAATACTCCAGAATAAATCTAGACTATATTGCAGCTTGAAACTGATGTCATAATTCCTGCTGGAGGGAACGTGGATCAGAGCGAACACCTCAGAAGCTTTAAACTTCATAAACTCCTTCAACAAAACTTTCCCAATGTAGAGTCTGGAGGGGAGGTTTTCCTCTGGTCCTGAGTACCTGATTCTGACCGCGTTCCTCCTCTGAGGTGGGGGGTTAGTCGGTCTTGTGACGCTGGAGAACAGTCTCCTGTACTGAGGTCTGTCAGCAGGTGGGTCAGGACTGGACCTCTCCTCAGCTGATTGTACTGCAGATCCTCCTGTGTCTGCTCCTGATCGCTGTGTAACCTGCACTCCATTCACTGACACTGCGGACGGCTGAACCTCCAGCACAGGGTCTGCAATGTCCGCCTCAGCCTGAGCCGCTGGTTCATCAGATATCAGACTGTCAATCACCGCGGTGAGCGAGGTCTCACTTATAATGTCAGGACATGAGGCACTTTCTTGCTCACTCCCAGGAGTGCCACTCGCATTTACTTCATCAGTACTGCACATAGAGTCTACTGCAGTTAACCCCTCGTCAGCTGGCACACATTTCTCTGCAGCTTTAGCAGCATTTTTGTTCACTGATTGCACAGACCCCACACATGATGAGAGATGTGATCCTCCAGCCACTGCACACTCATATCTTCCAGGGTTTCCCTGCTCCACAATATTATACACAGTCTTATAGTCAGTGTCTTTTTTTGCAATGATATTTTTTCTCTTCACAGTTTGGGCTCTAGTCTCCCTTTTATTCTCCATTGCCCGGTTCTTTATTTTGGGCACTGTGCATGAGTCTTTCTGCAATCTCTCCTTCAATATCACCAGCTCACGTGTACAAACATCAAGACACTCACATTTCATCAGCTTTGCCTTTGGATCAGTCTCTTGGTTAATTTCAGTTCTCAATTTGCGAACTTGCATTTCCATTTTAAAGATATTTTTCTTTGTCATTTTTTTGCACAATTCACCAACATCATGAGATTCAGTTGACTCACCAGCCACCATTTCCAGATCTTCACCTCCACCATCTCCATGCTGCAGGTCAAACTCCAGACTCTGGGCTTTCCCAGGATCATCAGCCCAGGACCCCTCCCCTCCACCTGGGTCAGAAGCCATGCATAGTCCTAACAGGGAGCTCACAAGCACACGTCTATCCTCTCCTATGGACAAGAATATAACTACTATAATACTGCCTCTATATACAAGAATATAACTACTATAATACTGCCCCCTATATACAAGAATATAACTACTATAAGACTGCCCCCTATGTACAAGAATATAACTACTATAAGACTGCTCCCTATGTACAAGAATATAACTACTACAATACTGCCCCCTATATACAAGAATATAACTACTATAATACTGCCTCTATATACAAGTATATAACTACTATAATACTGCCCCCTATATACAAGAATATAACTACTATAATACTGCCCCCTATATACAAGAATATAACTACTATAAGACTGCCCCCTATGTACAAGAATATAACTACTATAATACTGCTCCTATATACAAGAATATAACTACTATAATACTGTCTCCTATATAGAAGAATATAACTACTATAAGACTGCCCCCTATGTACAAGAATATAACTACTATAATACTGCTCCTATATACAAGAATATAACTACTATAATACTGCCTCCTATATACAAGAATATAACTACTATAATACTGCCCCTATATACAAGAATATGACTACTATAATACTGCTCCTATATGCAAGAATATAACTACTGTAATACTGCCCCCTATGTACAAGAATATAACTACTATAATACTGCCCCCTATATACAAGAATATAACTACTATAATACCGCCCCCTATGTACAAGAATATAACTACTATAATACTGCCCCCTATATACAAGAATATAACTACTATAATACTGCCCCTATATACAAGAATATAACTACTATAATACTGCCCCCTATATACAAGAATATAACTACTATAATACTGCCCCTATATACAAGAATATAACTACTATAATACTGCCCCTATATACAAGAATATAACTACTATAATACTGCTCCCCTATATACAAGAATATAACTACTATAATACTGCCCCCTATATACAAGAATATAACTACTATAATACTGCTCTCTATATACAAGAATATAACTACTATAATACTGCTCCTATATACAAGAATATAACTACTATAATACTGCCCCCTATATACAAGAATATAACTACTGTAACACTGCCCCCTATGTACAAGAATATAACTACTTTAATACTGCTCCCTATATACAAGAATATAACTACTTTAATACTGCTCCTATATACAAGAATAGAACTACTATAATATAGATCTAAATATCTAGGAGAATATACAGATCAGTGATATATTGTGCAGCCTTTATGCACTTTACTCTACTAACAATTTATGTTGGGTCTCTCCCTAAGAACAATCACTACTGCTCTGTATCACATATGGGATACTCATGTCCTGTATATTTCAGCTATAATATAATAGACGGAAGACCTGACTGATACATAAATGTTCTCGACCAGCCCCTCAGTGTCTCAGATGCCGGTATTGATCTCCACTACTCTGTGACCTTAGAGAACATGAAAAGGTTTCTCTGTGCGGCTCATCAGGTGTCACTCCTGACCTTTTACCAATCTGCTAAGAGAAGATAATTCCCACCGTCCTGTTCTATGTGATTACACTGGCGCTCTGGACCCGCGGTCTAATATACAGACAATGGGAATTTTACTCTTTTGGTGAAGTGTAATATACAGGAGACGTCCGTGATTAATTGCATGGGACAGCAGAAGCCAATTGTGGTCAAAACGAAACCGCGATGGCCAGAACTATGATATCCAGCCATTAAACTGCTCATCACGGTGGAATAATTGTGCGACCTGTTAAGTCCCATTTTCATTGCATCAGTCATATCCATGTAATAGATGTGCATTATAGAGAAAGACCGATGTCAAGATCCGTGGGTATGTGGACCCACGAGGCCGCACCGCCGTATCGGAGTAGCAGCTGGCCAAACAACAGTCTATACAAAGTCTTAGTACAAGAGTAACTCCTGACGAAGGGTGCGAAACGCGCGTCGAGGTGTTTTCTTCTGAGACCATCAACAGCCATCATGTCAGCCACAGGTAATTGATATGCAACCATGCGTAGGATTTATGTATGGTGGTTAGTATAACTATTTTGATAGATCTTCACCTAGATAGTGGGGAGGCTGATACTATATGACTCTATATCAGTTTAGAGGCTTTTTATTCTTCCCGTGATTGGTGTTACTATTTACCTGCTGTATACTATGCATTATAATAACATATGGGCTATGATGGTGAATTGATTATCTCGGATTGTGTTCGATTTTAAGTATGTTTTAATTTTGTATGTACGTGTATGGGTATCTTTGGGAGGGTATTCCATTTGTGGAACAATAACATTTATATTTTTGGACTAATATATATCTCAAAGACTACTCTTTTTTGTGTATACATTAATATGAGGCATATATAGGATTTCTTGATTATGGGCTAATTAGTAATATTATACATGTGTGCCCGCTGGCCTTTTAATGAGGGTAGGGGCATTGAGGTTCTCTTCTGGCTCCCAGGGCCTTTCCTCTGGACCAAACCCCTTCCAATCCTCTAAATAAAAAGCTCTCCTACGCTCTGGTAGTCCGGGATCTTCTTCACTTCGAACACTTCAGAAGAAAAGCTGGAAGCAACTGCAGGACTAGGAGTCTTACTGTAGCTGTACAGAACCACAGGCTTCAGGAGGGACATGAAAGGAGTTGGGGATTTTGAGAGTAGGAGGCAGCTGAAGTTTATAAGAGACAGGGTTAATTTGTTGCAGGATCTCAAAAGGTCCGAGGAACGTAGGAGCAAATGTGTATGAAGGCACCTTCAAACGGATATTCCTTGAGGACAGCAAGACTTTGGTGCCCGGAAGAAACTGAGGCAGCTCTCCTTCTAGTATCCATTTTTCGCTTCATGCGATTGACTGCCAGCAGAATAGAGGACCGGGTCTGCCGCCAGATTTGTAGAAAGTCACCAAATGCAGAGTCAGCTGTGGGTACCTGGGATGTAGCCGAAAGGAAGAGGGATTCGTAGATGTTGGCCGAACACCATGAACAACGGTGTGGAAGCAGTGGACTCACTTGTGTGGTTGTTATGAGAACTCAGCCCATGGAAGAAGCTGCACCCAGTCATCATGCTGCATGGACACGAAATGACGAAGATTATTCTCCATGATTTGGGTAATCCTCTCGACCTTACCATTGGACTGGGGATGGTAGGTTGAGGAAAAGTCCAATTAAACATCTAGTAGTTTACAGAGGGCTCTCCAGAATTTCGAGGTTAAATGTACCCCCCGATCAGACACGATATGAAGGGGCAAGCAATGCAAGTGGAAGAAGTGCTGAATGAAGAGATTTGCCAGTCGAGGAGCAGAAGGTAGGCCGGTCAGCGGAATAAGATGCCATCTTCGAGAACCGGTCCACCACCTCCCAGACCGTATTGCATCCTTCTGAGGGAGAAAGATCTGTAACAAAGTCCATTGCTATATGCTGCCAGGGACTGTTGGGCACATGCAGAGGTTGGAGCAGATCGGCAGGGTTGGAGTGAGCAACTTTGTTGGAAGCACACACAGTGCAGGAAGAACCAAAGTCCACAATATCTTTGGGCAGCGTGGACTACCAAACTTACGAGCAATCAGATCTCAAGTCTTACGCACGCGTGCCCAGCCAGTTTGGAGCTGTGTCTCCACCGAAGTATTCTCCTCCTGTTTGCCAACCGTGCAAAAGTCCTCCCCGGAGGGATGCCTCTAACTTGCAGGATGGGTCTATGATACATTAAGGGGACTCCACAGTGTCTTCTGTTTCAAACGACCTGGACAGGGCATTGCCCCTCACATTTTTGTCAGTGGGACGGTAGTGGAGCACAAATTGGAAGCGGGTGGAGAACAGCAACCACCTGGCTTTACGGGGATATAGCCGTTGAGCCGACTGGAGATAGGTGAGGTTCTTGTGGTCGGTGTATATCAGGATGGGGTGAGCTGCACCCTCTAGCAGATGTCTCCACCCATCCAGATCCAATTTGATGGCCAGTAACTCCCGATCCCCAATAGAGTAATTTCTCTCTGGGGAGAAAAAGGTCTAGTGTAATAGCCACATGCTACTGCCTTTCCTTTGAAGCTTCTCTGGAACAGAAGTGCACCTGCACCAACAGAGGAAGTGTCCACCGCCAACGAGAACTGTCAAGACACGTCAGGGTGATGGAGGATTGAGGCTGAAGTGAAAGCACTCTTAAGGCTTTTAAATGCTGATTCTGTCTCTGGTGTCCACACCTTGGCATTCATATCTTTCTTGGTAAGGGTAGAGATGGGAGCCGTCAGTGAAGAGAAGTTTGGCATAAACTGCCGGTAGAAGTTGGAGAATCCCAAAAAATGCTGTATGGACCACAGACCCTGAGGATGTGGCCATTCCAGGACGGACTTTACTTTCTCAGGATCGTCTTTTACTCGTCACCTTGACGGATTCGGATCAAATTGTAAGTCCCACGCAAGTCTAGTTTAGAGAAAATCCTGACTCCTCTTATACGGTCAAATAGTTTGGATATTAGTGGCAACGGGTATTTGTTTTTGACTGTGATCTGGTTGAGACCACAGTAGTCAATGTAGGGTCGAAGAGATCCGTCTTTTTTTTTAACAAAGAACCCGGCCCCGGCTGTGGGGAGGAGGATTTTCGTATGAAACCCCTCTCCAGATTTTCCTTGATATAGGCCGACATAGACTGAGTCTCTGGCAAGGAAGGAAAGAGGATATACCTGTCCACGGGGAGGAGAAGCATTTGGAACCAATTCAATCGGACAGTCGTATGACCAATGTGGGGGAAGCATCTCGGCCTCCTTCTTGCTGAAGACATCCTCAAACTGAGAGAAATGGGGATTTAATCCTGCTAATGACCGAGGCAGAGGAGGCAGGACAGGGTGGATCTGTAACCGACAGCAGTGAAGACATTTGGAGCCCCATTGGAGAACTTCTCCGGAATTCCAGTCCAGGACTGGGGCATGTAACTGGAGCCAAGGCAGACCCAATAGAAAAGGATTCACGGCTTTAGGCAAAACAAGAAATGTAATCAGTTCAGTATGAAGGGCTCCAACTTTGAGCTTCAGTGGCTTGGTTTCAGACACGATCAGATCGGGCAGAGGAAGTCCATTCACCGAGGCAACAACCAAAGACGTTTCCAGAGGAACTGTGGGCAACTGGAGATGATCCACTAGGTCTTGTTGAATGAAGTTTGCCACAGACCCTGAGTCCAGATAGGCAGAGACCCAGTGCGTTTTCTCGCCGGACACTATGGTCACGGGAATGGACAGTTTAGAAAATAATTTTTATTTAGCGCCGTTCGGCCTAGGGTTGTCTCTCCAACCAATCCTAGGCACTGGAGTTTTTTGGCTTCTGGGGACACAAACGCACAACATGGCCTCCAAGGCCACAATACAGACAAAGTCCCAAAGTGGTCTCGCATGTCTGCTTGCATGACTTGTGACGTTGCATGGTCTTGAGTTCACCAGCGGGGTCCATGGCCTGAGCGTACTGTCACGATCCGTGGGTATGTGGACCCACTAGGACGCACCACCGTAAAGGAGTAGCAGCTGGCCAAACAACAGTCTATACAAAGTCTTAGTAGAAGAGTACTTGTGATAGTCCAGACACTAAATACACGAGAAGAAGGAGTCGGAACTATTCAAGTATGAAGCACAAAATATCAAAAAATACAAATTTTATTGAGACATACAAAAATACATAATTAAAAACAGACTACAAACCCAATAACTGTATATCTCCAAAATAGGAGACAGTATGGAGCCACAAAAATACCTAAATTCATACAATTTGTGTATGTCACATTTAGTCACATTTAGTCGGGAAGGTATCCCATAAGAAGTTACCAAAAAGGATATAATATACTTAGAAAACAAATCCCTAGAACCATATAATAGCGAAACACTTGTGTCCAAGCATAATTACAGCAAATTCCCAGTATACTATGTCTCCATGGACAATGATCGGGAGTACAGAGGTAGTGATTTGATTATAGTAGCAAGTAATTTAGACACACTCAGTGTCAATATCGTAACTAATTCAGAACAGGGACCAACAGTAAAGATGACCTATTTCAGACAATTGTCAAAAGTATACAGATGATCTGGTAACAACGTGACAAAAAATATTAGTCCTTAGTAAAACAAGACCAGCAAGTACTAACCCATGTGGCTCCTCAGATTGTAACAGCTCCCAAGTGTGGAGAGAAACCCCAACGCGCGTTTCGCGTAGATTGCTTTTTCAAGGGATAGTCCAGACAGTAGCAGAGGCTTAGGCATAGATGAAACTTAAAGGTAGATAACGCCACATGTGGCAGATGATATCAGGCATGGCAGATTACACCAGAGGTGGTGTATGACAGCAGGTGTGACAGGTGGCCCAACACGACTCCAACACTCTAAGGCTCAGGAACAAACACAGCATAGGGTACAGGTAGCAGGGCACGGGAACAAGATAACACTAAGGGACCGTTTGCTAAGACTAACATGGGAATACACAACAGCGCTCAGGCAAGGAGTGAAAGGCCAGAGACCTTTTTTATAGTTCAGGGTGATCATGGGCTAATTAGTAATATTATACATGTGTATATGTTAAGGCCAGGCATGAGCGCGCGTGCGCACACCCTACGGGACACAGCAGAGCGGAGCGGAAGTGAGTGCTGGCATCTCCTAGGAAGAAGATGCTGGCTAGCACTTGCAAGTCCATGACCGCAGCCGTCAGAGGGTGAGTAGGAACGACGGTCCGCGGCCGTGGACATTACAACAGTACCATCAGTGCGCCAGTATCTCCAACACAACAGTAGGCGTCAAATACACCAAAAGAAAGCAAGCCCTATTGTTGTATCTGTCTTTCGGGAGAAATAAATCCAGCTTCGACCTGACGTTGTTTTCCAACACTATTCTAGTTAGATAATGAGTCGCGCTTGGCATGACCTGCTCAGGTTTTCCGCTGCAAAACGGGTGCAAAATACATTGATAAATCCACCCCGGAATATTTTAGCAAGGAATTATAGCATGGGCGGACCACAGACAGCAGAGGGCCCCCGTGTAAAAACAGTATGTGGGCCCCCTGTTCTCCAATATCTCATCATGGCTCACCCGCTTGTCTCTCTAACAATTCGCCAGTAATTGTGAGCCATGAAATGTATCAGCTCAGGTCCTTACAATCTAAAGAAGCTGCTTTTAAGGTAGCAATGTGGTCTTTTCTATCTATCTATCTATCTATCTATCTATCTATCTATCTATCTATCTATCTATCTATCTATCTATCTATCTATCTATCTATCTATCTATCTATCTATCTATTCTATCTATTCTATCTATTCTATCTATCTATCTATCTATCTATCTATCTATCTATCTATCTATCTATCTATCTATCTATCTATCATCATCTTTTGGAAATGGAAAGTATCTATCTAGCTATAGTTTTTCTTTCTTTCTTTCTTTCTTTCTTTCTTTCTTTCTTTCTTTCTTTCTTTCTTTCTTTCTTTCTTTCTTTCTTTCTTTCTTTCTTTCTTTCTTTCTTTCTTTCTTTCTTTCTTTCTTTCTTTCTTTCTTTCTTTCTTTCTTTCTTTCTTTCTTTCTTTCTTTCCTTCCTTCCTTCCTTCCTTCCTTCCTTCCTTCCTTCCTTCCCTCCCTCCCTCCCTCGGCTGGATTATGAGGAGGGCACATGTGTCACGTTCCCCCGAGGCTTACATCACCTTGATGACCTAGGGGGCCTCCTCCACTAACCATCTTTGCCCAGGCTGGTTCTTATGACTTGGGAGAACTGGTTGTCTGGCATGTCAAGGGTGCCTGCGGCCCCACAATTCTTGTAGGCATAGACTAATTTTTGCTTGCGGCATCCTTTTAACTTATCTTTTCACCTGTCTGTCTGTCTGTCTGTCTGTCTATCATCTTTTGGAAATGGAAAGTATTTTTAACAAGTTGTAAAATATGTAATGTGTTCATATAAATATTAAATGATAAAATTAAATTTACAGTTCGTGCTAACAGAGAGAGCAGAATTACCATCCCCCAGTATCTGCTGCACCGCTCAGGACCCCAGTTTATGGCTCGTGTCCATTTTGACTGTCCTCCCTTTAGACGTCTCCTTTGCTGAAGAATTGTTTCTTGCTTTTTCCCCAGGTATGTCACCACGCGGACTGCCAGCAAATGAATCAGAAGAATCCTTTAAATTTGTGTGAGTCATGTGACATCAAGTTCCACAGCACCATGCACTTTGATAGACATATACGCTTTGACCTCCCTCCTCAAGGTAAGAACCTTATTATAATTTCTTACAAGCCATTTGACAGCTCTGATCACATAGATCAGTCCCCTGGGATGTTATCTGCTGTGGACCAAATGTTCTTAAAACCTGTAGTGATTGGACGACACGACCACATCTTATGATGTCACTATAGTTGCAATGACAGTGAAGTCCAGTGTATACACACACATGTATGGTTCTGATGGTGAGGGGTAGCAGGGGACAGAATAAGAATTTTTTATTATCCTATTTAGTAGAGGTTTCTGCTATTTGGGGAAAATTTGGGTTTAGCGAAAGCCAATGCTCAGTAGCAACGATGTAGGAGGTTTAGAGATTGTGTATTCACAGGGACCCAATTGCTCAGGAAGGGCCAAAGACCTCTCTGCCTTATAAGCTTGCCTGTCACATTTTGGAGGCCCTTATACATATTTAGCATGGAGCCAAGGAACTTCAAACTATACCTTTGCATCCTGAAATTTAAAGGGAAGGTCCACCTTCGTAACGGTATATTTTGATTGCTCCAATACATCCAAAATGTAAAAATATAGCAACTTTCCACTAGTCTTAATTAAACATCTCCCAAAGTTTACTGCCCACATACAAATCTGTGTGTCTCCATGGTAACAGACCACAAACAAACCCAGCGTAGTCTGATCCTGCAGTCATACATTCTTCCACCTGTCCCCTACTTCATGATAACATGCATTTAGTAGGTTAATAAGTAAGGTACAGATGGACTGCAGGATCAGACTTCACAGGATTTGTTTGTAGTCTGTTACCATAGAGACACATAAGTCTGCATAGGAGCTATAGACAAAAAATGGAAGAAACAATCAAGGCAAAACTAATATCAGACTAATCTAATCCAGAGAGTATACAGCATAGCTGGGAATATTAGTCTCTGTTAAGTAAAGAGACTTTATATTAAAGGGAATATCTGATGTATTTAATTTTAGTCTCTTTAATCAGATTGTAAGTCTGGAGGGGAGAAATAATGTGTTAAAGTGTAGCTAAACATTGGACAAACTTCTGACATGTCATAGTGACATGTCAGAAGTTTGAATTGGTGGGGGTCCGAGCACTGAAACCCCCACCAATCGCTAGAACGAAGCAGTTGAAGCGCTCGTGTGAGCGCTCTACCGCTTCGTGTCTGTTCGGCTTTTTCCGTAAATAAATGTATCGTGTACGGACTCAATTGAAAGTCTATGAGCCTGTACTCCGATACATCGGTTTTCTGGAAAAAGCCCAACAGACCCGAAGCGGCTGAGCGCTCACACGAGCGCTTCAGCTGCTTCGTTCTAGCGATTGGTGGGGGTCTGAGTGCTCGGACCACCACCAATACAAACTTCTGACGTGTCACTATGACAGGTCAGAAGTTTGTCAAACATTTAGCTACACTTTAAGTAATGTTTTAAATGTTTTCATCTATTTTATTTCCTATTTTTAATATGTTCCCTGGGGCCGACCATGTAGGAGGCACACACTTCTTTGTTGTATTGTCTGTGTAGACAGCGCAGTAGGTTGCGTATGCTTTATAGCAGCTGCAATTAATGGGTGTTAATTGTCAGAAAAGCGTCCATAGACTGATATGGTCTACAAGAAGAGATGGATTACAGCCCCTTCCCCAAAGTTCAGGGAGTAACAAGGGAGCTTTATCTCTGTGTACAGCTGTCGCTAAATCCTTCATCTTTTAATGATAATGAGATTACTCTGCTGAAGATGTCCCAGTCTACACTACAAAGCTGAAAAGTGGGCTGCAGAAGACAGGAAATGTCAGCTTTATTGTGTATCGTCCAGCAGCTAATTTGAAAACTGGAATATTCCAGGGTGTATTCTATTTGGATTGTCACATAAAAATTGAAACAAAATAAAAACCTGATAAATAATATGACATTTTCTGATGATAAATTCCATTTAAAGAAAAACTGGCTGAATGGTAATATAACAAGATATGTTTCTAGAGCACTGTTTGTACTCTTCTATGATTTTTATAAATTCCTTCTGTAGTTCTTAACAAAGTTTCATTTCTAAGGTCAGGGAAACCGAGGTGCGCGGCACACAGCCAAATTTCAGGGGTCACGGTTAAAAGACGCAAGGATTATAATTATGAGACTGCAGATTTCACAATTAAAGGGAGATGTACTGAGCCTGTATACTTTGCCTGGGGACATGTGTGGCAAAGTACACAGTGATCTTTATAGTACTGACAAGACATGATTTATTTTTTTTGAAGGGGTTGTCACTTAAGAGTGCCACGTAAAGGTTGTTTTCTTTTCTATAGCATCACATAGGGGAAGGGTCCAAGGCTCTGTTTTTCCCACTAATACACATTGGGATGATGAGCGCTTACCAAACTTTAGAGCATGCTTATGACTTTCGTAAGACCACTATGAAATGGTGCATTTTTTACGTGCCCTTTAAGAGTACAATTTTTGCCCCCACTGAGAGCCCCCCTGACACTGAGTGGGAGGGCAGTTTGTATATAAAGAATAACCAAGAGGATTTAAAGGGGTCGTTTGGGCACAGATAACTGATGACCTATCCACAGGATAGGTCATCAGTATATGATCAGTGGGGGTCCGACACCCGGATCCTGCACCGATCAGCTACTACGGCTGCCTCCGGGTGCGGGATGTTATGCAGGGTATGCAATGTTCTGATCCGGGAGCAGATGGCTCCGTGCACTTCATAGTGGTCGTGCGGCAGAACTGCAACTCTTTGTTTCTCATGATCGGTGAGGGTCCCAATGGTCACAACTGTACTGTTCCTACATTGATGGTGTATCCTAGGGATTTGCCATACATTTTTAAAAGTTTTAAAACACTTTAAGAAAAGATTAGCATACAATGAAAGATTTTTTCCATAGTTTTACATTTTCCTCTAGGCAGGGCAGATTACAAGATTCATACAGTGCATCAGTTATACCAGTGATCGCCAACCTGTGATTCTCCAGTTATTGAGAAACTACAACTCCCAGCGTGCCAGGGCAGGCTGAGAGTTGCAGTTTCACAAGTGAAGACCAATGACTCATATCATTCCATCCCGATAGTTTATACTATCTCAGCGCCAGCCTAAGGCTCCTAGACTATAGTAATAGGTATATATGGGATTATTACAGCTCCTATTTTGGGGGATTAGTTCCACTTTAAGACAAATTCCCTGTCGGATGTAATACTGTAGTGCATTGTAATCGCTGCATGTCCACAATTTGCCACTCATTGTAAAGATATCAGGAGTGTGGTTATGTGTGCCCCTGCTTGTTTCTGGGTGTGTTGTGTTTGCCTGCAGGGATTTGGCGGGACTCAGGGCTCCAAGCACAACTATCTAGTAATTAGTCGTTAGCAGACAGCTGTTTGTACAGTGCCAGGTGTTAAGGTGGTGAAGAATGAGGGGAGCGGGCACAGCGCAATGAACCCAGCTGCAGGTTTGTGTCCAGCAGATAATCCAATTTACTATTTTGCACGGCACCCTTCTTTACTTACCAGCAATTTGATCAAGGTCTGTTGTTAAGACCCCTAGATAAAACATGCAGACCCCAAAAGGAAATAGAGAGTAATACAGCCACACAATATTGGTGTACAGTATCTGAATAATACCACCATAGAGTGCAAACATAATAGTGCCCTGCAGTGAAGATATAACAGTGTCATACAGTGCCCAAATAACACCACAGTTGGTGCCATGATATAAGTTCACAACGATAGATAGATAGATAGATAGATAGATAGATAGATAGATAGATAGATAGATAGATAGATAGATAGATAGATAGATAGATAGATAGATAGGAGATAGATAGATAGATAGATAGATAGATAGATAGATAGATAGATAGATAGATAGATAGATAGATAGATAGATATGAGATAGATAGATAGATAGATAGATAGATAGATAGATAGATAGATAGATAGATAGATAGATAGATAGATAGATAGATAGATATGAGATAGATAGATAGATAGATAGATAGATAGATAGATAGATAGATAGATAGATAGATAGATGATATTAGATAGATAGATAGATAGATAGATAGATAGATAGATAGATAGATAGATAGATAGATAGATAGATAGATAGATAGATAGATAGATAGATATGAGATGGATAGATAGATAGATAGATAGATAGATAGATAGATAGATAGATAGATAGATAGATAGATAGATAGATAGATAGATAGATAGATAGATAGATATGAGATAGATATGAGATAGATATGAGATAGATATGAGATAGATATGAGATAGATATGAGATAGATATGAGATAGATAGATAGGTAGATAGGTAGATAGATAGATATGAGATAGATAGATAGATAGATAGATAGATAGATAGATAGATAGATAGATAGATAGATAGATAGATAGATAGATAGATAGATAGATAGATAGATAGATAGATATGAGATAGATAGATATGAGATAGATAGATATGAGATAGATAGATAGATAGATAGATAGATAGATAGATAGATAGATAGATAGATAGATAGATAGATAGATAGATAGATAGATAGATATTGTAAGTAGATTTAGCAGTAATGCATATTTATTTATATTTAGTGGCTCAGGTGTCATTGGTGTTCGCAGTGTACTGTCACCATTTTGTGCACCACAGTTGGTACTAAAATATAAGTTCATTACAAGCCATCAGAAAGAAAATTTAGAGCAGACCATACGTGATGGGAGACCCAAAATAGTGAAGACTATAAAAGAGATTTCATCTGGGTTTGTTTGCTGAAGAATCTGATTTTAAAGAATGTTGGATTTTTTCCCCCTTAACAATTAAATAACCACACATTATCCTACAAACATTTCCCCTTCTGTTCCTTTAAAAGGGTTGCTCTATCTCCTTTCTGGACAACTCCTTCAATTGTAGTTGTCAGATGATCTCATTGCAGCGGCTCTGGCTACTCTAGCCCCCAGCGATCAATTGAGACGTCTGTGGGGCTGCTCATTTCCCCTACAGTGCCCTCTGCAGGTAAAATGAAGTATTACATAGTGCCCATTGCTCTAGCTCATATCAGGTATGCCACTCTATAATGTTCTTTGAGGGGCTTATCTAGATAGGCTGGCTGGGCATGTATTGTCATGTGCCCGGGGTGCTGGATGTCAGAGGGAGAGGCAACAAGCCACTTTGACGTGGCCACAGTATTTAAATAAAGGGCAAGGGCAGCGAACTCCATCTATATCTCAAATGAAGGAAAGGCTCGCTAAGTCTCTGCATTCAAATGCTCAAAAAGAGCATATAAAAATGGGGTGTTCAAATGGCACAATACCTTCAAGGTCTCACTAAGCCTGAATTTGTCAGCCCATAAAATGTAAATGTTTATGGCGATATGTGATGTCATCCCATTGAAGAACACTACAGTCTGAAATGGCTGATACCAGAGGACAACAGACTGTGTTAAACCGCACAACAAATAGAGATCAGATAAACTTTAGGTTTAGTTTCCCCTAAATCCCTATATTTTGGAGCCAGGTCATGTGATTTGGGATATTGTGTGATAATAATCTTACAAGTTCTAGACTTCTTCTAAGTATGACTTTCCTGCCAAAGTATTGGAGCTTGCATTCATGGAAACATGAGCTGGCACCTTGACAAGCAAAATCCTTTTCAGTTTGTGGGCAAGGACGTGCGATTTCCTTGGATGATATTCAAGGGTATATCAAAATCCATGCCTGCGCTGGAAATTTCAGTCAAGATTTAATATGTTTATTGTCCTTTCCCGTCCAGACATTCTCTTAGCGCGGTATAGCTCTAATTTTAGAGTCATCCGGGGAGTCGCCTTTTCTATGGTTTGAATAATAATTGCACTCTTGACCTTTTTCTACCAAATCGCATTTTCCTGCCGCTGCTGTCTGCAGTTTTATGGTGAACATTAAGGAAAATTTATTTTTTACGTACCCGGGCTATAATCTGTTTATTCTCGCTATTGATTCGTCAAATTGCATGTGCAGGGGCGGACATACACCTGTGCAAAAAATAAAAAGAAGTAAAAAATTCTGTTATCTCACTTAATTATTTTTGTTGAATTGGGTTACATCCCTGGTAGTCAGGGGTAGTGGAAGAGGTTAATGGTAAGATCGCTTCTGATCTAGGGCAGTGAAGGGGTTTATGATTACATACCTGGTGGAGAAGAGCAATAAAGGCGTTAAAGGGGTTTTCCACTACGGACAACTGATGATCAGTATGTCATCTGTGGGGGTCCTACATCCGGAGCCTGCACCGATCAGCCGCTCCGACCAGAAGCAAGGAATAGCGGCCGAGCTGCAGTACTGCAGTATGTGACTAGGAGCAGAGTGGCCCGCAGGCAGCCGGAACAGCTGATCGGTGCGGGGTCCGGTCGTCAGACCACCACAGATGATATACTGATGGTGGATAGGTCGTCAGTTGTCCGGTAGTGGACAACTCCTTTAATGATAACGTCCCTGGTAATCTAGGGCAGTGAAAGGGTTGATAATACCATCCCTGGTGAAAAAGAGTAGTAAAGAATTTAAAGCGACCCTCCGCTCCCAGGACAACATTTTAAATATGATGGTATTTATGGCGTAATATTACCTGGTCCCCTCCAGTTGTGCCCCTCTGCCGAGGATTTACAGTTTTAGGGTCCCCTGTGTGCTGTTCTAAAATGGCTGCAGCGAGTCTGAGACACTCCCATTATTCTTGGATTGGCCAGAGCTGCTCAAGTGAGCAGTTTTGTCCAATCCGTGAACAGATGGAGTGTCTTAGACTCAGTCTGAGAAGCGCTGTGGCAATTTTGAGACAAAACAGAGGGGACCCTAAAACAGCAAATGCACGGCAGAGGGGCACAACTGGAGGGCACCAGGTAGTAATACTCTATTTACCCCATCACATTTATAATCTTGTCCTGAGACTGGAGGGTCGCTTTAATGATAACATACCTGGTATTCTAGGGCAGTGAAAGGGTTAGTAATAAGATTCCTGGTGGTCTAGGGTAGTGAAGGGGTTATCTCTTTTAATTTCTCCTGTAGAGGTGGGTAACATCCCTGGTAGTCAAGGGTAGTGGAAGAGGCTAGTGGTAACATCTCTTCTGATCTAGGGCAGTGAAGGGGTTTATGTTATATCCCTGGTGGTCTAGGGCAGTGGATGAGTTAATTATAACATCCCTAGTGAGATTGAGCAGTTAAGGAGTTAATTATAACCTCCCTGGTGGTCTAGGGCAGTGAAAGGGTTAGTAATAGCATTCCTGGTGGTCTAGGGTAGTGAAATGGTTAATAACATCCCTGGTAGTCAAGGGTAGAGGAAGAGGTTAATGGTAATATTCCTTCTGATCTAGGGCAGTGAAGAGGTTAGTAATAACATCCCTGTTGGTCTAGGGCAGTAAAAGGGTTAATAACATCCCTGTTGGTCTAGGGCAGTAAAAGGGTTAATAACATCCCTGGAGGTCTAGGGCAGTAAAAGGGTTAATAACATCCCTGGTGGTCTAGGGCAGTAAAAGGGTTAATAACATCCCTGGTGGTCTAGGGTAGTGGATGAGGTTAATGGTAACATCCTATAACAAGGATTTTAGCAGCCAATCAGATGCTATTTTAACTGGGTGAGTATGAAGGTGATATAGATTCCCCCTTAATTAAACCTGACCTGTTTAGCATATAATGTTGTTGTGTTTTATACATTGTTGCTTTGTATATTTATCTTGTATTTTTCTCTCTCAGGATCTATCCTGGCCCGCAACGTCTCTACTCGATCATGCCCTCCCCGCACCAGCCCCGCATCAGATCTCGAGGAAGATGAAGAGGAGTTACTGGATGGTAAAGGGTAGGTTCTACGTGAAAAGTTGCACAGCTTTGTAAATACTTTGCTTTACTATTTTTGTACTGATTTTGAGTTACTTTGTGCAGGTTTCCCCATTCACATCCATAGCTTCTTTAACAATTCTACTGGTTGCTCTTGGAAACCGACAGCAGTTTAGCTTCATCCTGTTGTCAGACATGTGACCTGACAACTGAGTGGATGTGTATCCTTTATCTGATTTCGAACAATGAACTGCTCTCTGGTAACAGAAAAACCTCAGAGTTCGGAAATTCGCTTTAGATGTGAATGGAGAAGAAAACATCCAGTAATTTAAAACCAGTAAAAGCCCAAGAATTTATTCAACATTTTATGTAGATGTTCAGCAGTAGTGTTCTTACAGAATGAGAGCAGAGGAGCAGCGCTCGGCCTCTGTCTCACTTGTATGAGGCGTTTGTTAGTGAGCTGCATTATATACCACAGATCGGTCTCGTCTAGAGCTGTAATTACTCTGTCTACCCGTTTAATTACCCCTGTGGCTTCCACCAATTCCTTTCTTCATATTTAAAAATTAAACCACAATAAGTCCCTGCCAAGGTTTAAGCTTTCATTCATGGCTGCAATCTAGCCGCACTATAAAGTATGAGGATCAGTCAGCTCTGCAAAAAGATTCCATAAAGAGGCCGTTCCTCTTACAAAGACATAAAGAAACAGCAATGAAAACTAGAGCAACTGCAAAAAAAGTTAGGAGAGTCCCTCAAAATGTAACTGATCACTGAAACCCTCAGCGATCAGCTGTAATCTGCGATGTGTTTGACTCTCCTGCAGCGCCACCACGGGGGAAATGATGCATTACATGGTACCCATTGTGTAATTCACAGAAGAACCAGATGTCCATTAGGTGCATGGGAGGCTCCGGCTCTCTGCCATGCCAGTCACCTTTTGGCCATGGGAGCCGTTTTTTCAGGACAGGCTGTTGCAAAGCAATGATGTCTCAGCCCGCGCCTAGCCGCAGACAGCCCAGCCGCAGGCCACTTCAACTAAAAGTGGCTGTGATGGAGAATCAAGTGACCTCCACCAACCTTAATCCGCCCTTGCTTAGGACAGTGAGGGCAATGTGGTTTTCAATAGGAGCAGTTCTAAGTACATTTCCTAGAACTTGTTCTTTAAAAAGTACCTATCACTGTGTCATATAAGTTGAATTGGTTTACTGACCTGAATAGCGCTGTCTCCCTGATTCCAGCATTGTTTTTCTTTTTTTCCTGGAGCCCCCCGTCTTAGAGATATGGCCCCCTATATGCTAATTTGCTGCGGTTAGCCAACAGGGTGGAGCTAGCTTCCCTGCCACAGATGCTGACCAATCAGTGCAAGGCAGCTTGAGAGAAGCCCACGCCCTGTTGGCCAACTAGAGTAAATTAGCATATAGAGAGCCAACAAAACAGTAGGCCATATCTCTGGAACGGGGGGCTCCAGGAAAAAACAGAAAAACAACGCTGGATTCAGGGAGACAGCGCTATTCAGGTCAGTAAACCAGTTCAACTTATAAGACCTAGTGACAGGTCCTCTTTAAAGGGCCCGTCTTAGAATGAGGTGTCACAGGTGATCATCTGGCCGCGCTTTGGTGGCTGCTCATTTTCCCTGCAGCGGCCACTGCTGGGGAAATATAGTATTACATGGCACCCATTCATATAAATGGGATACATGGTCAAGGGGAGACTGCCAGAGCTGGAGTTGTTTCTTTTGATGCCCATATGCCCTACAAGTGCATATGGAAATGCGTTGTCTAATGCCTTGCACTCATCAATAAACCATTGCCGCCGTTATTTTAAAATTTCGCTCTCTGTAACCTTCTTTCTCTTCATAATGAATGACTTTCTTTTTTTTTTACAAGTCAGAATTCTCAGTGAAAGGCACCAAGTGAGACTGCGGTGACCTTGTCCAGCTGGCACTTGTAATGTTTCTCCGGAGACCGATGCAGACTGTCTGCTGATCTGCTGTGTTTTCCCTGATATTTAAACCGCCTGCCGCCTATTATTCAGATATTGTGCAGCAATTCATTGCATTGAAAGCTGTGGTTTCACTTCCTGCACAGTGTTCCCTTCCACGTTGAATGGCGACCCTATAAAACACAAATCTTGGCACTTCTGAAAAGAAAGCTTACACCATCGGGGAGCATCTCCCTTACACTGGCTTCACTTTACAAGCATTGCTCATGATAGAGTGTCAGGACAATAGGGGCGATAGCATTCAGGAGCGGTCACTTACGTCCTGCGTCAGATGTCGCTCAGTCGGGTTCCTAGTATATTGTTCTCTTGGATAAACTCCTATTATAATACAGTGTAGTGGCATGCACACTCTCTTTTATATAAGCGCAGATGAAGCAGAGCCAACTTGATATTTAACTATACCTTTTGGGCCCCTGCAATCTATGCAAAACTACATTGGGCCAAATGACAAACTCAGCTCTGCTATGTCTGTATTTAAAATTATACATACAAAAGAACAGAAATTTGCAAACTTTCACACATTTACAATCTATTTTCACGTATAATCTTGCACACTCACACATTATCTACAGTACAAGTTGTCCTTTTGTGTAAAGTCTTTAAATAGTCTTTTAAGTCACTTATCTTGGTCTGAGGGCTCATGAACATGGCATACTTAAATTACAGACCCATTGGCACTACATGTGTCACTGGACGCTGCCTCCGTGAGGCGCTGCAGTTTCAGTGATTCTAGGGGAGACTATTTCCATACTATGTATAGGCGTTACTTAAAGGGGTATTACATCCTTTAGCATTTTTCACCTATCCACTGGATAGGTGAAAAATGCTAGATCACAAGACAGCGGCTAGGAGGAGTTTGAATGGAGTGGAGGCCAGGCATGCGTCGTGGCGCTCCATGCAAAATATATGAGGCTGACGGAAACAGCCATGTACTGTGCTTGGCTGTTTCCGCCAGCCCCATAGACTTTGAATGGAGCAGGACCGCGCATGCCCGGCCTCCACTCCATTCAAACTCCTCCTAGCCGCTGTCTTGTGATCTAGGGGGAATGGGGGGACCGGGTTCCCCCTTCTGGTGATCGGTGGGGGTCCCAGCTGTTGGACCCCCACTGATCTAGCATTTTTTACCTATCCAGTGAGTAATGCTAAATGCTGGAATACCCCTATAGCTCCTGGACCCCAATGCAAATTCTAGAACAGGGTCCCCCACCTACCATGCGCCATTTATAATACTGGTGTTTTCTTATATGGCGAAGGAGCACAAAACCTCAGGCACCAGGACCCAGGTACGACTTCTACTTTTGTACCCCATATAGATACTTCACTGGTAATACGACATGCCACATATAAAATCAAAGTCAGACAGAGATACATTACAGTGCCCATCACTGTACCCATCTAGCATTCGACAATGGGTACTCCTGGATCGTCACAAAAAGTAGCTTCCACGCTATTGGTTGTCGGTCACCCAACTTTCCCAGAAACTGATATAGCTCAGAAATGGACGACTTATATTTTCTTCACACTTCTCCCCCTCTCCATTTCCATATTCTCCCTGGATGAACTTTCGGCTTTTATACTGACAGGAAAAACAGATGGCGTCCCATCCTCATAAAATGTGCCAGTAATGCTTGTGTTCTCCATGAAGCCATTTTTAAAGGGGGTGATGACCCGGCTCTACTTAGCAACAAGTGGACTTCAGCTTGTAAATCTGGTCAGGCGTGTAGAACGCTGCGGATATTTTCACGTCATTTACTTCATAATCATAAATCAGGTTTTCCCCGGCATTAAGTAACATTTATGTGTATCGTCTTTTAAAGGCAAGAATATTAAAAATGATTAATTTCCCCCGTTCCCGCCCCTTTTGTCGTTCTGCATTGGAAAGTTTAATAGGATAACTCAGTTGACTGCTCTTTGTCTGCAGTTCTCTAAGTTCTAAATTAATTGCAATAATATGGCTATTCTGATCTATTTGAGTTTGGATATGTTTATCTGCAGTTTTACCTTTTTGCTTATGTCTCCTATCTCTGAAAGTTCTCCATAACTACATTAACAACATCTCTACTTCTCTCCATAGGAGCTTCACCTGGAGTCTCACCTGTATCAAGAACATGGGAAAAAGGTTGTCAGACCATATTCAACTCGCTCTCTACAAAAATCACTGGCTCTGCTGAGTTAAAAAGGGTTCTGCAAATATTTCTCAATACTACAGTTTGTCCGTTTTTCTAGTTAGACAACTGTATAAGGTCTGACAACTTTGTTCCCACGTTCTTTCTACAATCAAAGCTAAAGTACTCCATAGGAGAAAAGACCATTAGCAATTAATGTTACAAAGAACGCAGTTAAAGCTTAAGAGATACAGCAGGTATTCATCAGAAGTCAATCTTTAGACATGGATACAGTATAGCCTATCAACCGATAGATATTCCTATATTTGCTGCTTTCCCTGTAGAAAATAGTTTTCATTCTAAAAACAAGGAGCACAGCTTTATAAAACTATCCCCATCAGGTAGCTAAGGTCTTGCATACTTTAAAAAGGTTGTCTGGTTAAGAAACCTCACTTTCAAATATCCTATTAGAGAAAACTGAGTTAATAGACAAAAGAGGAGGGCAGGTAGAGGGGGGGGGGGGGGGGTCACCTATTCAGGATCCTCATCTATTAGCCTGAGCATAGAACAACTACAAAGAGCATCTTTTACTCTGGAGTGCCCAACATGTCAGTGTATCCCCATTTGTTTTCAATTGAAACAATGTAATACTTCATTTCACCTGTGGAGGTGCTGCAGGGAAATGAAACTCTTGTTGATAGGTTCTCCAAATAGTTTAATGCTGATTGGCAGGGGACAAACTGTGATCTACTTATCTTCTGGAAACCGTTTTGACGAAAAGGGATTGTCCAAAGTGAACAACCCCTTTAAGCTGACCTGTGCTTGTACTCACCAGGAGACAAGACTGATGGATAATAGAGGCAGAGCTCTGACCATTGCTGTGTTTTCCCTGGTGGGCTCTTTCCCTAGTGGAATGACTCTTGCCAGGGGTGTGTTGTCTCTAATGCGCCGTGTATTGTTTTTGGAAGCCTGGAATTATTTTGATATCCTTGCCCAGTTCAGCATCATAAGATTGTGTTCAGACACATCCATTCTCTCCCACTTCCAGCTCATACTAATGCATAGGGTGTGTATAGATCCTGACCACAAGCAAATTCCCTAGTACGCCCAACTGCTAGAGCAAATCCATTGGAAAAGCGAATCACGCTGAGCAGTCTGGAAATGATGCCTGTGCCTAAGAAAAGTTAAAGAAGTGTCAGAATATCCCCCGTGGTCATAATACCTTTATTTTCCTTCAATATAAATATGGGTTAAACTTGACAATGACTATAAAGCATACTTCTACTTTGAACAGTGGAACAGCGCACCCTAGTGGTCAAATTATAATGGATATTGATACTTGAATTTTTCAGACTACAAAACAGGTTAACCTGGATGGATACGGTGAGATTATATTCAGTAGGCGTGGATTTTTTTAAAATACATTTTGGAATAAAGAGATCCATTTACAATATTAAGGATTATGGAGTCAATAAAGAGGGTGGTCCCCCAATTAGAACCATTTTTATTAGCCAAAATGGAAGATTCACTATAAAAAGCGATTATCATATGTGCTTGATGTGGATAGCCCATTAGCTTTATGTTATGCTCCTTCTGCAAAAGAAAAATGCTGTCTAAGGCATGATTTACACGAGCATGTGCGTTTTGCGCGCGCAAAAGGCATTTGACAGCTCCGTGTGTCATCCGTGTATGATGCGCGGCTGCGTGATTTTCGCGCAGCCGCCATCATAGAGATGAGGCTAGTCGACGCCCGTCACTGTCCAAGGTGCTGAAAGAGCTAACTGATCGGCAGTAACTCTTTCAGCACCCGCGACAGTGAGTTCCGATCACAATATACACCAACCTGTGAATCAAAAAAAGACGTTCATACTTACCATGAACTTCCTGCTTCCTCCAGTCCGGTCTCCCGGCCGTTGCCTTGGTGACGCGTCCCTCTCTTGTCATCCGGCCCCACCTCCCAGGATGACGCGGCAGTCCATGAGACCGCTGCAGCCTGTGATTGGCTGCAGGCTGTGCTTGGCCTGTGATTGGCTGCAGCTGTCACTTGGACTGAATTGTCATCCCGGGAGGTCAGACTGGAGGAAGAAGCCGGGAGTTCTCGGTAAGTCAGAACTTCTTTTTTTTTTTACACGTTCATGTATATTGTGATCGGAAGTCACTGTACAGGGTGCTGAACCAGTTTAACTCTTTCAGCACCGTGGACAGTGACTGTCTCCTGACGTCGCGTACCCGAACATTTTTTGCCGGGTTCGGTCAAAACGAGTTCGGCCGAACCCAGTGAAGTTCGGTGCGCTCATCTCTAATTTGACACTCCGTTTGGATGTTTGTAAACAGAAAAGCACGTGGTGCTTTTCTGTTTACATTCATCCTTTTGACAGCTCTTGCGCGAATCACGCAGTTCGCACGGAAGTGCGTCCGTGCGGCATGCGTGGATTTCACGCACCCATTGACTTCAATGGGTGCGTGATGCGCGAAAAACGCACGATTATAGAACATGTCGTGAGTTTTACGCAACGCACTCGCGCTGCGCAAAATTCACGCATCGTCTACACTGCCCCATAGACTAATATAGGTGCGTACGACACGCGTGAAAAGCACGCGCGTCGCACGCGCGTATATTACGCTCGTGTAAATGAGGCCTTAAAGAAACAATCACTTTACATTTTCTATTATTATTATTATTATTATTATTATTATTATTATTATTATCATCATTATTATGGACCAAAATAGCAATCCTACATATTATATATCTCCTCTTATGTGCCAGGGACCTAGAGAATGACCATGTAGTTCTAAACTTGTCCTTTAGGGGGCCATGTAACTCTTTTTAACAAAGAATGATATAAGGAGGTCACATACACTGGGGAGAGGGGGGTGTAGATCTTTAAATAATCCACATCCACACCTATAAATATAAAACACAAAGACAAAAGCAAACAAAGAAACATCACAGACCATTGATTTGATGATTTTCATCTGTTCTAATGTCTAAGCATCTACTACTCGTCCAAAAATCAACCTATAATTGACCCAATTCCCATCCGATCTACATATGGGGCTGAGAAATGACAGCTTCGCTTTGTCTGTACTTCTGTCTGGTTTATGGCGATGTAGCATTGGGGGTTGGCGAAAGTTAGATTTGCTACCAGGGCCCTATACATGCAGGGCTCATCATTTTTCCTGGAGGAAGTTATGTATACAGAAATATTGTAAAGGGTTTTCTAGACAGATTTACCATTCAGGAAAGCGAAGGGACAACCCCTATGGGAGCTGCAATGGGGGCCATAATAATTACTACTCAGCTTTCCCAGGAACAGATAAAAAAAGAAATGGCTCAATAGAATTCTAACAACTTGTCCGACGAGGACGACTCCAGAACTTTTTTTTTATTCGTTGTTTGACTTCTATGTGAGGAGGTTCATGAAACATTTTCAAGGGAAATTCACTGTTCACAAATTGGAAAATACATTGTGTCACATTAAAGTGCCGAGCTCTAGGTGATCTGCCTGCACCGGATGTGATACAAAGACGATGGTCTACACCTTTAGGGTATGTTCACACGTACACGTCTGTTACGGCTGAAATCACGGAGCTGTTTTCAGGAGAAAACAGCTCCGGAATTTCAGACGTAATGGCATGTGCAGGCGTTTTTCGCAGCGTCCATTACGGACGTAATTGGAGCTGTTTTTCTATGGAGTCAATGGAAAACGGCTCCAATTACGTCCCAAGAAGTGACAGGAACTTCTTTGACGCGGGAGTCTTTTTTACGCGCCGTCTTTTGACAGCGGCGCGTAAAAAAAAATGACCGTCGGCACAGAACATCGTAAAGCCCATTCAAATGAATGGGCATATGTTTGCCGTCGCATTGGAGCCGTATTTTCGGACGTAATTCGAGGTTAAAACGCCCGAATTACGTCCGTAAATAGGGTGTGTGAACCCAGCCTAACTTGTGTCATTTTAAGTTCTCCAGAAATGAATCATCTGTCTTATTATTCATTTTACTTCCTGCAGAGAGAAGAAAGCTGCAGGGCTGAAGATAACGAAGAAGAAGACCCGGAGAAGGCACACAGATGTAAGGGGGAGACCCAATGCTGTAGAATCTCTGACTTCCCCAATAAAAGAGGGAAAAATGTTCTAGATTTTGTGGGAAACTATAGGAAAATTTTATATATATATATATAAGGTTTTCCAACTGATCACTATTATGAAAGAGAAGCGATGCTAGGTAAAGCACAGTGGCCATTTATGATTTTATTACCAGCACGGCGCCTCTTTTCTGGACCTTTTCTTGAACTGCAGTTCAGGCCCTTTCCTTTAAATGGGTCTGTGTTCCAAATCATGGCATATCATATAATGATTGGGATGTCCTATTATCAGATGGACCATTTTAATGGAAAGTTGCCGCAAAATTGATTCCACAGCAGGCACAGGACGTTTGATGACAGCCTGTATCTGCTGCTTCATACAGACTGCTGTAATGAGTACCTGTGTTCTTCTGATGGACTAGCAGGACAAGCATTATAATATTCCCTCTTCTGTCCTGTCCTGTTCAATCATTACAGATTCTGATCATGGATGTACTATATATTCGGGAATTGCTATTTATGCAATTGTCTGATATATACATTTTCCATAGGCAGTTGGTTGTCGATTAGGAATGTAACATCAATAACTCTGAAAACAGGACAGGGTAACCTGATCCTGGGACTGCCCCGATTGTTGTAATCTGTGAGTAGCATCAGATGAAGAATGTTTTCGCAGGACATATGTGCTCCATCCACATGTCAGTTCCTGACTACACCTACACCTGCTCCGCACAGCTCCAGGCCACGGTTCACTGGACATAGGGAGATGATACATACCAGATATAGGTCTCCATAGGACTGTATACTGGACTGAATACTTGAAAATACATCATATTAGTGTTTTTTTTTGTAGAATTAGAGGTCACCCCTCCTAAAAAAAAAAAAGGAGCCCTCATATTTGCCAGATAGGACTAGTAATGTAATGATCAGCCCGGACTCCATAATGATACATTTTACCTGCGCAGATACATTGTAACAAACAATCAAAACAGGAGAGAGATTTGTACTGCTGATGTATTTAGCTCACTGAGGATTGCCTATACTGTAACCAATTGTATCAAACCTTCAGCTGTGAGAGGTGTTGTGTCTGTATAGGTTTTGCCTTCCATTCACTGACAGCAAATTGAGATCTTGATAGTGGTGAGGTTTTGACACAATGCAATGTTGTTAGAGTTTTGCAACATTGCTGTTTGGTAAAAAGAGATTTCCAAGGCACCAGGTTCCTGAGAGAGGCCCATTGTCCGAAACATCTCTAATGTTTTACTTTTACGCTTGCCTTGAAAATAAACGTGAAGCTGTAAAGGAACCCGGTGCCTTGAAAATCTTTTTTTGTTTGCTGTTCATTTGGTAATGATGGATTGTCGCTCCAAGGGTCACGGGATTTATCATGGGAGTAGTGCTGAGGATTTCGTCTCTTGTTCAGAGTTTACTATTTGGTGACACAGACTAATATTTTGTGACATGTAATACCGTTCTGTGACACCAAATTTACTTTTTGGAGATTTGGGTTTACAATTTTCGTTGTATATTTTTATTCTATTTTACTACAAAATATGAGACTGAGACCAGAGGTGGATTCACTTTTACATCACTACAAGAGACCTCCTGCTTTGCAGTGAATAAAAAAGCCCCCCTAACCATGCTCAAATACCACCATATAGTGACAAAATAACATTACTACACATCGCCCCACTAGTACTGCCATATAGTGTCCAAATAATCCCCAAATCTCTGTGGGATAAGACAGCCTCCCCAAGTCTCTGTTGGATAAGACAGCCTCCCCAAGTCTCTGTTGGATAAGACAGCCTCCCCAAGTCTCTGTGGGATAAGACAGCCTCCCCAAGTCTCTGTTGGATAAGACAGCCTCCCCAAGTCTCTGTGGGATAAGACAGCCTCCCCAAATCTCTGTGGGATAAGACAGCCTCCCCAAGTCTCTGTTGGATAAGACAGCCTCCCCAAGTCTCTGTGGGATAAGACAGCCTCCCCAAATCTCTGTGGGATAAGACAGCCTCCCAAAATCTCTGTAGGATAAGACAGCCTCCCCAAATCTCTGTAGGATAAGACAGCCTCCCCAAATCTCTGTAGGATAAGACAGCCTCCCCAAATCTCTATAGGATAAGACAGCCTCCCCAAGTCTCTGTTGGATAAGACAGCCTCCCCAAGTCTCTGTGGGATAAGACAGCCTCCCCAAGTCTCTGTGGGATAAGACAGCCTCCCCAAGTCTCTGTAGGATAAGACAGCCTCCCCAAGTCTCTCTGGGATAAGACAGCCTCCCCAAATCTCTGTAGGATAAGACAGCCTCCCCAAGTCTCTGTTGGATAAGACAGCCTCCCCAAGTCTCTGTGGGATAAGACAGCCTCCCCAAGTCTCTGTGGGATAAGACAGCCTCCCCAAGTCTCTGTAGGATAAGACAGCCTCCCCAAGTCTCTGTAGGATAAGACAGCCTCCCCAAGTCTCTGTGGGATAAGACAGCCTCCCCAAGTCTCTGTGGGATAAGACAGCCTCCCCAAGTCTCTGTGGGATAAGACAGCCTCCCCAAGTCTCTGTAGGATAAGACAGCCTCCCCAAGTCTCTGTAGGATAAGACAGCCTCCCCAAGTCTCTGTGGGATAAGACAGCCTCCCCAAGTCTCTGTGGGATAAGACAGCCTCCCCAAGTCTCTGTAGGATAAGACAGCCTCCCCAAATCTCTATAGGATAAGACAGCCTCCCCAAATCTCTGTTGGATAAGACAGCCTCCCCAAATCTCTATAGGATAAGACAGCCTCCCCAAGTCTCTGTTGGATAAGACAGCCTCCCCAAGTTTCTGTGGGATAAGACAGCCTCCCCAAGTCTCTGTGGGATAAGACAGCCTCCCCAAGTCTCTGTAGGATAAGACAGCCTCCCCAAGTCTCTGTGGGATAAGACAGCCTCCCCAAATCTCTGTGGGATAAGACAGCCTCCCCAAATCTCTGTAGGATAAGACAGCCTCCCCAAGTCTCTGTAGGATAAGACAGCCTCCCCAAGTCTCTGTGGGATAAGACAGCCTCCCCAAGTCTCTGTGGGATAAGACAGCCTCCCCAAGTCTCTGTATAATAAGACAGCCTCCCCAAATCTCTGTAGGATAAGATAGCCTCCCCAAATCTCTGTAGGATAAGACAGCCTCCCCAAATCTCTATAGGATAAGACAGCCTCCCCAAGTCTCTGTTGGATAAGACAGCCTCCCCAAGTCTCTGTGGGATAAGACAGCCTCCCCAAGTCTCTGTGGGATAAGACAGCCTCCCCAAGTCTCTGTAGGATAAGACAGCCTCCCCAAATCTCTGTAGGATAAGACAGCCTCCCCAAATCTCTGTAGGATAAGACAGCCTCCCCAAATCTCTATAGGATAAGACAGCCTCCCCAAGTCTCTGTTGGATAAGACAGCCTCCCCAAGTCTCTGTGGGATAAGACAGCCTCCCCAAGTCTCTGTGGGATAAGACAGCCTCCCCAAGTCTCTGTAGGATAAGACAGCCTCCCCAAGTCTCTGTGGGATAAGACAGCCTCCCCAAATCTCTGTAGGATAAGACAGCCTCCCCAAGTCTCTGTTGGATAAGACAGCCTCCCCAAGTCTCTGTAGGAGAAGACAGCCTCCCCAAGTCTCTGTTGGATAAGACAGCCTCCCCAAGTCTCTGTTGGATAAGACAGCCTCCCCAAGTCTCTGTTGGATAAGACAGCCTCCCCAAGTCTCTGTTGTGACTGATCAGGACAGACTCCCCAATTATTTGTTGTACTAACTGTCTAAGACAGACTCCCCAAGTTTCTGTAGTGACTGTCCAAAACAGTCTTTCAAAATCTCTGTTGTACTAACTGTCTAAGAAAGTCTACCCAAATCTCTGCTGTGACTGTCCAAGCCAGTATTTCCAAATCTCTGCTGTGACTGTCCAAGCCAGCATTTCCAAATCTCTGTAGTGACCGTCTTAAGCCTCATGCACACGACCGTTGTATTTATCCACAAGTACGGATCTGTAATTGCAGATAAAAAATTGACACATTCATTTCTATCGGCCACGGACACCTTCCCGTATATTTAACGGTTTGTGTCTGGACCGTAGAAATGACCCGCAAAAAATAGGACATGTCCCATTTTTCGCATTTACATAGACATTGAAATCAATGGTGATGCAAACGGAAACCTATGGTTTCCGATTGTTTCCGTTTGGATTCCGGTCATGGGTTCCCCTGACGGAAAGGTCAGACGGAAACCCTGAACGGAGTCCCGACGCAGATGTGAACGAAGCCTTAACCCATCTGTGCCAACAGTCCTATTTTTAATGAAACAGTCCCGCAAACCAGACCACGAAATGAGCAGAACATGACCCACTACACAGTACATACATTCAGCAGTGAATATTGTTACTTGGAATCACATCTGTGTTGTTTTCCCCATCTAAATATAAAATCATTGGCCAAGTTGTAACAAAGTATAATTATTGCCTATAGCAACCAATCAGATCACTTCTTCCTATTCCAACATTGTCATGAAAAGAATGCTGGAATCTGATTGGTTACGATGGACAACACTGACTATGTTGCCTTTGCTGTTCTTACTTGTTGCATTATTATTTTGGGCTGATCCAGAATATATTATTGTTACAATATTTTTTCTGTAGAGAAGAAGAAGCTACAAGAGGCTCCTTTATGCAAATTAAAAAACTATAAACCTCAGGAGGCAAATTGACTATTTTTATTGGCCCATCCATGAAAACGTTCATAGAAATCAGTAGCGGAAAATGCACGGGAAATGTAGTATTACCGGGGTCATTCGGATGTAGTACATAGACGGCTCGTGTCCGCCAGAGTGGAAGCCTCTCCACATTCCTGCTCATAGATTGGGGTTCTAAGCGGAGGAACCCCTGTATTATATGTTCTAATAGGGTATATGGACAGACCGGGTTGTCTTAATGAGACGACTACTTTAAGACTTTCTATTTTGTATTTTCTAACCTATCGGCTAATGATCGGGGCAAACGAATGTTGATATGAACGCTTGTTCCCGATCATTACCCTGTGTAACGGTGAAGGGTTAACGAGCCAATGTTCATTCATTGGCTGATCGTATCGTTTATGTAGCATTAAATATTATAGTTGTCGGCAGCTCATCTTCCTGTGTAAACAGGGAGATGTGCTGATGACATGATGAAAATGTGTAGGGACGAGCGATCGTAGCAATGGGCGCTCGTCCCCATACATAACCAATGATTGCTCCTTGTGAAAGGATCAAACGAACGCCGATCAACGACCTGTCTCATTGATTGGTGCTGATTTTCACGGCCCATATCAGGCGGTAGGATCTTTACTCTTGGATAAATATTTGGATTTATTTGTAAGATCTGTGGAGGTGCAGCTGAGGTGTGCGCTTCAATGTGCCATACATGAGTGTAGCAGAGCTGACCTTTGTGTGCCCTGTGGGTGTGGCTAGTCAGTTGTGGTATGATGACACCACATCATGAGTTTACAGTTGCTCACCCTTTATCTCAGGGTGTGGTCTCCTCTATGCACCTGTAGTAAAGGAGACATGTCCCGGTCAAATCTAGTTCTGGAGCTTGTATATATATATGTATACATTATATCTCACGCACCGAGGATGCAGGGAGAGTGTAAATATTCATCCTCACTCGGACTCTTACCTCTCTATATGCATCTGGCAAATCCATAAATCTCGATGTACCCGATCTTCCTTTAAAAAGTTCAAGTTTATATTTTTAAAATTTTTCTTGTGATATTTATACATAGATCAATGTGTTAAAAAGGGTTCTATGAGATAGGGAAAAATAGTTAATTAGTTTTTTCCAGTAACAGCGCCACTCTTGTTTACAGGCTGTATCTGGTACTGCAATATTCAAGTTAATACAGCTCTGCTGTAATTCCAGACACAGCCCATAAACAAGAGTGGCGCTGTTTTTAGAAAAGCAGAAACATATATATATATACAAGAGTGGCGCTGTTTTTAGAAAAGCAAAAACATATAATGTTTTCATTAACTGACAGCAAGCTGAGATCTAAAAAAATGTGAGGAATTGGAAAACAAAGTATATTGAAAAATTGTAGATAACACTTTTATTTACATAAAACTGGAAAACCCCTTTAAGTTCCATGATGGGCATTGTGGTAAAACAGCGCCCAGTCATAGGTGGCACCAGTCCAATCCTTCACATATATTACCATTGTCTATAATCTGGATCTACACGTATCTTATTCCTATATTATTGGGATTACCATTAGTATTATGATTTATATATTTATCATACAATTTATACATTTCTATTCTGAAATGTCAGGTGACCACTGTGGCCAATCACTGCCACAGTTGTGACGTCACTGTGGACAGATTATTAGTACTGCAGCCAGTGATTGGCCACCGTGGTCGCAATGGATGGCAAGGAGGAGCAATGGCGGGGGGGGGTTATTTGACTGGCGTGGGCAGGAGTGAAATCGGTAAAATAAATGTATGGCACAATTTGTTACTTTTCCATTCCGAGCCAAAATCAGAGATGTTACAATCCTGGAAAACCCCTTTAAGGACGACTTCCTCACACCGGTAACATGGTGATTGACAACTTACTGTACATGAGCTAAAGATAATATTTTCTTTCGTGTTTCTCTCTGAGCTCTTCAGTCATTTGATTGATTCGGACTCAGGCCTGAATCGCTGCCGGTTTATACAATCTACAACTTGAATTTTCCATCGTCAGAACATGTGACGGGCAGGACGAGCGCAGTAAAATTAGTGTTTTACCCTAAAAAATCCTGTCTGGAAAGGCCGGCAAATTCTGATGGTCTCCGTATTACTTCCTTATGTAGACGGTGAAGGATTTGGGATTATTTGCATATCCCGGATACAATGTAACCCTATAAAAATGACCTGTATCCACTCTGTATATACAATACTGTGTCTTATGTGGCAGAGCGGCTTTAAAATCCCTTCAGGCACCAGTGCCCGGGGGCGACTGTTACCTCTGCACCCCTTATCACTGCGCCCCTGATGCTATTATATGAGCACTATGGTTGGCACTATTATGTTTCCTCTTCAGCTGTTACTATTACACATGTGGTAATGTTGGTGTATTATATGTGCTATGCTTGGCACTATTATATATGTGGATTGTATGTGGTCAGCTCGATCCAAGCGGCTGATGCTGCAGTCAAAGGGGGAGGGTGGATACGTGATGTGTTATTGGTAAGGAGGTGGCGAAAGTGCCTGCCGAATGGGGGCCAACGATTCATTTTGATATTTAGTGTATGCCCCCTAATTTTTGCTGTGCCCCCTAATTTAGTGTATGCCCCCACGGTCGAGTGACCAAGTATCTGAGTGTCATGCAGCTATGAGCGCCTTTATCAAAGAAATGAACACAAAGGAAACCTCTGGGAGGATATAATGACAGGCCGGGTGCCAAGTGCAAATAAAAAGAGTCGGCAATAAGGAAGGGAAGCCGGACCGGAAATACTGACCTTGGGTTGCCATGACTACCAAGTAACTAAACATCAACAAGGATGTGGCGCAAATTCAGGGAAATTCAAGTTTTATGGTCAATGGTGTTCTTCACTTTACACCATCCTTCTCTTAAAGGGCCAGTAAATCTTACTGGAGATATGTGAGATATAGTAGTGATCACAGGCATGTGATCTCGATATTTCCTGCCAGTCATCCCAATGAAGAGCAATGCAAACAGCTAAATGCAATATACTGTTATATGTTGTTGGCCATTTCAGACTGGGTAGACTGGCTTGTTAGGGTACGTTCACACGGCAAACTAAAAACGGCCGTAAAATACGGAGCTTTTCAAGGGAAAACAGCCTCTGATTTTCAGCCGTTTTTTATGCATGAAGGGTTTTTTATACGTTTTTTACGGCTGTTTTTGTAGCTATTTTTCTATTGAGACAATGAAAAATGACTCCAAAAACGGCCCAAGAAGTGACATGCACTTTTTTACGGGGCGTTTTTAAAAACCATGATGCCATGATAGGCTATGGGTGACGAATGGCTGTGACGGAGGCCTACCAGTGTCCCCCATAGGCTATTTCAGCATCCTTTTAACATATACAGCATGAAAAGCTCGTGATGTATAGGTTAAACGGATGCCATAATATTCTATTGATGATGGATGCCACTGTTGGGCATCCGTCACAACCTACGTATAACATATACATCAGTAGCTTTATCCGGCATATATGTTAAACGCAGGCCAATAATGTGATGTGAATGAGGCCTTAGACGTGTGTACGGGGCACTGACATGGTCATGGCCTTTTAAATCTACCTCAACAATAAAATTGCTCAGCTTTCCCCTTCTCTCTCTGTGTCCAGTCATCATTTGCAGAGCCCGAAATAATGTGATCCATCACCAGCAATAGAAAAATACAGATCCATATTCTTTCTATACAAGTCAATCCACGTTCATTCCATAGATGTCAATAAAGTCTAAAATATAGATGCCGCAGAGCTGAGTTTGTAATTTGTCACAACATTGAAGATTCATGGGTCCATATGCTGCCCATAGAAGTCAATGGAGTCTTAAAATATGCATTGATTTCTATCAATATGGATCCCTCTGTATTCACCCCAATGAAGTTTTTTTTTTAACCCTCTGTTGACTTATATGGGCAAAATATGTATCTGTAGTATGTTTCACCAGCTATTCATATGTGAAATGACAGCTCTGCAGCATCTGACAAACTCAGCTATGCTACATCTGTACTGGTCCTTGGCCCTTGATTGGAACAGAAACAGGCATCCGATCAGGTTATGTCTTCTGTATCATAGACTTTAGATGGTTGTTATCCAATACAACTCCATCAGACACGTTTTGCTGGCTGAACCTGCCGGGGGAAAATGATTGGCTGAGATGGATTTCGTCACCTGAAGGCAATTCTTTTCCCTAAAATAAACTAGAACCAAAGTTGTCAGGCGACACACTCATGGTCAAGTTGAGGTTGACCAACGGTCAACCACAGCTTATTATACATCAGGATTTTGAAGGAGGAAGGAAATGGGCAACATCTATTTATCAGTTCACATTGTATCACTTCTTGTTATGGTGATGAGGAGTCTGTCTCTAATATTATTCATAAAGGAACACTCTAGGCGAAAATGATACATTGTTTTATGACTAGTGCAGGGCCTGAGGGGGCGGAGCATGACACAGGGATTCAAAGAACACCAAAGAGAGAATCCCTTTGTCATGCTCCGCCCCCTCAGGCCCTGCACTAGTCATAAAACAGTGTATCCGTGTTGCATGGATTGTTCCTCCTAACCCTGATGTTGAAGTCACACACATACTGCCGGTCCCCCTAACCACCGATCACATGCGGCACAGAGCTGGTCACTATACCTGGAATGTATTATACAGATAACACCCCGTGTCAGCCCTATATTGCACAGAAATCCCCTTTTTAGACCATATATCTAGCTCTAGGGCTACATGGCGAATTGTATTGCACATTTCAACTTCCAAGAAATTGTGAGTACATGGTAGCAGCAGCCATAGATGTTACCGTGCACTGTCGGCTGGGCATTTGCATGTGAACCCATTGTATTACCAATGGTGGAATGATCTCTATTGTCACATTATTGAAGGTATCATGTCATGTAGGTCATTTCCCGAGTGAATGATCGGATCTGGTGGAAAACGACATCTATAGCGGCCAGGTTTAGTGAATTGCCCACAACCAGGGGGTGGACTGAGAATAATCTGGGCCTCTGGGAGTTAAAGGTCCAGGATACAGTTGTTGTTGGAAAATAAATTGCATATAAGGAGTACTGGTCACTTGCACTTTAACTTTAGAAGGTGTTGTAACTGACTAAGGGGCAATGGGCCGAAAGGTCAGTCTGCCAATGCCCACTCTACCCATGCCTCCATCTCCGTCTATATAGAGGCATAATAAAGCCCCAATTCAAAATATGTAACAGGGTCCCCCGCCTACCTTGTTTGTACTTATTTGGGCTTTTGGGCTCCCGCGGGCACCAGGGTTTGGGTGTGACTTACTTCTGCACTCCCTATTGCTACACCCTGGTCTCCATTATATTTAGTGACCTTGTATTGTTAAGACATAAGACACATTTTCTTTCTTATTTAGGTTTGATATTTTAAAGCTTTTCATTGCGGCTTCACCAAAATAAGTAGGGAGAAGAACACAATGGCCGCTGACCCATGACATCATCACTTGTTTCTAAACTTAGTTTACTGTTTCCCTGCTTCCTTGCCTGTCCCCATTAATAGATCACCCTCATAGTAGAAGGGAAGAGACCTTACATGACAGTAAAGGCCATTGTTTAGTCTACGACCACTCTGCTATAAGATAATGTGGCATTGTTCATTGTATCAGAAACATCACTTACAAAATCTCCGAGCCCCCCATCCCCCACCCATCACATGTCATTGTGCGATGACTTTACATTGTGTAGCATACATTATAACCGTGAATTGCTACAGTATAACGGCTCCGTCTGAATATAAACGGGGATATCCAGTCTTTTAGAAATAATGCTTATTCAATGAATAATGAAATGTTAGGTCACTTTGTAATATACTTTGTGTTTAGATGCTTTCCCATTTTCAAGATCTCTGCTTGCTTGTTCCGTTCCGTTCTAAAGTTGTTCGGTCCTAGTCCTGCACACATAAATCAAAGTTTGTTACAGTGTCTCAGGGTAGGTAAGATCAAACAGTCTGCAGTCGGGAAAGATTTCTGCTGCTGCTGCTGTGTTTAGCTCACAGAGGATTGTCCTCACTGATGCGTTGCAACAAGATCATCTGCTGTGTGAGCAGGACTTGGTCAGGATACGTTTTTAGTCTCCGAATGTAAAGCCAGGGCTACACACAAACTTTGTTTTCAATGTTATGTATTGCGCTGCTAAATTTTACCATTTGGCACTATGTATGTTCTGTATGGTCCTCTTATGATTCCACCATATGGCAGTATTATGTAGTCTCTATAAAGTTCTATTATGTGTTTACCATATGAAACTATTATGTAGGTTCTGTATTCAACTGTTATGTGTATGGCACTATTATAAAGGCTCTGCATGGTACGGTTATGTGCTCTCTGTATTGCACTATTATGTAGACTCAGCATGGTACTGTTATGTGTTCACCATATGGCACTATTATGTAGGCACTGCATGGTATGGTTAGGTGTTCTCTGTTTGGCACTATTATGTAGACTGCATTGTACTGTTATGTGTTCACTATATGATACTATTATGTAGACTCTACATGATACTTTTATGTATTCTCTTTTTGGCACTACGGTGTAGGCTCCACATTATACTTTTATGTGTTCACCATATGGCACTATTATGTATGCTCTGCATGGTACTGTTATGTGTTCAACATATGGCACTATTATGTAGGATCTACATGGTACTGTTATGTGTTCCCTGTATGGCACTATTATGTAGGCTCTGCATGGTACTGTTATGTGTTCCCTGTATGGCAATATTATGTAGGCTCTGCATGGTACTCTTATGTGTTCTCTGTATGGCACTATTATGTAGGCTCTGCATGGTACTGTTATGTGTTCTCTGTATGGCACTATTATGTAGGCTCTGCATGGTACTGTTATGTGTTCTCCGTATGGCACTATTATGTAGGCACTGCATGGTACTGTTATGTGCTCTCTGTATGGCACTATTATGTAGGCTTTGCATGGTACTGTTATGTGTTCTCTGTATGGCACTATTATGTAGGCTCTGCTTGGTACTGTTATGTGTTCACTATCTGGCAGCATTATGTAGACTCTACATGATACTTTTATGTGTTTACCATATGGCACTGTTATGTAGGATCTACATAATACTTTTTTGTGTTCACTATCTGGCAGCATTATGTAGATGCTACATGATACTTTTATGTGTTCACCATATGGCACTGTTATGTAGGCGCTGCATGGTTCTATTATGTGTTCACCACATGGCACTTTTAGGCAGGCTATACATGGTACTGTTATGTGTACTATCTTTGGCATTATTATGTGGGCTTTGCATGGTACTGTTAATTGCCACTTTATTTTAGTATCATTTTAGTGTAATATTGCCGTTTTGCATTTCCTTTCACAGATACTCAGCCTGTCTTCTTTACCATTTTAAAATGACAACTCTGCCTACAGAAGTGATATGTCACCTGCTCCCATAGGGATAAATAAAACTCATATTTGACCTAGTGATAACTCTTCATATTGATTGTCTCTCCTTATTAAAATATATACATACAGAAAACTTTTCCATTTGTTTCTTTTTGTAGGACCCAAGTAAGGAATGCTTCACTTTAAAATTCGATCTGAATGTGGATATAGAGACAGAAATTGTACCAGCCATGAAGAAGAAATCTCTGGGGTAAGATATTTCATTTCTCTCAGAATACACACACATATATATATATTACACATTCTGTGCTGATTAACTTTTTAATAGATCTTCATAGGGGTTAGAGCCTAATATTTCTAACACAGAGCTCCAAATCCCCTGCAGTGATAGGCCATCGATGTTTGATCGTAGGGGTTTGACCTCCAGGACCCCCACCCATCAGCACAATGAAGAGGCCTGTTCTTTCTTTAACCAGACGCAGTGGTTTAAGGGCTACAGCCCCATCATTGTGCTGTTCGGCAGGGGTCTCGGCAATGAGACCCCCACCTGCCAAATAATATTGGCTTATCCTAAGGATAGGCCATCAATGTTAGTCCCGGAGAATCTCCTTAAAGGGTAACTAAACATTCAACAAACTTCTGACATGTCAAAGTGACATGTCAGAAGTTTTGATCGCTGGGGGTGTGAGCACTGAGGCTCCCATCGATCGCTATAACGATGCGGCAGAAGCACTGGTGTGAGCGCTGATCTGCTTGCTTTCTGTTCGCCTTTTCTCGGAAAGCCGAGCAGTTGGTGTACGGACACAATAGAAAGTCTATGAGCCCGTCCTCCGATACATCAGCTCTCCGAGAAAAGCCGAACAGAAACTAAGCAGCTCACACAAGCACTTCTGCCGCTTCGTTTTAGCTATCGGTGGGGGTCTCAGTGCTCAGACCCTCAGCGATTAAAACTTCTGACACGTCACTATGACATGTCAGAAGTTTGTTGAAAGTTTAGTTACCCTTTAAATTATACAATTCTGGCTTCCTGAAGCCACCACTGGGGGGAGCTAACTGCATATGTTTTTATACAGCTCCTATTTATCTCATTAAGAACTATATAATTCTGTATGTCTACAGTGAGCTCCCCCTAGTGACAGCTGTAGGGAAACAGAATTTTATTGTGATGGGAAGCAGTTGAAGCAGTTTAGTACCAGATCCCCTTCACCTTCTATGGTAGGTACGCTACTGGTTGATATTTGGAGGACCCCACACTATATATTGGGACATTACATAAACAAAATGTCCTTACTATATTAATACAGGCTCACTAAACTGAAACTTTAAGTAGACAAACCCTTCCTTAAATAAGAATCCCAGTTATTTCTAGAAATTTAGACAGAATGTGCTTTCCCTGTTTGATCTAGAGAAGAGACATGAGAGCCGCCTGCTTGTAATTTACCGTCTCATGTTCAGCCGGTAATCAAAGAACTTTGAGAACAAAAAGGTCATTTTGTAGATTGAGGGTCCTCGCCCCGTTTCTTCTTCTTATGAGATTGGCTCATTAACATTGGACGCGGCTGATTTACAGTATGGACCTTTATTGCGCCATGGAGCTGACCTTTCACTCAGGAATGTGAGGGAAAGGTCAGGAGGATAGTCTCTATTAGGATTTTATAAAAGGAGAATATTCTGCGGAGATAACGGCATCACAGATCATTTATCACATGAAACCAGATAACTTGTTTTGTGTTAAATGATGGATACAGCTATAACCTGATATTACCATCCGGGGGCAGAAGTAACGGGATTAGTATTTTTTTATTTTTTCTTATTGATTTATCTAAATGTAAAAAATAAGTCAATTATCGGTTCAGATTCTGTTTATCGTAAAACTTTTATTCTGAAGGGTACATCATTATGTATTATATATATATGTGTGCAAAATAAAAGAATACAATGCTAAATATATGTTAAAGATAAATATGAAGTTAGACAGATTGTCAGACAAGCCATGGATGAATGGATGGATAGATATTATAGATATTTGATAGCAATTAGATAGATATATAGATAATAGTTTAATATATAGATATTAGATTAATAAATATGATAGAGATAGATGATAGAAAGATATTAAATACATCCTTATGTACGTTCGTGTATAAAATAGAAGAATATTATGCAAAATATATGATAAAGACAAATATGTAGATAGACCGTCAGACAAGGATAGATAGATAGATAGATAGATAGATAGATAGATAGATAGATAGATAGATAGATAGATAGATAGATAGATAGATAGATAGATAGATAGATAGATATTAGATAGATAGATAGATAGATAGATAGATAGATAGATAGATAGATAGATAGATAGATAGATAGATAGATAGATAGATAGATAGATATGAGATAGATATGAGATAGATATGAGATAGATATGAGATAGATATATAGATAGATAGATAGATAGATAGATAGATAGATAGATAGATAGATAGATAGATAGATATGAGATAGATAGATAGATAGATAGATAGATAGATAGATAGATAGATAGATAGATAGATAGATAGATATGAGATAGATAGATATGAGATAGATAGATATGAGATAGATAGATATGAGATAGATAGATATGAGATAGATAGATATGAGATAGATAGATAGATATGAGATAGATAGATATGAGATAGATAGATAGATAGATAGATAGATAGATAGATAGATAGATAGATAGATAGATAGATAGATAGATAGATAGATAGATAGATAGATATGAGATAGATAGATAGATATGAGATAGATAGATAGATATGAGATAGATAGATAGATAGATAGATAGATAGATAGATAGATAGATAGATAGATAGATAGATAGATAGATAGATAGATAGATATGAGATAGATAGATAGATATGAGATAGATAGATAGATAGATAGATAGATAGATAGATAGATAGATAGATAGATAGATAGATAGATAGATAGATAGATAGATATGAGATAGATAGATAGATAGATAGATAGATAGATAGATAGATAGATGATAGATAGATAGATATGAGATAGATAGATAGATAGATAGATAGATAGATAGATAGATAGATAGATAGATAGATAGATAGATATGAGATAGATAGATAGATATGAGATAGATAGATAGATATGAGATAGATAGATAGATATGAGATAGATAGATAGATAGATAGATAGATATTAGATAGGTACAGCGCTGTGGAATATGTATAAATAAATAACAAGGCAAATTCCCTTTACTCTAGAGAAGTCTTGATTCCGGCTTTTGAAAGAAAAGGAATTGATCTGAGTAAAGTGGAAATCTTTCTGGACCAGTCCAACACTCCTTTGTCTCTCAACTTTGAGGCATACAGATTTGGAGGACATTATCTGAAGGTCAAAGGTAAGAGTTCTCACCCACTAGTAACCGATAACACCTGTAACACCAGCCTGCAGCACGTCTGTGGCCTCATGTGTTATACCTGTATGCTAAGTATACATTTAATTTTAACGAACAACAGTTATAATTTTTTGGGGGGTAATAAATGGGGAACCCTATAAACTTGGGATTGCAGCTCTATCGGTTGACAACATTGCTACTGTCTGTCAGGGCGGGCCTCAGGAGATTGAGAACACGGTCCGTTGTCACCTTCTTTTGTGTTTAGCTTTGGGGCCCACAACAGCAATGAAAAGGGCCCTTTCTTGTGTATATTCACTCAACATCCAGAACTTGTTCACCACCTTCTGTTCCTTTGTAGAAGACAAGGACATTGTGACATTGAACATCTTCTCTATCTTTAATGCATTGTGTGGCCTGCGTAGAATGGGGAAGCCCTCTGTGGCCCATACTGCCCATGATGTAGGTGAGCTGGGCTTGCTTGCCCCCTTATCAGGCCCCTATAGCAGCTGCCTTGGCTGTCTATATGATATGCACACCCTTGATTGGGACTTGTATTATGAGAATGGAATCGGAAGTTCAATATGGATTCATGGAAGATTTTCCAAAATAAACCCATTGGTCTGGGAAGGGGATTCCTACAGCTTTGGTTTTTTCTCAGATGATTGACTGGCGTAACATAGATTCTCGGTATGTTGGGCTTCTCAATGGATCTTCATGTCCATTCAGCCAAAAGAGTATTTGTGGGTCAGGCACTGATGTTGGGGGAGAAGGTCTGACTCGCAGTTGGCATTAAAATTCATCCCAAAGACGTTGGACCTGGTTGAGGTTTGGGGTCTGTGCGGCCACTTGAGTTCCGTCACACAAAACTCCTCACCATGTCTTTATGGAGCTCGCTGTGTGTAGAGGGGCGCAGTCATGCTGGAACTGTAAAGGGCAGAACCCCTAACCGTTACCACAAAGATGTAAGCTACAATTGTGTAAAGTGTATTTGTATGCTGTAACATTAACCCTTCACTAGAAATATGGGGCCAAACCCTGAAAAACAACCCCAGAACACTGCCCCTCCTCCACCAAATATTACAGAAGTCGCAGGGCATTCCAGTAGGTAATGTTCTCCTGGTATCTGCCAAACCCAGATTTATTCATCATACTGCCAGACAATGAGACTTGATTCATCACTCCAGAGAACACGCTTCTCCAGAGTTAGCATGCTTTACGTCACTCCAGCTGCCGCTTGGCATTGTGCTTCTTAGAGTCGTGTGCAGCAACCACGGAAACCCATTTCATGAAGCTTGGGACGTAGAGTTCTGGTGCTGATGTCACTTCCAGAGGCAATGCGGATCTGTGTAGCGAATGACATAACAGAGGACAGGTGATTATTACACGCCACGTGCTTCAGCATTTGGTCGCCTCGCTCTGTAAGTTTGTGCGGTCTACAGCTTCACGGCTGAGCTGTTGTTATTTGGTCGCCTCGCTCTGTAAGTTTGTGCGGTCTACAGCTTTGCGGCTGAGCTGTTGTTATTTCTAGACGCTTCCACTTCATAATAATAGCACTTACAGATGACCGGGGCAGATCTAGCAGATAATAATAACAACAACACTTAGAGGTGACTGGGGCAGATCTATCAAATAATAATAGCACTTACTGGTGACAGGAGCATATCTAGCAGATAATAATAACACTTACAGGTGACCGGGGCAGATCTAGCAGATAATAGCACTTACTGGTGACAGGAGCATATCTAGCAGATAATAATAGCCCTTTCAGGTGACCAGGGCAGATCTAGCAGATAATAATAACACTTACGGGTGACCGGGGCAGATCTAGCAGATAATAATAACAACACTTACATGTGACTGGGGCAGATCTAGCAGATAATAATAGGACTTACTGGTGACCGAGGCAGATCTAGCAGATAATAATAACACTTACTGGTGACCGGGGCAGATCTAGCAGATCATAATAGCACTTACAGGTGACCGGGCAGATTTAGCAGATAATAACACTTACAGGTGACTGGGTCAGATCTAGCAGATAATAACAACACTTACAGGTGACCGGGGCAGATCTAGTAGATCAGAAATTTAATAAACTGACTTGTGGCAAAGGTGGCATCCTATGGCTAGTGTGAAGTCACTGACCTTTTCCGTATGACCCACACTACTACTAAACCCTACGCTGCTACATCTGTACAAAAATCTATATTCTTGACCATCCGTCTTGATGGAGTCCTGTTTGGTGACCCTTATACTATTATGTGATTTAAGCTTGGCCGTCTCTTGCTGAGATAAACACTTGTCTAGACACGGCGTACAACTCATTACCCCTAAATGTTGTTGTGGGTTATTACACTTTTGTTGGCATTGCCAGCCTTGTTTGCACAGTTGCTCATCATATTTAAGAAGTCATTATCTTTCATGCCAGAGGATGTTTCTACCTGAGGAGCAGGAGAAATGAAATGGCTCCACTTCTCGTAATCCTTCCAGCTCTTACCTGACACCTCACCTTGCAGCAGTGTTCTGTGTGGATTGGCCCGGGGGTATATTTGCTTTCATTTCGTCATCTTCTTTATGAATTATCGGAAAAGAATGTTTCGCTCAGTAAGACAATTTGTTAAGATTTTGTCAAAATAAGACTTGGGAAAACCCAATGGTAGGAAGCACCTTCAGGAAAAGGCTGACAGGATGTGCTCGCATTGTAAGTCTGACAGAGCCACCGACAGAGCTGAGAGCCAGGGCGCAGGGAGTTCACCGAACCTCCAACCCCTCAAGGTAACCAATATACATACATATGTTGTTTTTGTTGTTTTTTTTTAAAATAAAATGTAGATAGTTTCTAATTTTATTAATTCATAAAGTTAATATTGCGGCGCCCACTGTTGGCATAGGAGAGCATCGCCCTCTGGCAGTCAAGAGAGGTCAAGGTGATAAGATTGTGCTATTACTGTATATGGAGGATATCAAGTTTTCTACTGCAGAATAATTATTGTTCATGGCATTTATGAATTTACAATATATTTTGAGGAATGGTCTTTAAAATAGTTTACACCCGTTGGATGTTTGAGAATGTATTTATTGACATTGGTGTAACATTGTCATTATAGACTAGCTGAGTTTGCTAATGTAGCAGACCTAAGTTTGTAAAAGCAGCAGGGCTGAGTTTGTTGCTGTAGCATTAACCTTGCTAATGTAGTAGAGCAGAGTTTAGGAATGTAGCAGAGCTAGGTTTGTCGTTTAGCATGGTGTTTGTCATTTAGCATAGAACTACAGGTGAACCCTTGGCGTTATCAAACGTTGATGTATTATAGTGCACAAAAGAAATGGTTGCATGACAAATACAGCTCTGCAACACGTGTATTTTGTAGATTAGAGCTTTATATCGTTTTTAAAAAGATGCATGATATGTATTTTGGAGTATAGAAAAAAAAATAATTCTATAAAATAAGAGAATGCAAAAAAATTCTATCAAAAAGTCATAATAATAATAATTGCTGAGCTGCATTGTCTATTGGAGGTATGAGGTAGTCTGAAACAGGTTTCATTTAGGGTTACTGGTATTAAAGGGGTTGTGTAAAATTAGAAAAACATGGCTGCCCCCCTCAGAAATGGCGCCACTCTTGTTTATTGGCCATGTCTGGTATTGCAGCTTCGAGTAAATACGGCTGAGCTGCAATACCAGACACAGGCCGTGAATAAAAGTGGTGCTATTTTTGGAAGAAAGCAGCCCTGTTTTTGTGATCTCATACAACCCTTGTAATAGTATAGAATGCCGATCCTGTCAATTGCCAGAAGGGGGTCTAATTGATCTATTTTCTTTTTCTGGATCAACCTGGGTTTGTAAAAACAATAAAGTTGAAGTTAATAGATATATTTCTTTATTCCACCAAGTAACTATGAAATCTACATAATCAGGTTGCAACTGTCCCTCCCTCATGCTTTACACTGCAGCTGCTTCACTTTTTTTTTTTTTTATAAAGTCGATACTGAACAGCAGCACTACGACTCGGATCAGAAAAATCAGTGCAAAGAAAAAGTGTTGTGTGAGGTGTTACCTACCTCAATCATCAGGTTATAGATCAAATTAATCATCTAGATGGTTACTATGGGCAACCAGCCACCAATCCCTGATCACTGCTTTCATTTCCTGATGAAAACGTGACATGAATTCTGATCCTATGGGCAACTCCTCCACTCGTTTTTATACATGGGGCACAGAAAGTTTGATATACATTTTTCCTGCCAGGCATAGGGCCCTTTAAATGATTTATTCTGCACAGATTTCTGCATTGCATAATCCGCGTATAGATGGCTGGCATCAGTGATTGTCACCCAGTCAATGTCACCGCACGCATGTATGGCATAGAAGAGGGAGCAATCTGTTCACATGATTTGTGGTCTCTGGAGTTTCGGTTCACTCAGTCCAAGACGCCTCTGGCGAAGATCTGACTACTCCGTTTGAGTGACGTGTCATTCACTAAACTATTGCCAAATCTTGTACATTTCTCCATGACGTCACTAGAGCCTAACAAATGAATAGTCATTATTTATGGCTGGTGCAAGGAAGGACCCGTGCTATCCAGAGCTTGTACATCAAAAAAGACCCAATCTGTGAGGCCGCTGGGCCTAAGACCCCAAGCGGTACTGCACATAGGAGGCTATGACCTAGCAATATGACCATGTTAGGACCCATGCACAAGACCGTAAAAAAAAACCTCCGTGATTGCGGACCCGCCCGGTTCTATTAGCCACAGACACCTTTCTGTATCGTTACGGAAGGGTGTCCGTGCCGTAGAACCGTGCCAGGAAATATGGAGCATGTCCTACTTTTCGTTTTTTTAAGGGCTGTGCTCCCATACTTTGTATGGGAGAACGGCATGAAAATGAGGCCCCTCGGGGGATTACGGGCACGGCCGTGTGCATGAGGCCTTATACATTGATCTTGTACCACGGACCTCGATTTACATCTCTACGGACGATACTGGGATAGTATTTAGAGTCCAGACAGTGGAATTTATCAACAGACTGACTGCTTCATTTTTTATTACTTTTTTATTATTATTTTATTGGTATTTGTGTCGTTTGATTAAGCCCAGCAGAGGGCGTTATAACATTAGTTTATATAATTAGAGTAGTGTTTAAAGTGTAGCTCAACGTTTGACAAACTTCTGACAAGTCATAGTGACATGTCACAAGTTTGGATTGGCGGGGTTCCGAGCACTGAGACCCCCACCAATCGCTAGAACGAAACAGCTGAAGTGCTCCTGTGAGCGCTGAGCCGCTTCGGGTCTGTTCGTCTTTTTCCGGAAATAAATGTATCGGTGTACGGATCCAATAGAAAGTCTGAGTCCGTCCTCCGATACATCGGCTTTCCGGAAAAAGCTGAACAGACACGAAGCGGCTGAGCGCTCACACCAGTGCTTCAGCTGTTTCGTTCTAGCGATTGGTGGGGGTCTCAGTGCTCGGACCACCACCAATACAAACTTCTGACATGTCACTATGACATGTCAGAAGTTTGTCAAACGTTGAGCTACACTTTAAGTTTAGCTCTAGTCATTTTATTCTCCCATAGTGTTTATTGCACTGTCATGCTTCTGTTTTTGACCTCTACGAGCCCGAGCCTTCTTTATTTTTCTCTGGATTATTGACATTTGATTTGTCTTTTGTGGCTGTCAACTTTTTAAGTACAGAGGCCCCGTGCACATGACCGTAGTGGTATTTACTGACCGCAAATACGGATCTGTAGTCCTCTATAGTCATCCGCATCTTATCCGCATATACGACACTGTGTCCGCAAATACGGTCCATAGTGCATCCGAAATGCATCCGTATATACAGGTCCGCAAAAAAGTGAGACGCTGCAAATGATGTCACAAACATGTCCCAACCCCTTAAAAAGTTACATGATCACTCGGGCGCCATTTTCACTGGCATTTATGCATTGTGAGAGCTCTGTTGGATTTCTCTGCTGATGTAGCTTTGATTTCTGGCGTTTCTTTCGTTGCAAGGCTGCCCTACACACGTGCGGATCATGCTATGAACTTAGATGTGATCTATATCAGCTTGATCCTGCGTGTCAGAGACACAGGACCCGCTGACACTGAACCCGTCAGTCCCGCTGACGGATTCAGGTTTCAGTGCACGATACAGCTGCTCTGTCTACAGGATATAAAGCAGCTGTATCTCAAAAAGTTAAAATAATTTTTTAATAAAAACTAATTAGAAAGCTGCACCAAACACACTGATAGACATTTTTGTTAATCGGTGGACAATATATTTAAAGTGACTACAAATCTATATCCTACAGATGGGCATATGATATCATTTACTGTGTACTATGTGGGGAATCTCTTTCGTTTTTGAGGCCAAACTTTTAGGAACATTCTTTACTGCTGATCCTGCTGACTCATGTGACAAGGTACAAGACTATTCAAGTACATACAAGCTGAATCTGTGACGTGGTACATATAGCCTGCGGCCCGTAGAGACACTTCTGGTGGAACACGTATAATGAAGCATAAGGCCCCATGCACATTAATGTATTTTTGCGGCCGTAATTCACACGCAAATCTGCAGGTGAATTACGGCCCCATTCACACGACCGTGGTTTCCACGGTCCATGCATTGCCCTGGAGCCTGGAACGCAAAAAGAACGGACGTGTCTTATTACGGCCGTGTTCGGGCTCATAGAAATGAATGCCATGTACGAGACCCGCGATCTGTGGGCGGCCGCGAGTGACACGTCCGAGCCGCAAGTCACGGCCCGTGCGCACCACTACGGTCGTGTGCATGAGGCCTTATGTCTGCACTTGCTTTGCCTTCACAAACAGCTGACTGTGTCTTGGCTGCACTTTTTATATTGCTGATTTCCTGGCCCTCAATTCCACTAATATATAATTATTATTTCTAGATATACTTGGTATTTGTACATTTGTTCCAATCCTGTACAGCATATATTTATTTCCCTCTATAAACAATCATTTGCATTCCTAACACCAGGCAGAGGAGGCGCTATTGTGCACTGGGGCTGATGTCATGGGCCATTGTGGCTGCTATTATGGTTGTTGTCATCGGCCACTGTGGCCATTATTATGTTGGCACTGTGGCTGATGTTATGGGCCATTGTGGCTGCTATTATGGTTGCCTTGTGGTTTTTGTCATCGGCCACTGTGGCCATTATTATGTTGGCGCTGTGGCTGATGTTTTTGGGACATTGTGGATGATTTTATGGCAAGTTTGTGGTATTTTGGGGACAGTGTGGTTTATATTATGATGACACTATGAGACTGATATCGTGGGCAGGGGGATGAACTGGCTATCAACGGTGCAGTATGGGTAGACACCTAATTCTGGAGGTCGTCAGACCACTAAATGGCCCTACAATGTGTCAATCAAGTGAGACCCCCCCCCCCCCCCGACACTTCGGGAGGCCATTTACTCAATCGGTACTCGTGACTTTTAGTCCAGGCAGTGCACCATATTGTGCAAGTTTAAGGCTCTGTTTCCATGGTGTTTGAGCCCTGCATGAATGCGCTAGAAAAGCTCCTGGCGCGTGCGCCAAATCTATCCATAGGGCTCCATTCACCTGATGGAAGTCGTCTGGCATTCGTTGGCTTTGCGTTTCTATACCTGGGATCCCGCAGATGCTGTTTTTTTTTAACACGGGAGCCCATTGGCGACGTATGCCAGTGTATGTCTGTACAGTAGCACACGACGCAGCCTTCCGGCGGAGGTATATGTTAGGAAATCATCCATGGCTTTGTAGGAAGCTTGTAGGGACCACAGCCTAAAGGGGATGTCTAGGATATAAAAAAAAAAAGTCTGCGTTTATTCCAAAAAAAATGCCACTCTTTACCATGGGCTGCGTCTGGTACTGCAGCAAACCCATTCATTTGAACAGTGCTGAGCTGCAATACCAAACACAACCTGTGGACAAGAGTGGCGCTCTTTTGTTAGTACAGTTACGATGTTTCGTATTCTATTTGAATTAATCCCCATTTTTTTCATATCGCAGCTAAACCAGGTCATGAGCTGAAAGTGGAGCAGGCTGTGAAGGATTTCAGATCATTAAGTTTACCCATCATGAGGAACACCGGAACTACATCGACATATATCTTCACCTCACCCAATGAGAGGCCTGACCAGCCGCCATTCAGAAGTGAGAGCTCTGACATCTTGGTACGTGACCCTCAACTCATAGTAAGCGCCTATAATAATTCCATATTCATTTTATATAGAGTTGGATTAATGTTGTATGATTTATATGAGATCATCAGAAAAAAACAAAAAAAACACTCCGCTTGTGCTACTGTACACTAACTTTTATTTCTTTTTACTTTATTAAGGCTTTTTCTTTGGCCAAAAAGTTATTAAAAACTCATATATTTTTTTTCTAAATGGGACATGTGTTTTTTTGGTGGCGTTTCTTTGTTAAGGCTATGTTCACACGCGCAAGTAAAAATGGCTGAAAATTATGGAGCTGATTTCCGATTTTTAGCCGCTTTTGAAGCTGAAAACGTTTTTTGAGGCGTTTTTTCTAGATGTTTTTGGAGTTGTTTTTCCCATTGACACAATGAAAAACAGCTCCAAAAACAGCTCAAGAAGTGACATGCTCCTTCTTTTTACAGATCAAAATACGTCAAATTTATTAAACGGTGTAGGCCGTTTAATACGTTTGTCACGCTCCAAATACTTAGC